>NW_024062124.1:0-605145 GCF_006381635.1 Hibiscus syriacus | reverse complement strand
AAAATAAATTTTCCGGCCACCGATGCGGTGGCCGG
This sequence comes from Hibiscus syriacus, assembly GCF_006381635.1. NCBI lineage: Eukaryota > Viridiplantae > Streptophyta > Magnoliopsida > Malvales > Malvaceae > Hibiscus > Hibiscus syriacus. The sequence goes on along the minus strand of NW_024062124.1, from coordinate 605,110 downwards.
CGGGACACTCGCGGCGGCAGACGGCTGCCGGATTCCTCGGTGAGGGAATCTAGAGAGAGGCCAGAGAGAATTCTCTTCTCTCTCTCTGCTTAAAGAAAAAGAAAAGAAGAAATGAAATGGCTGGCCCTTCGGGCCAGCCGTTTGGACTTTATAGTCCTTCCCGAACGACGTTTCGGAAGACTATGCGCGTAATTACAAAATAGTTAAATCCCGTCCGTAGTCCTCCCAATTGTAATTTTATTTTGGTCACTAAACTGAATTTATAATATTTTAATTCAGTCTTTCGAATTTTTTTCTTTTATTTAGTCCTTCATATTAAAAATATTTAGGATAAATTACAGATTTAATCCCTTATTTTATAAATAATATTTTATCCTAGTTATATTTTTAAGTTTATTTTATTAATATCCGAATTTTAGATAATTTTATTTTGGTCACTAAATTATTAAATAAAGAAATAAATATTTAATCCCTATAATTTCAATTAATTAGAATTAGATTTAGTTTTATTTTTATTATAATTTAGTTATTTTATTTTTTATTTATTGTTTTAAATATATTGTTTTTAGTATATTTTTATTTTTTTATTATATTTTTAATTTTTATATATTCAAATATATATATAATAAATAGTTTTTAAAATTTATTTTTAATATCGAAGAAAAGGACAGTCTTAATACAACTGGATGTCCTATTCTGATATTTTAAAATTAAAAAGTAAACAATATTATTTAAATTAATATTTATCAATATCAAAGAAAAGAGCTGTCTTAAGGCACCTAGAAGTTCTTTTCTGATATTTTTAAATATTTTTTTAATTTTGAAATAGAAATTATAAATTAAATATTTTTGAATTTTTAAAAATTTTAATAATAGAGACAATTTATAATAAAAAAAGTACCATTTTGGGCGTTTGTAGGGTGCTAATCCTTCCCTAAACGTAACCGACCACGAATCCCTTTTATTATTAAAAGAACGAATTTTTGGTTAAAACGCAGATCAGTTATCTTTTAATTGATGTTTTTCTTAAAACTCTTTTAAAAGATATTTTTTTTAGGTATTCGACCTACCTGCCCCAAAGGCCGATGGCGACTCCCAAATTATTTTCAAAACCATTTATTCACATCAATTTCCCCGCCAAAATTAATATTTCGTGCCCGGACGAAACCGGTTACGACAGCTTGGCGACTCCGCTGGGACTTGGTCAAACTTTTAAAAAATTAATTATAAATTGTCTCTATTAGTTTTATTTAATTTTTAAATTCTTTCTTTTCAATTTTTTATTTATTTATTATTTTATAATATTTATAGTTTTATTTGCAAGTATTTTATTTTATATTTATTTTTATGTCAAGGTTTGAACATTTCTCCTCACACACAACACTTGCATCGCATTACATAAGCTCTATAATTGAGTTGTCCCTTTTAAGTGGGAGTGAAAGCGACGTCTTCGTGAGAATTATTCTCCGTGTCAGACCTAGCAAGTAACTTTCGGGGTTCATATGCTCTATGTCTTCGTGAGAATTTATTCTCCGTGTCAGGCATAGAGAAATGTATCCCCTCGAATTGAACTGATCCACTTTAGTCTGTAATGGATTAGGATTGAGGGTTAGCAACCCAAGGGGCACTAACATGGACAATTCGAGTACCTTTATTCCTAGATCTGAAACCCTGCATATAAAAAACCTTAGAAATTCTTCCAATCCGAAGTCATGCAAAATTTTGTCTAAAATAGGTGTACACACAGGAGAAATGAATTCTGTCTTTTCTGTTAATTTATTTATTAAATTACATGTTTATTTAAATTATTTAAATTCAGAAAAGCATGTTTAAATAAAGAATATTTGTGTAAATGTTATTATTAAATTTCTTATTATGTAAACTAATTTATTTTCTTTTTGTGTGTTCTTTATTTTTCTGTTTGCATTGCATCATACAGGATAAAAGACATTGATCCTTGTGTTAATTGTCTCATTGGAAAGCCTTCATTATGGATAAAAAGTGTTCAAGTCAAGTAATTCTAAACTCAGAAGTAAGACAGTGGGCAGATTTACAAAGACAAGAAGGAGACAGTCTGCAGGATGATTATGTATCTGACTTGGCCAGTTATGCTTCAGTTTCACTAAAAAGAAATGATATGCAAGATTTGCGAAGCATTTGGGAAAGTTGGGATTCAAACAAAAATTGCAGTTTTATCAGACTTACGAGACATCCATATTTGCTCTATGTTGAAGTTGATGATGAATTACTCAGAGCCCTAGTTCAATTCTGGAATCCGGGGTACAATTGCTTTACTTTCAATAAGGAGGACTTGGTCCCTACTATTGAAGAATATACAACTTTGTTACATCTTGAAGGTGCTTTGGAGAATCGAATATATTCAAAGTCAATTAAAACTCAACCCTTTCGAGTTAAATTGGCAAAGATTGCCGGGGTACGAGAAGAATGGGTAGCATCCCGTACAAGACAAAAAGGCGAAAGCGAAGGCATTGCTTGGACCAACATCAGAGAACTTATTCAGAGCCATCCAGATATTAAAGTACGATTCGATCTATTTGCTCTGGGTATATATGGTATGGTCATATTCCCAAAAGTATTGGGATATATTGAAGCTGCAGTGGTAGACTTGTTTGAACAGCTACCGAAGAAGATTAATCCTGTTTCTGCCATCCTAGCAGAGACCTTCAGATCGTTAAATGCTTGCAGAAGGTTAGGAGGTGGACGATTCTCAGGGTGTACCCAGTTGCTATATGTTTGGATCCGTAGTCATTTCTGGAGGACGGAAAAGGTTTCATACCGACGCTTCAATACGGATTATCACCATTAAAAGAATTTCTAGAGCAGGAATGGCCTAAAGAAATTAGAAAGATATGTGGATTATGCCTTTCGAAATCTGCAAAGCAATGACGTTGTTTGGCGAGCCCCGTGGCAAATACAAAGGGAATTCTTTTACAGGTGTGGTGATTACAACTGGATAATGCTGCTCGGATTATGGGGAGGAATTGGATATGCACCACTGCTGGTTATAAGACAGTATGAAGGTCGTCAATTTGTACCTGTCACTGCTGGACTACAGTCATCTGAGTTCGCATTTCACAGCAAAAATTATAAAAGAAATATCATGGAAGCCGTTACAGCTTGGAAAACAACTTTTTGTATTCGAGCTAAAGCAGCAAAAGAAATGCTAACTCCTGATTATGAGATTGGAGATCTGTCAGAAAAAACGAAAATATTCCTTTACCAGATCAAAATGAGGATATCTCTATGGAAGATCGCATTAAGGTGGTTCCATCAGAGATTGAAATCTTGAAAGCTGAGTTGAAGCAGAAAGAGATAGCTGGTCGAAAGAGTTAGAGCAAATGAGACAAGACAAAGCTATGTTGGGGGTTGACATTGACTTTCATTCATCACAATGTGCAATGTTTGAGAAAAGATAAAGAAAAGGTGAGGATGAGTACAGAGCCTTACAGAAAATTACCAGGAGTTATATAAATCCCGAAAAGCATCAGGACCCGGCCATCGACGGTACAAATGACCAGAGAATTAACATTGAGAAAAGAGAGTTGAAGATCTGAAAGGAAGAATAGCCGTCTACTCAAAAGCCTGGAAAAAGGAAAGCAAAAAATGGAAGATTTCGAGGTTGACAGAAGAGAGCGAATTATAAAACAAGGCTGAACACCGCGAGATCATGAATGAAATGCAAAGAGAAAAGGATCGAGCCAAAGATTTAGAAGAGATGAAGAATGACATCTTTGATAAATTTGAAGGCGAGAAAAATCATGTTCAAGGATTTGAATCTGAAATGAACCATTTGATTGCTGAACTTGAAGTCAGAGGCCAAAAGATGGAAGAATCCAATGTTGAAAAAGAAAAATGGGAGCTAGAAAGAAAAAATTTCAACACCAGACTTGAGGTAGAGCAGGAGGTGGCTAGCAATTGGATGCAAAGATGCAGAAACAAAGATGTTCAAATCCAGAAGCTTAATCAAAGAACGCAAGAAGCACGAACAAAACTTGAAGAGGATCTGGATCAGTCTAGAAACAAAAACTCAGAGTTTAATGCTTACATTTTGCAACTTGAAGAATCATTGTTTCAAGAAAAGGTTCGTCTAGGACCTAATGATCTCAAGAAAGTAATGAGGAAAATGCTTCACTACGAAGACGCATTAGAGATCTTGAAAAATTCTGCACAATTGTCAAGTCAGAATCACTGAGTTAGAGCAAACTCTTGAAGGAACAACTGAACAATGGCAAAAGTCAACTGAGTTCTATGTCGAAAGAAGTGAAGAAAGAAGCAATATGGTGTTCGAGGCCATGGTTCAAATGAGCGAAGTTGCCAGATATGTTGGGGAATTAGCTGTTGAAGCCAAAATAATTGAGCATCAAGTTGATCCAGTTTCTAAGTATGGAAAGAAGGTGTCATGGTTAATGAAAGAAATTATAGAGCTTAATAGGAAAGCTACGCCCTATCTGTAGTTCTGAACTATTATAAAGAAACTTTTGTATGCCGATGAAAGTTGTTCTATGACAGTTAACTTTTTGGGATCAATATCTTTTTACATACATACATTTTGCATATATTCATCATTCATTTCATAATTTTCGCTATGAATTATTTTATTTATTAAGTTAAAATTCATTAATTAAAATTTGAAAAAAAATAATATTAAAAGATTTTTCAATCGCAGTTACTCTGGCCAAAAGAGAAATACTACATCGCTACGGTACTAGACAAGCTACTAAGAGATTATGGAGGATAAAATACAGCGTATTGAGGAACAGCATCATAAAGAACAAGAAGAAATGAGAATGAAGTTGGAAAAAATTGAAGCCAGTATTGCAAATTCACAAGACAGTATGATGAAGAAGATAGAGGCATGTTTAAAAGGCAGCTATCAGTGGAAAAATGCATGAATATCCTGTATCTTTCGACCAAGAACCCATATATCCTCTAGGTTTTTCACCAGAACCAATTATCACTCTGGTACTACCCCTATACAAATCAATGCTCGTACATCTGCATACAAGAAGCCAAACCACATGAAGATCAACAAGTGGATCCTGCCTCTTCAAGCAAAATTCCGCTTATATCAGATGTGAAAATAGGGGATCTTAATACTGATCATTTGATCCCGGATTTGAATGATCTGAATGAGAAACAAAAAGTAAATGAAGAACTGACCAGACAGATCAAGAGCTTAGAAGAACGAATGAAATCCGTGGAAATAACTGAATCGTTCTATGGGTTTGATGCTAGTGAGTTGAGTTTGGTTCCAGACTTAATCCTTCCCATCAAGTTCAAAGCTCCCGAATTTGATAAATATGATGGTACTACATGCCCTTCATCCCACATTACTATGTTTTGTCGAAGAATGGCAGGATATGTGAAGGACGAGAAATTGTTAATTCACTGCTTTCAGGATAGTTTGACAGGACCGGCTTTAAAATGGTATACTCAATTGACCAAAGCCAACATTAGATCCTGGAAAGATTTGGCTAAAGCATTTTTAGAGCAGTATCGCCATGTGACAGACATGGTTCCTGATAGATGGACTCTCCAGAATTTGGAGAAAAAGAATAACGAAACATTCAGACAGTATGCCCAGAGATGGCGTGACACTGCAGCCCAAGTTCAACTACCTTTGTCAGAAAAGAGGCCACAGTAATGTTTGTCCATACATTAAAGGCTCCTTATTTAAACCATCTAATGGGGAATGCAACCAGAAATTTTGCAGATTTGGTTATTTCTGGAGAACTCATTGAAAATGTCTTAAAAAGTGGCAAGATTGAATCAAATGATGGGTCTAGTTCCAAAAGACCTACTTACCGGAAAAAGGATAATGAAGTCAACAATGCCAATTCTTACAGCAAGGATTCATCGAAAAGTGTTACAATAACCCAGCCAAGGGTTAAGAAAGAGGAAACAAACACTAATCGAGCAGATTCTAGAGGATCTCGAAAAGAAAATGAAAGGTTGTCTTTTACACCATTACCAGTACCATATGCGGAGATCTATGATTCGCTGTTAAAAGCAGATGTTATACGGCCTTATCCCTTGGTTCCCATGCAACCACCATTCCCTCCTTGGTATGATACAAAGGCACACTGTGTTTACCATGAAGGAATTACGGGTCATTCCATTGAAAACTGTTTAGCATTCAAAAGGGTGGTTCAAAATTTGATCAACACTGGGAAGTTGGAATTCAATACACCATCTGCATCAAATCATCCATTGCCAAATCATGGAGATAAAAACGTAAATGCAATTCAGGAAGAGAACAGAAAGAAAGCAAAGACTGACATTTCTGAAATTAAATCTCCGTTTGTTTGGGTATTCCAAACTCTCTTTAGCCGGTATAATTCCACAACAATTCAAGCCAAAGCAGAATGAAGGTAAGAATTATTGTGAATATCATCAGGAGAAAGGGCATAAAATTCAACTATGTCCTGAGTTTAGGGATTTGGTGCAAAAATTGATGAACAACAGAAATAGAATTCTTTGAAGAAGAACCAAGAAAAAAAGAAGATGATGTTTGCTCATCAGAGGATTCTAAACCAAGTCAGAGAATAAATGATCCTATGATCATCAATGTAAAATCATCTACGACGATTCCTGCACCAATAAAGCCAAAAGTAGTTATCACCACTCCTCTACCATTTCCATACAAAGATACCCGCAGGGTACCTTGGAATTATACTACCAATGTTTCAATGGTAGGAGGATCTGTTTCTCTAGAAAAAACAGAAGAGAAAATACAAAGCCTGAGTACAACATCGACGTCTGAAGCAGTGAGCGAGGTCGGTTTCTTTACAAGAAGTGGGAGATGTTACTCTCCCAAGACATCCAATGCTTCAGAACAAATGAAAGCAAAAGGAAAAGCCATGGCAATACCTCAGAAGGTATTTGAAGATGAATCCCTTCCAGCATTCAATGAGCCTGTGACAGAAAAACAAGCTCAAGAATTTTTGAAATTCCTGAAACATAGTGAGTATAGTGTGGTTGAACAACTACACAAACAACAAGCGAGAATTTCTATTCTTGATCTATTGATGAATTCAGAAGCGCATAGGAATGCTTTGATGAAAATTCTCAATCAAACATTTATCCCCAAAGATATATCCCTCAATAAACTTGACAGAATTGTGGGACATATAGCCGCTGACAATTACATAACGTTCACAGATGATGAAATACCAGAAGGCGGAATGGGGTCAGTAAAAGCTTTGAACATCACGACACATTGTCATGGTCATGTGTTGCCAGGAGTATTGATTGACAATGGATCCGCTCTCAACTTGATGCCCCTAGTTACACTTCAAAGAATGCCTCTGGATCAATCACACATGAAGAGTTATCAGAATGTGGTACGAGCATTTGATGGTACTCAAAAAGAAGTGCTTGGGAAAATGGAAATACCGTTGTTAATTGGCCCAGTCGTGTACAATATTGACTTTGTGGTTATGGACATCCACCCCACATATAATTGTCTATTAGGGAGGCCATGGATTCATTCAGCAGGAACCGTTCCTTCTTCATTACATCAGAAATTGAAATTTGTTGTTGATGGACAACTAATATGCGTCGGTGCTGAAGAAGAAATCATTGCGTCTGTAACAAGCGATGTTCCATATATATCGACACCAATGATGATGCTCTTGAATGCTCTTTCCGAGCTCTTGAATTTGTAAATGCAACCTTTATTGCAGAAGGAAGCAAAATTCCATATCCCAGATTGTCTGATTGCACCAAGATGACGGTACAACAAACTTTAGGCATCGGAGCTAAAGCTGGGAAAGGTTTAGGAAAGAATCTTCAAGAGATTTCAGTTCCTGTCAATATACAGATGAAGAAAGATCGTTTTGGGCTGGGATTTAAGCCCAATCTTCAGCAAAAGAACAAAGAGATGAAAAGAAGATGTGAAGACAAAAAGGCAAAATTGAAAGGGGGAGAAATCCTTTGGAAACACATGTATTTCCCACAGTTGAAGACCATATTCAGATCAGGGGGGAACAATTAATGTGGAACAGCAGCTTGTTGAAGCCTTTAAAGAAGAAAAGTTGACGAAAGATCAAGACATAGTTGAAGAAGCTATGAATGGATTATTTATCAATATGATCATAAATGACAACAAGACTGGCAAGTACTTGGATAGGATTCGACCATGTCTTCCTGGAGAAACCCTCACCAATTGGACCACTGAAGATCTTCCTATAGTTTTTAATATTAATACAGAGTAATATTCAGAACTAATCTTTATGTTTAGCTCAAAAATATGAAAACTTTTTGTTATCTTGTAAAAGAAATTATGTTAAATATAAGGAACTTTCTTTAAAATTTTCAGATGGCAATCATTCTTTACATTTTCTTTACATTTTTTACATTTATTTATTTCATAAATTTACTATATTCTTTCGGAAATGTTCCGACTTAAATTTGCAGGTGTCACCGTGTTAATAGCATGTTTATTCCTAGATTTAATCCAGTGATAAATTTAGAGCAGCCTATATGTCTGGAAGAAATCAATGGTTGTGAAGATGAACTGGAATGTGATGTTCCTACTGAACTATTAAGATTGGTAGAAAAAGAGGACAAACAAATTCTACCACACAAGGAAGAGGTTGAGACTGTGAATTTGGGAACAGATGAAGAAATAAAATAGGTGAAAATTGGTACCACTCTGACAGTCCAGATAAAACAAGAATTGATAAATCTCCTTCAAGAGTTCAAAGATATCTTTGCATGGTCTTATCAAGATATGCCTGGTTTGAGCACAGATATAGTGATACATAAGCTTCCAATCAATCCAGAATATAAACCAATCCAACAAAAGCTCAGAAGAATGAGGCCAGAAATGTTGTTGCAAATCAAAGAAGAAGTGATGAAGCAAATCAATGCAGGTTTCCTACAGGCATCTAAATACCCAGAATGGGTAGCCAACATTGTTCCCGTACCTAAGAAAAATGGAAAAGTTCGAATGTGCGTGGATTACAGATCTCAACAAAGCTAGTCCGAAAGATAGTTTTCCATTACCCCACATAGACACATTGGTGGACAATACTGCAGGCATGCATGGTTTTCATTTATGGATAGCTTTTCAGGATATAATCAGATAAAAATGAATCCTGAAGACATGGAGAAAACAACATTTATAACCATGTGGGGCACATTCTGTTATAAAGTGATGCCATTTGGATTGAAAAATGCAGGGGCAACATATCAAAGAGCCATGGTAACTTTGTTTCATGACATGATGCACAAAGAGATGAAGTATATGTAGATGACATGATTGCCAAATCCAGAACGGAAGAAGAACATATTCAAAATCTGAGGAAGCTTTTCCAGAGATTGAGGAAGTATCAATTAAAGCTTAACCCTGCTAAATGCACTTTTGGGGTAACTTCTGGGAAACTTTTGGGATTTGTAGTCAGCAAAAAAGGAATTGAGATTGATCCAGATAAAGTAAAAGCAATTCAAGATCTTCCACCACCCAACACAAAAAAGAAGTTCGAGGCTTTTTGGGGAGATTAAATTTATATCTCGGTTCATTTCTCAATTAACTGACAAATGTGATCCAGTGTTCAAATTACTTCGAAAGAACAATCCTGAAGTCTGGAATGAAGAATGTCAAGAAACTTTAGATATTATTAAGAAATATTTATCCAATGCCCCCATTTTAGTATCACCAATGCCTGATAGACCATTAATTCTCTACTTGACGGTCTTCGAAAATTCGATGGGATGTGTACTAGGACAGCATGATAAATCTGGAAGAAAGAAAAAGCTATTTATTATCTGAGCAAGAAATTTACTGATTGTGAAATTCGATATCCACCAATACAAAAATTATGTTGTGCTTTGGTGTGGACTACTCGAAGACTCAGACAATATATGTTATACCATACTACTTGGTTGATATCCAACTTGATCCTTTAAAGTTTTAATGGAATCACCAGCTTTGACAGGCAGAATGGCTAGATGGCAGATGTTATTATCTGAGTTTGATATTATCTATGTCAACCAAAAAGCGATAAAAGGAAGTGTCATAGCTGATTTTTGGCCAGTCGTGTATCAAATGATTATCAGCCTTTGAACTTCAATTTTCCCGATGAAGATCTGTTATGCATATCCATGAATGAAGAAGTCAAAACAAATGATGCATTTGCAACTTGGAAGCTTTATTTTGACGGAGCATCTAATGCTTTGGGACGAGGAATTGGGGCAGTGTTAATTTCTCCAGAAAATATTTATTATCCCTTTACAAGCAGACTGGAGTTCTTTTGCACCAATAATATGGCGGAATATGAAGCTTGTGTCATGGGATTGAAAGCAGCTATAGAAAGAAAAATCAAATTTCTCAAGATATATGGAGATTCATCGTTAGTGGTGTATCAATTTCGAGGAGAATGGGAAACAAAAGATCCAAAATTGTTGGAATACAGAAATTTTACCCTTGAATTAGTGAAGGAATTTGAGAAAGTTACCTTCAATTATCTCCCTCGAGAAGAAAATCAAATGGCAGATGCTTTGGCTACATTAGCTGCAATGTTTCAGGCAACTAAGAAAGTTGATATGATGCCAATCAAAATGCAAGTATATGAAATTCCTGCACATTGTTATAGTGTGGAAGAAGAGGTAGATGGTAAACCATGGTATCATGATATCCTGCAATATATCAAAAATCAAAGTATCCACCAAATGCATCGGAAATTGATAAAAGAACCTTGAGAAGAATGGCTGCTGGATATTTTCTTGATGGAGAGATTATGTATAGAAGAAGCAATGATCAAATGCTATTGAGATGTTTAAATACCAGTGAAGCTCGAAACGTCATTGAAGAAGTACACAGTGGAATATGTGGAACACATGCAAATGGTCTTTCTATGGCCAGAAAAATAATGAGATATGGATATTATTGGGCTACCATGTACACAGATTGCATTGATTACGCAAGGAAATGTCATAAATGCCAGATATATGCAGACAAGATTCATGTACCCCCATCTCCTTTACATGTAATGACAGCACCCTGGCCATTTTCTATGGGGAATAGATGTCATTAGGGCAATCACACCAAAAGCATCGAATGGACATTGCTTCATCCTTGTGGCAATTGATTATTTTACCAAATGGGTTGAAGCTGCTTCATACACCAATATTAAGAGGTCCACAGTCTGCAAATTCATAAAGAAAGAGATAGTTTGCCGATATGGCCTACCAGAAAGGATCATTACAGATAATGCTCTGAACTGAACAACAAAATGATGACCGAACTTTGTGCACAGTTCAAGATCAAACATGCAAACTCAGTGGCATATCGTCCAAAGATGAATGGGGCAGTTGAAGCAGCAAATAAGAACATCAAGAGAATCATTACAAAGACTACTGAAACTTACAAAGATTGGCACGAGAAGTTACCTTTTGCTCTATATGCATACCGAACTACTGTTCGAACATCTACTGGGGCAACACCGTTTTCTTTAGTCTACGGGATGGAAGCAGTCTTACCAATTGAAGTTGAGATTCCATCGCTCCGAATATTGAGAGAAACAAAATTGGATGAATCTGAATGGATCCAAGCTAGAGTGATCAATTGAACCTTGTTGAGGAGAAAATATTGAAAGCTATTTGCCATGGACAGATGTATCAAAAACGGATGATGAAGTCTCATGATAAAAAAGTACATCCAAGAGAATTCCAAGAGGGTGATCTAGTACTAAAAAAGATCTTGCCTATACATAAAGACTTCCGTGGGAAATGGATGCCTAATTGGGAAGGGCCATACATTGTGAAAAAGGCTTTTTCTGGAGGAGCGTTGATATTGGCAGAAATAGATGGAAAAATTCTGAAAAATCCAATAAACTCGGATTCTGTCAAGAAATATTATGCTTGAAGAGAAAAAAGAAGAAAAAAGAAAAAAAATAGAAAAAGAAAAAAAAAAGAAAAAAAGGAAAAAAAGAAAAAGGGGGTCAAGGTGAAAACCCGCAAAGGGCATCTTGTAATCAAAGGAAGGATTTGAGTTGAAAACCTGAAAAGGCGGCTCAAATGCAGGTTGATATTAGGCATCCGGCAATTGAATTCTCTTAAGATTTTGACAGTTTGGAAGAAACTTCACATCTACAAGCATTTCAACAATGTTTGAGATCTTCCAGACAAAAGCTTACATCATCTCTAAATTGTGTCAACTTGATTAATTTAGAAATACTTATGCTTATAATTTGTTGAGACATTTGAATTTTTATCATTCTTATGTTTGCCATAACTTTGAATACAATTCTATCTATTTCAAGTTCAATTTATTTGAGAGACAATTTATTTTTGGAAATTCAATTTATTCTTTTCTATTGAATTAACATAATTTTGAAATAATTTAAAGATTTCTGAATATCACTTTATGTTAATACTTTTAAATACATGGAATACAAAGTAGGCAAATCATCACTAGCTTAAAGCCATGAACATCAAGATTATTACACGGGATTCTACCGACAACAAGTCGAATCCGTCAAATCTACTCATCAATTGCTCCAACCGATCACCATTCAGTTCTTGCACATCTGTTTTCAAAGATATACTAAGACATAGAAGGTGATCTTTGCAGCACTGATTCCAACAAAAGGAAACAAGACATTGATATCACTGGGAAATATGTCTCTATATAGATCCTTGTGTATGGTTTTTAAAGAAAACTAGAAGCATTTCCACCTCATCAGGTTCAAGTGGAGCAACTTTATTCCTTCCAACCCATACTAGATTCCATTTTCAGCATTCATTAAGAACATACTTCTGGACACTCTAAGGTGGCTCATTGTCATAAGCTTCAAGAACCTTACAGATCCTTTCTGTCAATTTGGCACTTCCTGTACATGTTTATAAACAGTTTAACTTTATCTTGGATTCCAAGAAGGCCATCATTTCTTTGTCAATGGAAAGCATCAGCACATGAAAGAAGCAGAATAAGAGAAACTCTGTTGGCAGATTATGAATATAGCCTTTTTAGTGTAGCAGCATGGAAATGCTTCGAATCTACAAATTCTGGCTTTACATCGAATAAGTACTGTGATATCCCAGTCCAAACATTAAATGGAAGATGAATTTACCAATAGCATCTTCTGGAAGTGTTCTTTGAGTTATCTGACCTGGTTTAACAGAACCAATCATTGAATTTGGAAGATGAATTTACCAATAGCATCTTCTGGAAGTGTTCTTTGAGTTATCTGACCTGGTTTAGCAGAACAGTCATTGAATTTGGAAGATGAATTTACCAATAGCATCTTCTGGAAGTGTTCTTTGAGTTATCTGACCTGGTTTAGCAGAACAATCATTGAATTTAGAAGATGAATTTGCCAATAGCATCTTCTGGAAGTGTTCTTTGAGTTATTTGATCTGATTATATAGAATCAAGCATTGAATTTGGAAGATGAATTTGCCAATAGCATCTTCTGGAAGTGTTCTTTGAGTTATCTGATCTGGTTGGACAGAACAATCATTGAATTTGGAAGATGAATTTGCTCATAGTAAAATAAGGATACTCAATAGCATCTTCTGGAAGTGTTCTTTGAGTTATTTGATCTGAAGAAGTGCATCAGCAGCCTTAGTCATTTGAGCAGCATATAAAATTTGCCAATTCTGCAATTAATGAATTTGGACCACACATCTCTACATGGCTATTGAAGCTTCAGCCTTTGAGAATCCCATTTTTGTCAAGTATAACAGTTTATTCTCCTCATCAGAATCAGAATTCAAGATTTCTCGGTATTAGAAGAACTATCGATATCTGTGAAATCATCTTGAAAGGTTACTTCATAATCAGATGAGTTGTTATCAGAATCAACATGTTGCCTGAATGCAAGCTTTTCAAGAGCCTATACTATTGAGTTTTATTCTCAAGAGATTTTTGTGACATTATATCTACATTTGTCAAAGATGATAGATTTCTTTCATTTGAAGAAGAAAAATCTATTGGGTTTTTACAATTGAAGAAATACTCAGTTCACCAATCTGAAATCAAATAACTTAACATTCATGCATCATATTTTAGGTGTTTACAAAAATAGGTGCATTTTCATTCATTTTCATCTATGTTGAATTTTTAACAGGAATTTCAAAGATTTTAGCAAAGATTCAAATCTATCAATTGATGGATTATTTTTTGAAGAGAAAGTTCATAATGAGAAGAACTCATCTGAAGAAGGAAGAAGAAGTTCATAATGAGAAGAATTTGTTCAACCTTTTACCTGAATCCATCATTTGGTGGATCATCTTTTCCAGAGAAAGTTCATAATGAGAAGAACTCATCTGAAGAAGGAAGAAGAAGTTCATAATGAGAAGAATTTGTTCAACCTTTTGCTTGAATTCATCATTTGATGGATCAACATTGCCAGGTAAAGTTCATAATGAGAAGAACTCATCTGAAGAAGGAAGAAGAAATTCATAATGAGAAGAATTTGTTCAACCTTTTACCTGAATCCATCATTTGGTGGATCATCTTTTCCAGAGAAAGTTCATAATGAGAAGAACTCATCTGAAGAAGGAAGAAGAAGTTCATAATGAGAAGAATTTGTTCAACCTTTTACCTGAATCCATCATTTGGTGGATCATCTTTTCCAGAGAAAGTTCATAATGAGAAGAACTCATCTGAAGAAGGAAGAAGAAGTTCATAATGAGAAGAATTTGTTCAACCTTTTACCTGAATCCATCATTTGATGGAACAGCTTTTCCAGAGAAGGTTCATAATGAGAAGAACTCATCTGAAGAAGGAAGAAGAAATTCATAATGAGAAGAATTTGTTCAACCTTTTACCTGAATCCATCATTTGGTGGATCATCTTTTCCATAGAAAGTTCATAATGAGAAGAACTCATCTGAAGAAGGAAGAAGAAGTTCATAATGAGAAGAATTTGTTCAACCTTTTGCTTGAATTCATCATTTGATGGATCAACATTGCCAGGTAAAGTTCATAATGAGAAGAACTCATCTGAAGAAGGAAGAAGAAGTTCATAATGAGAAGAATTTGTTCAACCTTTTGCTTGAATTCATCATTTGATGGATCAACATTGCCAGGTAAAGTTCATAATGAGAAGAACTCATCTGAAGAAGGAAGAAAAAGTTCATAATGAGAAGAACTCATCAAGAGCTTATTCAACCTTTTGAATGACTCTATCACAAAAAGGAGGTCATCATCATCCCCAGCAGAAAGTTCATAATAAGAAGAACTTATTTGGAGAAAAAAAAAAGAATTTATTCAATATCTCCATAATGATCAAAGTAAAGTCAAATGGATAAAAAAATTTTATTATCTTTTCATCTTTGCCCTATTCTTGTTAACACAAGAATGAGCAAAGAGGGGCAGCTGAAGATACTAAATTTTTTTATCCATATTATTATTATTAATATTATTATTATTATTATTATTATTATTACTATTATCATTATTATTATTATTATTATTATTATTATTATTATTATTACTATTATTATTAAATATATTAAATAATATAAATATTATTAAAATAAATAAATAATAAAAAATATAATTACAGGCCCAATTACAATTGGACCGGCCCAGTTACAAACCAACCAGAGCCGGTCCAAATCCAACCAGAAACCCTAAATATTTAGGTTTCCAATTAGGGTTTCCTAACCCTAATCTAGCCAGCCGCCATCTTCAATCTCAACCGTTGGATCTGGTTTGATCCAACGGTCCACCATTTGCCAGAGGAAACCCTAGGGTATTTATACCCTAGGGACACGTCCCAGCGCCACCGCTGCTGCTTCCAGAAGCCCTCACCGCCTCCGCCGCTGCCACGTCCCGAATGATGCTTCCAGAAGATCAACGCCAGCCGTCCATGCAAGGCTACGGGGTGAGTCACCACTGGTAGTCCGGTGACTCACCGAGGCCCCCTCTTCGGACCGGTCTGAGACGAACACCGGTGGTGGCTATAAAAGCCACCACCCATCTGCGAAAAAAAAAAAAGAGAAGAAAAGGGAGACAAAAAACCAGGACAGAGACAGAACCAAAAAGAAAAAAAAGGGAATAGAGAGATATAAAACTACCAACGATCCCAACAGAGCAAAAACAAAAACAGAAGGAAAAAGAGAGGAGAGAAGCTTACCAAGGAAGCCTTGACCGTCGCCGAAAACACTGAACATCGCCAGAGAACCGAAAATACCGAAGGTATATTTATAGATCTGCTCCGATTGGGATCCATTTAAGGAAAAAGAACATCGGAACCGTCCTTAGGACGGTCCGATCTATCCAATAGTATAAAAATAAATTTTCCGGCCACCGGATGCGGTGGCCGGCGGGACACTCGCGGCGGCAGACGGCTGCCGGATTCCCTCCGGTGAGGGAATCTAGAGAGAGGCCAGAGAGAATTCTCTCTCTCTCTCTCTTTCTGCTTAAAGAAAAAAAAAAGATGAAATGAAATGGCTGGCCCTTCGGGCCAGCCGGTTTGGACCATTTATAGTCCTTCCCGAACGACGTCGTTTCGGGAAGGACTATGCGCGTAATTACAAATAGTTAAATCCCGTCCGTAGTCCTCCAACTTGTAAATTTTATATTTTGGTCACTAAACTGAATTTATAATAATTTTAATTCAGTCTTCGAATTTTAATTTCTTTTATTTTAGTCCTTCATATTAAAATAATATATTTAGGATAAATTACAGATTTAATCCATTATTTTTAATAAATAATATTTTAATCCTTAGTTTATATTTTTAATTTATTTTATTATAATATCCGAATTTTAGATCATTTTATTTTAGTCACTAAATTATTAAATAAAGAAATAACATATTTAATCCCTATAATTTTGATTAATTATGAATTAGATTTTTAATTTTATTTTTACTATAATTTAGTCCGTTATTTTATATGTCTTCATTTATTTTATTGTTTTTAAATATATTGTTTTAATAGTATTTTATTTTTTTTATTTTTTATTATATTATTATTAAATATTTTTATATATTCATAATATATATAATAATAGTAATTTTTAAATATTTATTTTTAATATCGAAGAAAAGGACAGTCTTAATACAACTGGATGTCCTATTCTGATATTTTAAAATTAAAAAGTAAACAATATTATTTAAATTAATATTTATCAATATCAAAGAAAAGAGCTGTCTTAAGGCACCTAGAAGTTCTTTTCTGATATTTTTAAAATATTTTTTTAATTTTGAAATAATAGAATTATAAATTAAATATATTTTTGAATTTTTAAAAAATTTTAATAATAGAGACAATTTATAAATAAAAAAAGTACCAATTTTGGGCGTTGTAGGGGTGCTAATCCTTCCCTAAACGTAACCGACCACGAATCCCTTTTATTATTAAAAAGAACGAATTTTTGGTTAAAACGCAGATCAGTTTATCTTTTAATTGATGTTTTCTTAAAAACTCTTTTAAAAGATATTTTTTTTAGGTATTCGACCTACCTGACCCAAAAGGCCGATGGCGACTCCCAAATTATTTTCAAAACCATTTATTCACATCAATTTCCCCGCCAAAATTAATATTTCGTGCCCGGACGAAAACCGGTTACGACAGAGGGATCATTATATAAGTTAATTAAAAAAATATGGTGAAATTGATTTAAATTACTAGCATAGCTTAATGGATGAGTGCTTTGAAATGCTATGTATTCCACTCAAGAGACCTAAGTTCAATTCATGTTGATAACAAGAATGATTTCTTTTATTTTATCCTCATAGGTTATGATCTTCCACCACGTAATTAACATGTCATGTAACATCCCAAAAACTTAAGAGATAAACACGTGAAAATTGGGGAAATATCTAGAAACATTTCCTCTTGTATTCTTCTTCTTCTCGTGTGCTCTACTTCAAAGGTAAGATTATGAATTTTTGTTGATTTCTTCAACTTTTGGGGTTATGTTAAAGGCTTGGGTGTTATACACGCTTAAGAAAAGCTTGTATAGGATTAATACAACAAGGGGAGAGAATTAAAAAGGAATTTGTAAAAAGGATGTAAAAGTGAATTGTTGATATGATGAAGTTTTAGAGTTTTGTTAATAAATTTGACTTGTCATAAGAAGGAATAAGAATTCTAAAGTATTAGAAATGAGTTTAGAACATGTTGAAAGTTTAGAAAAATTCTTAATTTAAAGAGTTATGATGAAATATTGAAGATGATGATGTATTATAGTGATAAAAGATGGTTTAAGTGAGTATAGTTGAGTTTAATAACATATAAGGAGATCTAAAGTGGAGTTTAGGTGAAGTGTTGGTAATTTTTGGGTTAAAGAAGTAGAATTTGGATTAGTAGTATCAGTATTGGATGAGTAAGTACCGATACTACAAGGCAAGAATATGTGATAATTATGTGTAAGTATCGATATTGCATGAATAATATCGATACCTTAAGGCAAAAGTGGGATAAATCTTCATGGGGTATCGATACTAAAGTGATAGTATCTGTACCATGGGTATCGATACCAATGTAGAAGTATCCGTACCGTTCTTGCAATGAAATTACAGAATCCATAATAGGTGTCGATACCGTGGGATGGTATCGATACTACAAGTATGGAGGTATCGGTACTGCACTTGTAGTACCGATACTACTTAAGTTGGAATTTAGAAATTTGTGTTTTGTTTAGTTTGCATTGGTAAGAATCTTTTCGAGTAATTCGAATCCCGATATTTATTGGATTGTATATTCATGTAGATATCAATCGAAAGCCAAGTCCGGACAAGTCGACAAAGTAAGATTTTTTGAGAGAGATATAAGAGATTGGTATTGACTAGTGAGACCAAGGTGAGTACATGATATTATGTATAAGTTATTTTATGAAATTAAGACTTGCGATGAGTCTAATTCCGATATTAGATTACATGAGTACACAAATACAAGCATGTAGTGATATGACGCTTATGTGTACATGAGTATATGCATATGTCTAGATGTTGAGTGCATCTCTATACGTGATCTATGTGAATGCATGTATGTGTGATAAACTATGTGAACTAATATAATTGAATTATGTAACTAAAGGGAAAAATGAGATAAGCTATGTGACTATGAGCTATGTGATAATAAGTTATATTATTACATGATCATAAGATATAAGACATGTGACAAGAGATATATGATTTCATGAAAGTATGATATAAGCTATCTGAAAGTGATCTATGTAACTATATGTCTATATGAATACAAGAATATGTGATATGATATATATGATAATGAGATATGAGACTCTACGAGAATATTACATGATCTACGTGATAAGAAGCTATGAGATTATATGCATATGTTATATGAATGTGTGATATGTGACAAACATGAATGATAATGCCCATGTTATGTGATATGAGAGCTATGTGTATAGTTGGCATACCAAGAGTCGAGGGTTATACGTGGTCCTTCGGGACATATATGTAATCCTTTGGAACATATATGCGGTACTTCGGTGCACATAGTTGGTCCATTGGAATATATATGTGGTCCTTAAGGATAAATCTATGTGGTCTTTCGGGACATTTCTACGCGATCCTTCGGAACATTTTATATGCCACTCAGTGGAAATTTATACGAGCTGTGGTGACAGCATTTGTGCACAACCTCAATGTACTCACATATCTATAGTTATCAGAAATATACATGGGCTAATAAAGAAATAATAACAAATACACTGTATGTGATTTATATGTTCTGTGATGTGAAATGAATTACCATAATTATGTGATGTTATGTGTATTAATTGGTTGAATGAGTCATATGATAGTTAAGAATGTTAGGTATAAGAGTATATGGTTATATGAATTAATGAATAGATATGTTAATAATGATAATGATGGTATGTGTGCATATAAGCCTTGTGTTGTATGAAATGTACATGCATGGTTAAGTAGTTACAGTTTCTATTATTCGTTTTCATGTCTCACTAAGTCTATGACTTAGTGTGTGAGTGTTTCACATGTACGATCCGAGAAGTTTGAAAGATAGATAGACAGCGGAGATAACATAACGTCATCGGAGATCAGATCAGAAGAAGTTTAACAGTGGGTTTCTTTGTTGTATTAAATAATGTTGTCATGTATCTAAAGGATTAAATTGTATAAGCTCTAATCAATTTTTGTAAACTTTTTGATTTAATGTATGTAAATTATTCAGTATGTTTAAATTAAGTCTGAAATTCTTCTCTATTTTATATAAGTGATTTGAAAGGTCAATGTGATACCTCAGACTCGTATTCGGGTTGGGGGTGTTACATGTCATGCCACACCAACATTGTTAAAATTACAATTAAAATTATATTCTTAAAATGGGTTAATCATAGAATGATCCTTGAATTTTTTAATATTTACTTAATAAAAACAATTTAACTTGTGGTGTATTTTGGTATATCATATTAATAATGCATTTCGGTGTGCGACATTTATTATAGACTCGTCCTCATTCTTAATTTTTTTTTCTTTCAACAAAGACTGCTCTCTAAAACACTCTCCCTTCCAACTATCATAAAGAAATAGATTATTCCTTCTATAAAATAAATTCCAACATATAATAGGAAAAACATTAAAACTCAAACATCTTCATTTATCGTAAAAAAATTAGTTTATTCCATTTTTTATTACAATTTCTTCATTATTTTCTCATGAATTTTTATTTTTTTAATTATAAATTATTTTAGTAATTGTCTTAAATATTATGAATTTTATAAAAATTATTTGATCATAGTTAGAGATTAGGATAAAATTAATTTAAAATAATAAAATATTATATATTTTAAAATGATTTCAATGGATTCGTTCCACTATTTAACAAATAATAAATTATTATATATATTTATAATTAAATTTTAAATAAAAGAATATTTTTTAATCTAAGCCAACTAAAATTAGGAAAAAATTAAAATATATATATATAAATTTTAAAAAACAATTACGTAAAGCCTATTCTTTAGATAAATCTATTCTTTAATATTATTCGTTTTAGTTTTCAATTAAAAAACAAAAACCTTTTTACTCGGTCACCTTTATTTTAAAACTAGGGTAAATTACAAATATCATCACTTGACTTTACTCTCTCTCCTATTTCGCTCACTAAACTTTAAAACTTTCAATTTCCTCATTTAACGTAATACATTGGATTTTTTTTGTCAATAAACTTTTCTCTACTTCCTATTTTGGTCACTCAGTTAACGACGTTAAAAACAATTCCGTTTAAAAAAAATAATTTTTTAACCAAAATAACGTCGTTTTGCATATATAAAACAACATATTTTAACGCCGTTAATCATTTAACTACCGAGTGACCAAAAAACTCAATGTATTAAGTTCAGTGGGGAAATTAAAAAGATTTAAAGTGTAGTGAGAGAAAAAGGAGAGAGAATAAAGTTCATTTACCAAATTGGTTATTTACCCCAAAAACTAAAAAGCATATGATAGGTCAAGGTTTTTTTCTTCTTTACTTTTTTATAATAATACTAGTCGCGTCAGTAACTGTAAAACCGAGTTAAGCAGTTAACCTCTGGTTTTATAGCCATTTTCTAATGAAATACTAATGCTTATTCATATGATAAAAAATGAAACTTAACGTAAACGGGAAAAAAACTATAAATGTATAAATACTGTTGCTAGGGCGTAAGGAAGAGTCTT
Organism: Hibiscus syriacus; assembly: GCF_006381635.1. NCBI lineage: Eukaryota > Viridiplantae > Streptophyta > Magnoliopsida > Malvales > Malvaceae > Hibiscus > Hibiscus syriacus. The sequence goes on along the minus strand of NW_024062124.1, from coordinate 583,479 downwards.
ATAAATATATTTCTTTTCTCATCGTTGGGCAGAATACTACAACATGAAGGAAGGTTACGTTCCTTTGATTTCCAAGTCCGCAGAAGAAGACGAAGCATACTTGAAGAGTTTGCCACCAGGTTTTCGTTTCAGTCCAGATGACGTTGTGCTCGTTGATTATTATCTGAGGAGAAAAGTTTATAATCAACCACTGGCACCCCATAGAATTAAAGATGTTCAACTTTACGCCTACGATCCGGATACTTTAACAGGTGCTTATTTTTTAAACCCTAGTGTTGATGATGATTATATTTTCGTAAAAATATATTCGCATATGTTCCTAATGATTATATTTTCTTGATTTGATATGTAACAGCGATCAGTGATAACGAATCGTTTAATGGGAAGGTATCCGAATGGTATTTTTTCACATCACGCGATCGGAGGCATCCGAATGGCGCAAGACCTCAACGAGTAGCCGGCAATGGATTTTGGAAGGCAACTATAGCCGATAAAGAGATTAGGGTTGGAAAGAATGTCGTTGGATTGAAGAAGACGTTGGTCTATTATTATAAAAGAAAATCAAGTCCTGATCAGAAGACCAATTGGATCATGCACGAGTATGTATTGAAGAATCCTCCTACAAGAACAAGAAACGGTGCCGATGACAAGCGGGTAATTATTAATATTTATCTTTTTTTTATTTCTTTCCGATTTTTTGTTTAAAAAAAATTTATGAATCAGCCACTTACTCTTTGAGTCTTATTAACTTGATTTGCTTTGTTTGTTTTCAGCTGGATGATTGGGTACTCTGTAGAGTGTACAAGAGGGAGAAGGGTGGAAGTTCAAATCCCAAAACTCCGGTGGTGGTTAGTGATGAAAACCAGCAAATTGTAGCAGATGATGGGAATGTGGTAACAACAACAACCCCAGTTGTTGATGACCTCCAATGGGTAAATCAGCAGCAATTTAATTGTGGTAGCGTTGGATCAACAGCAATGCCACCAATGTTAGAGATACCACCTGCAGCTCAGTTTGGATGGGGAAATCCTCAAGATTCATATACACATCAACAGCAGCAGTTTAATTGTGGTAACGTTGGATCAACAGCAGTGCCACCAATGTTAGAGATACCACCTGCAGCTCAGTTTGGATGGGGAAATCTTCAAGATTCATATACAAATCAGCAGCAGCAGTTTCAATTGGAAAATCCTCAAGATTTATATGCAGATCAGCAGCAGCAGTTTCAATGGGACAATCCGGGAGATTTATATAGAGATCAGCATCAGTTCCGGTCTCTTCACTTTGAGCCGCAAGTGTTACCCCCGAAGCAGCAGCAGCAGCTTTCCTATGCCTATCCAAGTAGCTTTGATTTCACAGCAGCAGCAGTCGTAGCTAAGAGTGGAGCTGAAGTGGTGGAAAATGGGATTCCATCTCCTGCTCCATGTCAAGAATTTGATGTTTCTGCCTTCAACATGGTGGGCCATAGAAAACAGGTTTAAACAAGTGATGAGCAAGTTCATCTACGTCCTTGGAGGTGGTGGTGTCTCTTTGATGAAATTGACCGATTGGTGAACAAGATCATGAGAGTGCAGTTCGTTCATGTACCAAGGGAAATCCATGTACTTAGTTATTTCGATTGTGTGTACTCTTTTCCTCTATTTAGGTTTAGGGAGGTTTTTAACGAGGCACACGATTCGAATTTAGGATATGATTACTCAATATGATCATATTTGCCAAAAACAAAAAGCTGTAGTTCCAATGGGAGAAACATGTTTGAATATAAATAAATTATTGCTAACCTAAAATATATTGTGCATATATATAGATCAACAAACTGGTTATAGTAATTTTGTATCAACAATGCCACCAAACTCATGGACTTCGGCGGATGATCAAAGGATATTATTTTAGTTGTTTGAATACAGGTTTCTTGCACTTTCATATTACCTTTCTGCACAATTATTCTCGTAAAATCCAACCTCCAAGCATGCAGCAAAAAGTTATGAATAGCCATAACTCGACCACCAGTATCAGGTAGTCATGCTTCTTTAAAAACCATGCACATGAAGAGCTATATGTGCCTCGTTAAAAATCTCTCTAACTTAATTGGAGGGAAAAAGTATGCATACAACTTTTTATATATATAAAAAAAAACCTTATACATCCAGGCTCACAGCCCCACCCAGAGTTCCTAAATCGGAACCAGACATGTCATAATGAAGCAAAACATCAACGCCATTCGAGGGATTTTTAACATAATGGACTCCGAAATACCCTCCAACATCTATCTTATTAGTCACAAAATTCGCAACTCAATTTCCGGATAGAGGAATATGTACAAAAAGGACCACCCACTCTTTCTGCGCAAAGACACGAATACGAACAAAATCGAAGACAATTATACTCAAATTTACTATAACCCGTAATATCTAAGACATGTCGAATGAACTAAGATTCAATGGGATAAAAGAATATTATCTGGTCTATTTTAACGGATTTAAACTCGAAATCTATTAATTCAAATTCAAACTAGTTTAACAAAAAACTAAGATTTGACTCACTTGATGCATATTTAAACTAAGGGTAAACTACACTTTAGTACCTAAATTATTAGTTTTAGTCCGTCTTAATTTTTTTTCTCGACAAAGAGTATTTTATTGATAAACTTTGATTTCTCTATGAACACCCACACACTTCGAGCCAACCAGCTAGTCACCTTGAGGTGACGAGTTTCTTCAAATTCAAAAAAACTAATTGTTTTCTAGCCGTTGGTCAACGAGCAGATGCAACGGTCACTTGGAACTCGTCACCTCGAGGTGACGAGTTCAACCGAAATTTTGAAACTAGTCGTTTATAGCCATTGAGGCTAAGGCTATAAATAGAGGTTTTGCGTTTTGGTTTTTCACCAAACCCTAAATTTGAACAAAATTACAAAAATAATCATATGTTCTGTGACAATCCCGAAAATTGGCTACCCAAGAAGAAATGTTGCGCCTGAATAACATCCATATTTCATCGATCCAACTCCAGCCGGAAGAAGAATGGATTATTCGTAAGCGCGGGATGACATACGGAGAGTCGCATCAGCAGATGCTGATATATCTGCAGCAATCCGGTCTATTTCCAACCATATTTGTACATGGCGTCAAGCTGTACCCAATGTTGATTGAGATTCTGATCGAACATTGACAACCCAAGAAGAACACGTTCCATTTCCCAAGTGGTGAAGCAATGATTACTTTAGAAGACGTCGCTTACCAACTCGGTGTTCCTGTGAATGGAGCCTCCGTGGTGAGGCAAAATGGTTACGACCCCGTAATGTTGGTCTACCAAGTTTTGGGAAAGATTTCACCATCCAACATCATCGATGACTATTGGTACGAATTACGTGGTTAGTGTCTGAATTCCAAGTGGCGGGCTAATCTATCGAGGACGAGGTTATTTTTGCGTCCCGAGCATATCTTCTCCAATTAATTGAAGGGGTATTATTACCGAATAAATCTAATAATTTAGCGCTCACTCAATATCTGCAATTTTTTGGAAGACTTTACTGTGAGTCGTAATACCAATTGGGACTCAGCGATTTTAGTCTTTCTGTACCAGGAGCATTGCAAGGCTGTAATTGTCCAGCCAAATCGAAAAGTCGATGTAGCAGGTTATGTAATACTGCTACAGTCCTGGGCTTAATACCGATTCTCCTTTTTTATCCAATTACACCAACCCCAGTTGAGTTTCCTCTGGCTGCAAGATAATTTTTAACTTCATTTATTTAACCCTTTTTTAATTTGATTAATTTAACTATTTTTTGTTAATAATATCTTTTTATTTTTAAATATTTTAGATGGTGTCATAAAATAGCCGAGACAAAGTTGGCAGGTGCCACTACACGAGATATACGGATGAGGGTCGATATTTTCGGTCGATATGCGGTATACATTTGTTCTTTTATTATTTTTTGGAATTTTTTAACTTTATATATACTAACTTTGATATTTAATATTTATAGTTTTCTTGGCTTTCGTATGTTGATGACGAGATCAACCAGTTATTGCCACCGTGATTTTTTGAGGGGTCTCAGTTATGGTGTGTCGTGACGCCGCTATTACATTTTGCAATTGTTGAGTGGCACGTTGTTGATAGAGTAATGCGACAGTTGTGCTAAGTTCATCACCATATTTTGAATGTGGATCTCAGAGTATGCTAAGTACACCTCCTCGGCAAGATGAAGAAGACGAAGACGACGATCAAAGCCTACGACCCCGGCGTACTCAACGAGTCCTGCACCATTATCATTCGATAACACCTCGGCGTCATCAAAAACTTAGAAAATATAGATAAATTTTCTTTGTAATTTCTTGTAACACTTTTTTGCAATTATTTATTTACTTTTTATGTTTTAAAATATAAATAAATTTATTTTTTTTAATTTTATTTTTTAAAATTTTATCCGGTCGAACCCGCGATGTGACGTGTTCCAAAGCGACCATTGCCCATATGCCCGTTGACCAATGGCTAGAAGAGATGACGAGTTCCTCTATTTTTTTTAATTTAAAAATTATAATCTTATTTTGGAATTTAAAAAAATAATTTTTTAAGATACTCATCACCTCGAGATGATGAATCATATTAATAACAATAAAATAATAACTCACGTAGGGCTTACTACTTGAGGACTATTTAAAAATAATATTAGAGGGAACTCGTCATCTATACACTGTAACATTTGGTGTATTTCTCAAAATAAAAAATTAAGCCGCCCTAATACCCTATTAATTAATCTGTTTGGGGTATTGGGCTAAAAAACCCTCCTATGGATTCCATATTAACAGAAAGCCTATATTCGGCTCTTTTGACCCCTTATGGTCCACCAGCTCGATTGAGGCCCAACATTGGACTTCACCCTGATCTAATCTTTTCTGCAGTTGAAACCGAGACTCTCCGCCCTTCCTTCTTCGGGACTGCAACCCTCAACAGACAATTCATAACATCATCATTACATTGCATGCGTAATTCCTTTTCAGACGATATTCCTATACCACCGTCAACGTCCGACGAGGAAGCCTGGAGGTTAACTTAACACTGCAGATTTTATCCGAAGAAGTATATATATATATATATATAAAGTATATAAGTTGTCCTCTGGTTATAAAATATTATTTTGTTAAGTATTTTAATTATTAAAAATTATAGAATAGTTATTTGATTATAAAGTGTTAATTTGTGGAGTCTAATGACTATTAAAATTACAAAACGATCACATGACTATTCATTATGTTCCAAACTCATCATTTTTCGTTAAAAAATTCATGATATTATGAGTTGAATGTTAACTTGTTGATTGTGATAAAATAAAATTTCATGTCAAAATTTTAAACGACTATCATATCCTAGTCATTATATTAACGTCCATCTCAGATAACCGTCAATTTTTTAACAAAAAAAAATGAATTTAAAACTTAATAAATAATAAAGTGATCATTTTATAATTATTAATAGTCAAAAAACTTAATAAAATAATATTCTACGGTCAAAGAACTATTTTATAATTTTTAATAATTAAAAAATTTAATAAAATAATATTTTATAATCAGGTATTAATTATGTACTTTATGCATATATATATATATATATATATATATTTCAAAAAGAAAGGAAGATTACGTGAAAGAAAGAAAAGGATATAATGGTTTTGACAGGATTGAACTTGTAATGAACAGGGGAAGCAGGGCAAGCCAAGTGATCGTTATGCTCTTTTAAATGTATATGTGATGATTATGTTTTTAATAATATTTATTTATAACTCGGTGATCTTTAGTATTTATTGTTGTAATTGTAACACCTAACTCGTATCCGACTCGAATACAAGTCTGAGATGTCACATTGACTTTTTAAAACGATATTCTTATAAAATATCAAAACATTTGAACTCATTTTAAGAAAATACAATAATATTCTATTAAATTATACTTCATTATAAAAAATTGAAAAAAAATATTAATTTGTGAACAGTATTATTCGGCATGGACAGTACCGTGAACAGTGAAAATTTTCGAATATAAAGTGTGTATCGCTGCACTGCTACAGTAACTTTCGGCAAAATACTTATAAATTCATAAAAATCTAAGTTTTCATCTGTGTAAAATTACCATTTACATATACACATTTAAAACATTACAAAACTCATTCATATTCTTTTACAAACTAATTAGGGTATATCGTATTCAAATCTTTATTACATGCCAACCACTATCATTATTATAAAATACATACTATTTAATTCTTTTCTGATATGATCTTTGGAAATGAGAACTGATCTGTCTTGTTTAGCTTTTATCATTCTTCCTCTTCTCGGAACCTACGTGTGAAACAATCACACGCTAAGTCTATGACTTAGTGAGACATATAAACATATAATAAAAACCATAAAATATTTCATATATCAAAATACATACATGCACATATACCATCATTATCGAAGTCTATATTTATCATATGATCTTGTATTTATCACTTCTGTATATCATATAACACATTTATCATATCACAAAGAAACACACATAACATCATATAATTATGCAATTACCTTTGATAACCTTTTATAAGCCCATGTACATTACTGAGAACTTAAGGTATGTAAGTACATTGAGGTTGTGCACCACTATGCTGTCACCACCGCTCGTATAAATGTCCCGAAGGACCTATCCAGAGGTCATAAAGAACCTCAGCAACTATCCATAGGTCCCGAAGAACCTAGGTAAATTGTTCATATGTTCCTTAGTACATATGTATACTGTCTATATGTCCCGAAAGACATAGGTAATTCTGTCCATATATTCTGTAGAACATAAGTAAACCCTCGACTCTTGGCATGCCAACTATACCTATAGATCTCATATCACATAACATGGGCATTCTCTTTCATATCATTTCACATATTCACATGCATATTTCACTTCCCATATGATTTCATAATCATATGTCATTTACCTTATAACACTTCTTTTGTGTTCATATGACATGTAAATCATTGTCATCTCTTGTTCTCATATGTTTCTCATACATCACATATATCACATATTCATATAGGCTCACGGTTTTTATCACCTATCATGACATTTCACATATACACTTTTATATCACATAAACCCATATCTTCTTATCACATAGCTTCTTATTATATCATTCACATACTTCAATATCATTGGACTTATTTCACTTTATTACATAATCACTTATGTCAATACCACATAGCTTATATTATAATTTCCTATATTCATGTAGTTCAGTATCACCTATCACATATACATATAAGCATGTAGATCATGTCACATATAGTAACATATACCCATTTCCATTTATTCATACACACATAAGAATCACCTAGTGTATCTCATAGACATATCATTTCCATACCTTTAGCACATAGCTCATATAATTTTTCTTGCATATTCATGTCACATAATGTATATAGTATGAACTCATATCATGTTTCATAATATGAAATGAATCATATATTAAAGTATTAAATCTAGACTTATCACAAGTCTAGAACTAAATATACTACTATAATCATGTTATGCATATGCACTCACCTTAGCCTTGCTTTGATTCGATCCTAATTCTTTGATTGTTCTGGAACTTGTTTAGACACAATATCTACATAAACATAATTTCCAAGATGATTATCAGAAGCCTAAACCTTATAACTTGATGTTAATAACTCAAGCTAGTTTAATGAACCAAAATTCTATTTTTCCTTTAGGGGTGTACCGATACACTATGGTGAATCAGTACACAAATTAGGTTCGAAATTCCCATGCATCGATGCATTATTCAAAATTTGTCTTAGTGCATCGATACCCATTCATAGTGTACCGATGCACCCTACTCATAACAGACATTTTCACCCGAAAATTCATCAATTCTTCACTAAATTTCCTCATATAAAACTCCTTTCATATCACTAAACTCATATACACATACTTAAACTCATTTATATCCATTTATCTCATCTTTAACCTTAATATCCTCTCCTCTTTATGAACTTCAAGAATCATACTCAATTTTTTGATATGTTCTAAATCCAATTCTATCACGTCATATCTCTTAATTAAGTTGATGACAAGTCAAATTTAGTTTCAAATTCAACTTATCAACTCTTTTTTGGAAATTCACGTAAAAACTCATTTTCTTTAATCTTTCATAACTTCTTAATCTTTTGATTTTAAGACAACTTAAGCTTTCCTTAAGCTTAGTTATCATCTAATGATCAAAACACAAGCTTTAAATCAACAAATAATCAAATAATTAGAAAACTTACCTTTGCAAGCTTAGCTCTCTTTCTCTCGCATGATGAAGAAGAAGAAGATGAAGTGGAGAAAAATATCTCCTCATCCTTATCCCCCACATGCCTATATCATTTTATTATCATTTCCAAGTCAAATGATCATTTTGCCCTTTAATTCTTTTAAAAATTACTAACAACTCTTCAGGAAATACTTTCAAATAAATCATTGAACTTTTAAACTTTTCCACTTTAATCACCAAATTCTAAAATTTTACAATTTAGTCACTAACCTATAGTTTTGGATGTTACAGTAACTACGACTCTAGCCTTGCATCCTGTTCTTGTGACTGGTGCATGAGCACGTTGACGATCAACAATATTGACTTTTGATACTCAAAACCCTTCTTTGGAACAACAAAATTCTTGTGTCTTCACATTCCCTTCCACGTCAAGCCATGTTGTTCCCTTACGTGCACTAAACTCATATTCCCATGCAAATCCCTTGTAAAAGTACCAAGCTTGATCACGTGAAGAGAAGTGTTGACCAACCAATCTGTCAGATTCATCAACATTATGTACTTCATGGCATTCCTCGGTTGACTTAACATTGTCTGCATCAGTATGATCCATGGCAAAAATTTTGTTGTGCAAGTTCAGTGGTCTCGGAGTTGATGGAAATGTAAGTAAAGGTTCATTGAACAACATGTTTCAGTCATGCTTTCAATAGGATGTGGTATTCGTAGTGGTAGTTGAAGGGTGAGTACAACATTAAATTCCCATAACATATTTAGGTATGAACAATAACTACCTAAATATGTGTAGATACATTTTCTAAAAGTATCAACCCCAAAAATATCGAAACCAATAATTATAATGTAATAGGTAAATTAACAATGTAACCGGTATAAATATACCGGTTAATTAGAAAACATTTCAACATAATGTATCGACACTTGTGGAATTTGTGTCGATACTTATTGTCCAAAATGAATGTCAAAACGAGGTGCACGCATAAAGTGTAGATACATTTTTAAAAAGTATCGATCTCAAAAACATCCAAACCTATAATTACAATGTAATATGTAATTTTCAATATAACCGGTATAAATATACCGGTTTTATGAGAGAATAAGTCAACATAATGTATCGACACTTTTTAAATTTGTGTCGATATATTTTGTCCAGAATGAATGTCAAACGGGGTGCACGCATAAAGTGTCGATACATTTATTAAAAGTATCTATCCCAAAAACATCGAAACCGATAATTACAATGTAATAGGTAAATTTACAATGTACCCAATAGAAATATACCGATTTTATGAGAAAATAGTTCTACATAATGTATCGACACTTTTTAAGTTTGTGTCGATACTTTTTTCCAGAATGAATGCCCCACAAGGTGCACGTATAAAGTGTCGATACATTTAAAATTGTATCAATCCCAAAAATATCGAAACTGATAATTATAATGTAATAGGTAAATTTACAATGTTCATGGTGTAAATAAATCAGTTTAGTTAGAAAATAGGTCAATATAAACGCTACATATTACATTATATAAGCGCTACCTAATATATTATTTTACTTGATAATATTTCATGTTAAATGTCTATTACATTATATAAGCGATATCTATTACATTATATAAGCGCTACCTAATATGTTATTGTACTTGATAATATTTCCGATTAAATAATATAACATAATCGATCTAAATTTTAACCTATCAACCCAAGTTATATAATGGTCAACTTACAACAGATCGGTTCAACCGATCTAAATAATATAATATAATGCTGCATCAGATTCTCCTTCCGACCGGTGAAGAAATTATCCACCACGATCACGCTGTCACCCCTCGCGATTAGAGGTCCACCAGGTGGCTCCCCACGAACCCCGCCCCTCCGGTCACGACGATCCTCAAGCTCTTCTTCTTCAACCCCAACGGCACCCTGCCGCCCACGTCCCTCCCTCTAAAACCCTCGGGGTGAGCTTCTTAGAGGACTCTCCGGGTCATGGAACTCGACCCGGACACCGAGTTTGAACCACGGCTCGCTTGTTGTTGTTGCGACGTCGAAACGGGGAACGAGTAGAAAAACAGGGTGGAAAGGGCGATCCCGACGAGAACGAAGACGAAACGCTTTTTTTGAACCACCTATCGGAATGGGGTTTTCCAGTTTCCGGCGGGGATCGGAGGAGCGTGAGTTGGCGAGTGTTGTTCGTTGGGTGGTTGTGTCTGGTTTCTGTGAGTCAGCTCGGACGCCATTTTTTCTTTTTTTGTGATGGAAAACAGGGGAAGTGTGGGGATTAAAACTGAGCTCAATTAAAGGGGAAAAGCTTTGCTTTTTGGATCGAATTTGAATGTTTCCAAGAGGTGAGAAAACGAGAATTAGGAGGAGAGAGTGAGCATCTGTTGCAATTCACCGTTTGAGTAGGGTTTTCTTGCATCAAAATTGGCGCTAGACAATCGCTCTCGAGCTTTGTGGTTGGTCGGTGAAAAGCTTTTATTATGTTTGTCTGATCTTCGTAAGGTTAAATTACAAATGAGGTCACTCAACTATTAGTTTGATTATAAACATTTTAAAAATAAAATTAATTAAAATATTATCATAATTAAACCATAGATATAACATGACTTAAATAATTATGATTTCAATCTCAAAAAATTGAGCATTCTATTGATTTACTCCTAATTCAAAATAATTTAATAAATTTGTAATTGGCTTAAAACAAACACAAGTATTTAAACTATACCTTGAAATACGATTTGGTACTTAAAGAATTTTTCTCTAAAAATAAGTGACTAATGTTTCTAACGTTACACTTTTAGGCGTCCAGGTTCTAACGGCCGCTAAAAATCTTCGTTAAGTGATATGAAAATCGTAACGCGAACATATAAATCGCAACGCGATTCTGACTATCGCAACGAGTACCCGTAAAATCGCAACGCGTATCCGTAAATCGCAACGACAATACGTAAAATCACAATGCGTATCCGTAAATCGCAACGAGAATACGTAAATCGCAACGCGTATCTGTAAATCGCAACGAGAATACGTAAATCGCAATGTGTATCCGTAAATTGCAATGCGAATACGTAAATCGCAATGCGAATCTGTAAATCGCAACGAGATTCTTACTATCGCAATACTGAATTTCAAATTCGCAACTCGATTTCTGAATTCGCAACAGGTTTTAATTTTGCAACACAAATGTTTTGGGTATATAACTACGCAGCAGCAGCAACTCATAACCTAAATCCCTAAATCGCAACTCATTCCATCTCCATCTATCACTCTCTCCGGCGATATCCGTTCCTATATCCAACGACATCCCTCCCCATCCGGCAACAGGTTTTAGTTTCGCAACTCGTTTGTTTAGTAAATTAATTTACAATAATGAAATCATCTAATGTTGATCGTGTTTGGATAGATTTGTGTTTTGGAGGGTCATGGGAGAATGTTCATGGTGTTTTACAATATATGCCTTTACCCATGAATCTTCAACTAAAACTGTCATTAAAAAAGTTAACTTATAAAACTCTAATGTTACGTGTTGCAAATAAATTGAATTTAGAGCCCCTAAGTGGATTTAGGCTATCTTATCAGAGAAATGGTAAAGTTTATTTGTTAACCGACAATGAAGATGTTGAACGATTCATTGCTTACATTAGTATTTCAAGTGATGATGTTACATTGTATGTTGTTAAACCTAGAAGTAGTGAAGTTGGGTCAGTAGCGGGTAGTAATCAACTAAGTTTTTCAACCCCAGTTTATGGTGCTTAATATTTAATGGTTCCACCACAATTTCATCACCAAGCAAATATTATTTCACCACATTTCCAATACCAAACACAATCTCAAAACCCACAACCTTTCCCTAATCTAAATATCAATCAACTTTCAGCACCAAATTCCGGTTTTCGTATTGACCAGTTAGACGATGATGAGCCAACAGAAAAAATTGTGAGTACTAGTCAGTATTCGAAATTTGATCTTGGTCAATACCCGGACTTTGATCTTGGTCAATACTCGGATTTTGATGATTTTTCAGAAGAAGAAACAGACCCTGCGTGTAATGATTTTGATATTGGTCAATACCCAAATTTTGATGATGAAACAGCTGTTGCCGAGGAAGATGTTGTTGATGATAATGAGGAGGAAGTTACGACTGTAAATGAACATGTTGAACATCCATTATGTAATTCATATAACACCGAAGAAGAAAAAGAAGAAGAAGAAATCCCCAAAGAAAAGTCCCCGAAGAAAATACCACGGGAGTATAACTGGAATATGCCAGAATTACTTCAGATACCGGAAGAAGAGTTGGTAAAGATAGCAGTTGATTGTTACACAAAAATTATTCGTATCAAGAAATATGATTGTTTTGATACAAAGGAAGACTTGAAGATAGCTTTGTATACGAAATGTGTGGAAGATGGCTATCAACTAAAAGTTAACAAATCAAGCAAATATCATTTCGAAACAAGGTGTATGATTGACAAAAACTGTATGTGGCGTATGATTGCAAAGAGGATAAAAGATTGCGAAATGTTTCAAGTTAGGACTTTTATTGAAACATACATGTTCAAGAACCCAAGTTTTTCCTCACCATAGACAGGCAAACAAAAAGGTGTTGGGTGGTTTTCTGGCTGAGTTAATGTTTTTGAATGGTAGGGTATATCGGGGATATGAAATTATGACTGACATGAACGGTTCAAGATTAGTATCTCATATTCTCAAGCTTGGAGAGCCAAATGTTATGCCTTGGAATTGTTGAGGGGGTCGCCAGAAGCATCGTTTGCCCAACTGTCGGTTTATTGTCAGAATTTAAAGCTGAAAAATCCTGGGTCGGTAACTCATATCAAAACAGATAGAGATGGACGCTTTGAGTTGCTGTTTATCGCCATTGGTGCTGCGGTTAGTAAATCAATATAATTTTGTTGACTCATTTTTGTTAGTTACATGCATTTCACATTTAAATGATTATATTTCTTGTGTATATGATTTTGTAGATTCGTTCGTTTATTAATTGCATGCACCCAGTTATTATAGTTGACGGAGCACATTTAAAAGGTCGATACCTTGGAGTAAACTTATTAGCAGTAGCCATGGATGCTAACAATGGGATACTGCCAATAGCTTACGGGGTTGGCAAATCTGAAACCTCTGATTCATGGACATGGTTTATGGGGCATCTTAGGGATTGCATAGGTCCTATTAGCAATCTGACAATCATATCCGATAGGGCAAACTCAATTGACAACGTTGTTAGAAAGTGTTTCCCAGATGCTTTTCATGGACTTTGTGGTGTTCATTTGTATAGAAATCTAAAATCAAGGTCTCCTGGTATAAAAAATCACAAATGGACATACTGGAAGGCTGTAAAAGCTTATCGGGAAGTGGATTTTAATAAGCATATAAACTGTTTAAGACGTGTTTTGCCTCAGTGTGCTCAAACACTAGAAGATGTCGGGTTTGAAAGATGGTCAAGAGTACATCAACTTGGAGCAAGATATGGTTTCATGACGTCTAATAGTGCAGAATCAATCAACGCTCTAAGTCGTCATTCCCGGAAATTACCCATTACTATGTTAATGGAGTTTTTTCGAGCCTCTATTCAACAGTGGTACTACAAGAAAAGAAACCATGCAGGTATTATTTCTTTAAATTCGTAACTTATCATATATTTTACTAAGTATTATTTATTTAAATTTACAGGAACATTGGAACATCGTGTTACACCATAGACAGAAAAAAAGATAACGAAACGTGTTGTGAAAACAACGTCATGGAGAGTTGAACCATGTTCAAACATTTTGTTTGAAGTACTGGATAATAACTTAAATGGGCTTGTCGATCTAAATGCAAAGACGTGTAGTTGTATGAAATGACAAACATCTGGTTATCCGTGTGGCCATGTTATAAAAGTTTCTCTTCATCTAAACCAAGATGATTCAAGCGCATACGCTATGGATTGCTACACTACAGAAGTATATCGACAGACTTATGGAGAGATTGTCTACCCTATTCCACATCCTTCTGAGTGGGACATACCAGATGACTTACAAACAGTTTTGCCACCAACCATGGACAGAAGGCTACCTGGCCGACCAAAAAGTCACGATCGTATACCGTCTAAGGGTGAAGAGAAGAAGAGATTGACATGTAGTCGGTGCAAGGAAAGCGGTCATACAAGGTTGACATGTGGATCACCAGTGCCATCACAATCATCTTTTCCTCTACCAAAATATGGATCCTCATCAAAATCCCATTCACAACCGGCTTCACCTTTTGGGACTGTTAACTTAGGTGATTTTTAAATGCGATTTTCATTTCGCATTGCGATTTTCATTTCCGCGTTGCGATAGTCTGTTTTGCATTCAACATAATGCAGATTGAAATCAACAAATCAACTATTACATTTCAATCAATTAAACAAGCACAAATATTATGTACACATCAATTAAACAAATCAATATTTACAAATCATCTTTTACAAATCAATTAAACAATCAAAAAATAATAATGAAATCAACTTTTGCACCCATACATCCATTTCACGCAGCTCACTTCAGGATTAACCTGCAGAAACCAAACATTGAATCAACAACACTTTCTACACATCTAATACCTACAAACAACAAATTATTGAATTCTAGCTACTTAACCAAACATTTTCAAACGAAAAAGAGTAAATATGTTTAACAACACTTGCATTTGACTTACAAATTGTTTATGGACACTTTCATAACGCGTATGCAAGTAGGCAACGTCTCGCATATATCGCTCTAGCCATAAAATGCCGAAACCACAAGCCTACTGCACCTCTATCTCTATCGGTGGGAGGTAGAAAATGTGTACTTCCTGTCGTCAAATGCTCCAAGCACATACATATGAGAGGACCACAATCCCCTCTGGCTTTCTTCGTTTGTTGTGGTGTGGTCTCGTCTCTGCTAACTGTAAAATTGAGGTTCTTTGGCTTCTTGTTTCCAGAATGAGTCCAATAATTTATCGCATCCAAGAATTTAGCCAAATGAGAGCTCCATCCCTTAATAATATCTCTTAAATCAGCCAATGATATGTAATTTATCATGCTGTCATATACTATTGCCTTAAGGGATGAGAGCTGAAGCTCGACGAGAAGCCAATGTTTACTTTCCAAAACAGGGATAAACACCTGCAATCATAAGTAATAATTCATTCATTTGCGCACTTATTTATGAATACCTTTAAACTCAATCTAAAATAAATACTAACCTTATTGACCTCCCACCATGAAGGATAAAGTTTAGCTTGTCCATTGCCCAACGCAAATGATTCATCTCGTTGATTCTTCAAGTGAATGGCGTTAAAAGACGTCGGTATAATTGTATATCGTGTATTTCTTTTATTTTTCTTAAGTTTCCTAATTATTAGAAGACGTGACACCCACGCATCGATATGTTGTTTTACAAAAAAAAGACATATATTAGTGACTTACATAAATTTAAAAAAAGAATCAAATTGAAATATAAGAAAAATATAAGACTTACCCCTCCATCGAAATAGCCATTGTCTTCGACCCCTAATAATACGCCCCACCAAGACCGATCAAGCAACATATAGATATCATTGTTGAGCTTGCATATGTCAGTGAAACACCCCTGGCTCAGCTCATGTAGATAAAAATCAACTGCGGTCTTAGCCCAAAGGGTGTTATCCAGAATTGTGTCTGGTAGTTGTCTCCTCTCCACTTCAGATACCGGAATGGTACTGGCTGGTAACTCATACGAGAGCCAACTCTCATCCATCATGTCTGGCACGTCAGAGGGTTTCTCAAGAATCTTACATATGACGCCATGTGAATCGGGCTCTTGAATGGTGGGAGGGACCTCTTCAACGATGACAGTGGCCTCTTGAACGGTGGGAGGGGACTCTCGAGGAATGATAGGGGCCTCTTCAACGATAGGAGTGGACTCTTGAGGGATGACAGGCGAGTCGGGCTTCTTCTTGCGGTGTCTTCGCACTATTGGGGTGTACGGAGACTTAATAGCACGTGCACGCCGTCTGATGCGTGAACTCCATCGTGCAAGAAAAACCCGACGTAAAGCATCCACCTTATCGGGCCGCTAAATAATTAAATACAAAAATCAGTAAATAAACAGACATGATATTTAAACAGTGAAAACAAAGACAAATATTAACTTCACAGTGTTAAAGAATAAACAGTTTAGCAGTATTGGCAGCAACCGAATAAATTTACTAAGCAATCTATGTGAAATGGTTAATCTAAGTGAAATTACGAGTAAATTTATCATCAAGTTAAATATGGAAAATCTTAAACTTACCTCGTTGCGTAGAGTATGAACCTCATTCTGCAACGATACTACCATCTCACGTAGAGCGACAACCTCACCACGTAAAGTAGACACCTCCACACACCATGCACCATCGTTATTGCGTAGAGTACCGATCTCCTCACGCAAGGCATTGACCTCATCACGTAACTCCCTTGACTCATCCCATGGAGGTGGAGGTGGAGAACAGGGAGATAGAAGTCATGGCATCTTTGCCAGTCGCCTATCATGAGGTGATGGTGGAGAAGAGGCTCGATGATGTGACGGGATAGGTGATGGCTCTCGTTGTAGAGGTGTATAGTCGGGTCGATCAGGTGATGGCTCTGGGTGAGGTGATGGCTCTCGAAGTGGAGGAAGTGGAGGCTGCTCATCATTCGTGCCATCAAAAAAACGCTGACTAGCTTGCCACCAATCAGTGGCAAGCTCAACCTCCGTGGGTGTCAGTCTCTGTAATGGAGTGTTGGCCTCCTAAAAATATAAAAACTCAAACAAAGTTAAACGTCTACTATTAATAACTTGATTATATATGATAATATTTGTGTTAACTTACATTATTTATTGTCGCATATGGTATTAAGTCTTCCCAATCCAACAGACGTTTCCTCTTCAAGGAAATAGCCCTAGGAATATCATTTGAAGTTTTTAATGCATATGTCCTCATGCTGGGGAAAGCCTCAAATATCCAAATCTACAAACAATATAATAACAAACATTAGTAATTGTTAAATAATTAATTATAATTTTGAAAACATTATATAGAAATTCTTACCTTAAAGGCTCAAACAAAGCCTGACAAAGTGTATTTCGACCCATCGCCACGCAAACTTTTGTGGTCATCAAAGGCAGACAACAACTTAGTCCAGGTAGCTTTCCATATATACGAACCCCACGGAAACAGATTCAATGCATTTAGGTCATCTACCAATAATATTAGCTCATGATGAATAGGTTGTCTGGCCTCTCTGCCTAAAAAGCCGGCATACAAAAGTACTAGAAGGCATACTCGGACAACATCGACGTCATTCATCCGAGTAAAACCATCTTTATTATTAAACAATTTCTTCAGGTCTTCGACGTGTAAGTTCGGCTTCTCTATTGACTCATCAGGAAAAACCCGGGATAACCATGATGGACGGGTGATATGACGAGTGTACCGGCCTATATCATCGTGTCCGAATCGTAGACCAGTGATTAAGCAGAACTCCTTCCGCCCAAAACAAGTATACGCCGATGGAAAATGAAACCATATCTCTTCCTCACCACGTTGTATACTATCGGGTAGATCGCTAGTCATGGTCTGAAGCCACAAATGGATCAAATTAGCATCTCCACCCGGATGCTGTACTCTCAGCCATGGCCCGAAGCAGGTTTCCTCAAACAATTTTCTTTGTGCAGGTGAAAGCTTCGAAGCAATTGTAGTAGCTAGGCTAACTTTATTCCTTAATGTCAATAAAGCCGAAAAAAATTTCTACAAAAACAATAAACATACCAAGTTAGATATACCAAAAACTACACTGTGAAGATATACCAAAAACAATAAACATAAAGAGCAGTAGTTTATTCTTGAAACTAAAATTTGCAACACTGTTTTATCTTTTGGTTGAAATGAAAATCGCAACGAGAGAATGAAAATCGCAACGCGGAAATGACTATCGCAATGAGAGAATCGCAATGCAAAATTAAAATCGCAACGAGAGAATCGCAACGCGAAATGAAAATCGCAATGCGATTTTGGTTTCTCGTTGCGATTTTCATTTCTCTCGTTGCGATAGTCATTTTCGTGTTGCGGTTTTCATTTTCATGTTTCGATTTTAAGTTTAGAAACTATTCTTCTTCTGCAAATTGAAACTTTAATGGATTGCATTACTTCAACCAAAAGACAAAACAAAGACAAATACTAACTTCACAGGGTTAAAGACTAAACAGTTTAACAGTATTGGCAGCAATCGAATGAATTTAATAAGAAATCTAAGTGAAATGGTTAATCTATTATTGAAATTACCAGTAAACTTATCATCAATTTCAATATGAAAGACCTAAAATAATGCAAAATTTTCAAAATAAAAATAATTAAAAAAACTAACACTCGGAGGTTGATTTTCCATTTCTGAATGATTGTGAGGGATTTCTGACCGTGAATGGTTGTGAGGGATTTCGCCGGAGATGGGGACGAAAATCTTCGGAGATGGGGACAGATTTCGCCGTAGAGAGTGAGAGATGGAGATGGGACTGAGTTGTGATTTTTTTTAGGTTTTAGGTTATGAGTTGCGATTACGGGATATACTATGGACGGTTCAGTGTTCCGATAATTAATATTCGTGTTTGGAATTTAAAAATAAAATACGCGTAGCGATTATAATGACGCTTTAAAAATCGCGCTGCGATTTACGGATACGCGTTGCGATTTTACGTATTGTCGTTGCGATTTACGGATACGCATTGCGATTTACGTATTCTCGTTGCGATTTACAGATACGCGTTGCGATTTACGTATTCTCGTTGCGATTTACGGATACGCGTTGCGATTTTACGTATTGTCGTTGCGATTTATGGATACGCGTTGCGATTTATATGTTCGCGTTGCGATTTTCATATTCGCGTTGCGATTCTTAATAATCGCGTTGCGATTCTGGGAACTGATTTGCGATTCTGGAGATCGCGTTGCGATTTTTATTTCGCATTGCGATTTTGTTGGTCATTTTGGCAAATCCAAAAAAAGTTGATTAAAATCGTATATTATAAGGCATTTTTTGTCACTGAGGCGATTTTCTCTTTTTTAAATAAAAAAATATAATAGTAGACACATAAAAGTATAATAAAAAAATATTATGCACATATTTTCAGCGAAAAATTCTTTAGAACCTTTATAATTCATAATAATATTTTTATAATATTATCAAATCAAAAGAGCTAAATCAAGATCAAAACATAATTAAATAATTTTATTTTATTATAAAATATTAACAAATTACTATTAAACTATTATTATATCAAGAAACGTAGTATATATCATTTTCAGAAAAAGAACAAAGTAATTAAAAAAATAAAGATTAAATTGACAAAAAAAAGTTTAAATATAAAAGATAAATTTTATTAAATTATTTTGAATCAAAATGAAATTAAAATATTGAAAATATATTGTTATTATATTGAACAATATCACTATTCTATTTAATAAAAAAATTGAAAATACAAATGAACTAATAATTGAATTTAAATAACTAATATTGTTAACGATTGGTTCAAACAATTTCTAGATTGACTCTCAGATGAAACTTCTTACATTCTTGAACCGACAACAATGGCTGTAGAGTATAATAATCTTAGCAATGAACACCAGAATAGGGTTAATGAATGTATCATTACTAGGTGCTTTAATCTAGGATCCAACGAACAGTTTTGTCTCTTAAGCAAAGCTAATCTTACATTATCTCAAAAGCACATTTTACCAAAACTAAGATCGAGTAACCGACCGGACAAACCGACATGTTCGGCTAAAACCGTCGAATGTCTTTCGGTGGTTTGAAGTTGAGAGGATGAGTTTGTTCAGTCGCAGTTTCATCTTCTTTCCACATTTTAATGGTCTTGTCTGCTTCACAGCTTACCAATCTTGTACCGGTTACATCGTACGAGAGTGCGTAGATACCGGCTTCGCTATCCAACGAGCCTGTAATAAAAGCGACCAGTCGTGTTAATTGTCATCCCATTGTCACGATCAACAAGTAGCGGATAAGGAATCCCGAAAAAAACGTACCGGGCTGTACAATTGTCTGAGCTTGCTGGAAATTGTGACCACTCCTCCAATCCCAAAACCACAAACTCCCATTGTCACCTTCAGTAATTTGCATCTAAAATTGTTAGATCTTGCGTATTTCGGGCTAACAAAGAGGCATGTACACGGTGATTCACAAAATCAAAATTATTTGATAAAATAACCGAAAATTATAAGCACCTCCGGTAGCCATTACGCCATCCTCGTTTACAGCCATGGCGTTAATTATAGTCTTCTGCTGAGAGCTGTTCCGGTAACGCAAACGACGACACTGTGTTAGTTCTACGAGCACACACACACACATCCAGAATTCAAGCATGGAAATAAAATGGCTTTCACTTACAGCATATTGTGCAAGAACTCTCCCTTTGGAAGACTGAATTTCTTAATGTTGTCAGCTGATGCGGACGCAAAAGAATGCCTAATGCAGAAAAGTTGTGAAATATTTAAAACCACAGAATAACTCCGTTTTTCGTATAAATTAATAAATTTGATGTCGGGGCGCATACTCTTTAGGATGTGGTGCCATTGCCCGTACAGACTTCTTATGGTGTGTTAGAGTTGACATCGTTTTTCCTGGACATTAAACAAACTATATGTAATAAATGGAACAAAAAAGATGGGAAATATAAAAAGGAAAAAATAAAGTCACATAAACTCGATTTACCATATCTAAGATCCCAGAATTTTATCGTTGTATCATGAGAGCCGGTAACAACTTGTGGATCCTATAAGACGAGATTCATAAGTTCCGTCATTCAACAATTTAACAATTTCTTGTGGTAAAAAGTGTAGGACATAGCCATGTACTTCGTATTTAGTATTTTACTTTGTATTAAACTTGTATTTTAAATTTATCTAAGTAGAAGATAAATCATTGTACCGTTGGTCGAGTAAAGACTGAGCAAACGGTGTTATCATGCCCAGACAGCGCAAAAATTTGCATCTTGGTGCGAATATCCCATACCTGAAAATTGTTATTCTATAAGATATAGATTTCATGACTAAAAAAATCAGGCAAAAAAAGAGCATAACAACCGAAATACATAAGCAGCTAAAATGATCGTATTAAAACAAAATTTCTGAGGGTTTTCTACATGTTGAAATTTTCATACCCGGCATACAGAATCACGTCCCCCAGTTAGCAATATATCGATTGTGGGATGAAGAGCCAAGCAATAAACACCACTTAGGTGACCATGGTAGGAACGGATAACCTATACAGCAATTTATAAGTTTCGATAACTATAATGATTTCAACAGTTACAGCAGATAAAAAGTTATAATCTCTTGCTCGATATAGATTCAAAATAATAAGTTTATGCAGTTCTAACCTTGTTCTGTTCAAGATCCCAGCATTTTACTTGCTTGTCATCACCAGCAGAGAACATATAGGTGTGTTTGCTACTGACGGCAAGGCCTGTGAATAAATATAGATTTCAAATGATTCGAATCCATGATCGATATTCATCATCCACACTTTGGTTGGCCCATAAAAACTATTCAAACCCCAGAAAAAATTGTTAAAACAAACCTCGTATCTGTTCAATGTGTCCAGTCAGTGTGAGCTTCAGCCTCCCACTAGCTACATCCCATATCTAACATGCCGAAATCAAGACAAGGAAAAGGCGGAAGTCATTTTCAGAAAGTAATGACTGAATTTTCAAATGAATTTCTTTTTATAGGCTCACATTATAGCAGAGGAGAAACAATGATAAAATGAGGAAAAAAAATGGATAGCTACTTATTACACAATTATATACCTTGATTGTACGGTCCGCAGAACCGGTACAGAACCAGTTGTTACTTGGATCAAAGGCAACAGATCTCACCCATCCCAAATGCCCACTGATGACCTGCATTAACCATTTAAACGTGTCAAGAAATCTACAGGAACTGAAAGACACAGAATTAGCGATGAAATAGGTTCAACGGGAAACAACAAATGAAATCAACTGGCATTATAAAAAGGTGAAATTAGTGAATAATATTCTTAATGTAGCTTTAGTTATAAACATGTTTATCAAAAGACTAGAACTAGAACACACAATCAGCATGTGCCCCCAAGGGGAAATAAATTAGAGAATAAAACAATATTTATATCAACTACCATGATGTAGAGAGAGAGATTCTCACCCTGTAGTTCTTCCATGGACGATGCCACACGGGACGTGGCCATTTGCTTGGGATTCTTTCTATTATAGCAGAGGTTGTCAGCCTGTCACATGAAGGAAACCATAAATCTTAAAGCTGTAAATGTCCTAAATTCGAAGGAGCGGCAAGCCAAGTAGTAATCTACATATAGATCATATAACCAAATAAATACTTCTATATGCAAAAGTGAAAACATGCTTGACCACATTCACCTAAAAGCTTGCCATGCCTAAACAAAGGTAAGTTAAAGAGACAAACAAATGATAGACCTAATTGCATGAGACACAGATTTTTTACATTTGACAGCAGGTAACCAATAAAAACAAAACACCATGGAAAATAAATGTATTACGGCGGAATAGTAATCACATGGTAACACGACTTCCAGAATTATTAATGAGCCTGAAAACGCATAACAGAGAGAGGGAGAACCTTTCAGAAAAGGGTGCAGAAGCAGAAGTAATGGCAGTGCTTTTGCCAGAATTACCAACATCATTTCTGGTAAGAAGAAAGAAAGACGAGAAAAAATTAGTCACACGAATCAGCAACATAATTTCTTCTACATAACAGAAACAGATTCCAATAGAACAATGATACGGCGGTCTATACAAATACGAATCAATCCCATTTAACAGTGAACCCACGTCCGTTGTTTCATCGGGGAAGACTACCAAAATTAACATATAGAGCATTTAGAACAAGAGAACTTACTGCCCCTTTGGTTGCAAAGATGGTCCAACAACTAAAGCATTTTGAGTGCCTTCCTTTTGAGAATTACTAGAGTCAGCTGGACCTGCTCCATTAACAGTTACAGTTACACAAGTCTTAACATGACATGCCAAAATCACTGTATCTAACAATCATTAAGTATCAAGCAATTCGAATGCACCGAACCCTAATTACCAACACTGGAATTACCTGTAAGAGCAAGGACATTCGAAGGCACCGAACCTTGATTCCCAGCACCTGAATTAACTTGCTTCGAAGGTTGACCCGGGGCAGTTTTAATTCCACTATACTCCACGTTTATCTTACAAATTTAGATCAAAAACCAATAACACACTTATAATTCAATAAACAATCCCCATTACAGTACTACTACTAACAATAAAAACTAAAGTTCAAGCAAAACAGACTAACCTTGTGGCTCATGCGAATTTTTTTGCTGCACTCAACCAAAGAAAAAAAGAGCTTAGTTTTTAAGTACGGCTCAACGAAATTTGAATGAACAAATGAAGGGCGGAAATTGCAATTTGTTCAATTTTGAAGTAAAAATATGAAACCTTTCGGGGTCAGGAGGGGCGAAATGGCCATGGACAGGGCTAAAGAGATCCAGAGCGCGCTTTAGGGATTTAAGACTAAGCTTCTTCAATGACTGCGGCTCTACTGGCTCCATCTCCAGCGCCGGCCCTCCCATCTTCTCCCAATTAAGAAGATTTGGGATTTAGGGTTTTAGGTTGATTCAAACCGAATTGGAATCCTTAGACCCTTTCCTTTTTTATTACAGCCAGAGCAAGAGGGAGAGGTGGCTGTCGAGTGTTGACGAGAGAAGCAAGGGCATGGAGATTTAATTCAATATAGTTCCAATATAAAACAATATACGATTTATTTTTTTATTAAAAAATATAGGATTAATACGAAATGATAAAAAAAAGAAAATAATTTGACCGAAAATGTCTTATAATATACGATTTTAACCAATTTTTTTGGATTTGCTAAAATGACCAACAAATTCGTAATGCGAACTCCAATTTCGCAACCCAGTTTCCAATTTCGCAACGCGAATTTGTAAATCGCAACACAGAAGTCAAATTCGCAACGCGATAGTCAAATTCGCAACGCTAATTTGTAAATCGCAACATAGAAGTCAAATTCGCAACGCGATAGTCAAATCCGCAACGCGATAGTCAAATTCGCAACGCGATAGTCAAATTCGCAACGCGAAACACAATATTAATTTCGCAACACAAATGTAAATAATATTATAACAAATCATAACCTAAAACCCTAAATCACAACTCAGTCTCATCTCCATCTCTCACTCTCTACGGCGACATCCGTCCCCATCTCCGGCGAAATCCGTCTATCTCCATCTCTCAGAGCAACCATCACAACCATTCACGGTCAGAAATGGAAAATCAACCACCGATGGTTAGTTTTTTAATCTCTTATTTTTATTTTGAAATTTTTGTATTATTATTATATTTTTCTTATATTGATGATAAATTTACTGGTAATTTCAATATATATTTTAACCATTTCACTGAGATTGCTTAGTAAATTCATTCGTCTGCTGCCAATACTGCTAAATTGTTTAGTCTTTAATCCTGTGAAGTTAGTATTTGTCTTTGTTTTGTCTTTTTGTTGAAGAAATGTAATTTATTCAAGTTTCAATTTGTAGAAGAATAGTTTTTGAAACTTAAATTCGCAACACGAAAATGAAAATCGCAACACCAAAATTGCAACGCAAAAATGAAAATCGTAACGCGATTTTCATTTTCGTGTTGCGAATTTAAGTTTCAGAAACTACTCTTATTCTGCAAATTGAAACTTGAATGAATTGCATTACTTCAACAAAAAGACAAAACAAAGACAAATAATAACTTCACAGTGTTGCTAATTTAAGTTTCAAGAATAAACTACTACTCTTTATGTTGTCCTTGAACCTGCACTAAACTTATATGTTGTCCTTTTAAATGTTTATATAAGTGTTTACTTCTTGAATGTTATTTGATACATTTTGTGAACTATGATGGAATAATGACAGCATGTGAATACCGTGCTAGTTTGAAACATATTTGGCTTTGTTTTCACTGTTTAATATCATGTCTGTTTATAGTGTATAATTTGTAGTTTTTGGTATATCTAACTTGGTATGTTTATTGTTTTTGTAGAAATTTTTTTCAGCTACATTGACCTTAAGGAATAAATTAAGCCTAGCCACTAAAATTGCGTCGACGCTTACACCTCTACAAAGAAAATTGTTTGAGGATACTTGCTTCGGGCCATGGCTGAAAGTACAATATACGGGTGGAGATGCTATGTTGACACATTTGTTTCTTCAGATCATGACTAACAATCTACCCGAGAGGATACAACGTGGTGATGAAGAGATATGGTTTCATTTTCCTCCGGCACCAGCGTATACTTGTTTTGGGTGGGAGGAGTTTTGCTTAATCACTGGTTTACGCTTCAGACACGATGAAGTAACCTGGTACACTAGTCATATCTCCAGCCTATCATGGTTATCTCGGGTTTTTCCTGAGCTGGCAAAGTCGAAGCCGAGTTTACACATCGACGACTTGAAGAGATTATTTGTTAAAGATGGTTTTACTCGGATAGATAACCTTAATGTTGTCCGAGTATGCCATTTATTACATTTGCATGCCGGCTTTTTAGGCAAAGAGGGAAGACAACCTATCTCTGAGGAACTAATATTATTGGTAGAGGACCTAAATGTATGGAACTTGTTTCCTTGGGGTTCATATCTATGGAAAGCTACCTGGAAGAAGTTATCGTCTGCCTTTGAGGACCGAAAAAGTTTGCGGGGCGATGGTTCTAAATACACTTTGACAGGCTTTACTTGGGCCTTTAAGGTAAGAATTTCTATATAATGTTTCCAAAATTATAATTAATTATTTAACAATTACTAATGTTTGTGTATTATATTGTTTTGTAGATTTGGATATTTGAGGCTTTCCCCAGCATGTGGACATATGCGATAAAAATATCAAATGATATTCCTAGGGTTATTACCTGGAAGAGGATCCGCATGTTGGATTGGGAAGAGTTACTCTCATATACGACGATGAATGATGTAAGTTAACACACAAATAATACCATATATAAACAAGTTATTACTAGTACAAGTTTAACTTTGTTTGAGCTTTTATATTGTTAGGAGGCCAACTATCCATTACAGAGGCTGACACCCACAGAGGCTGAGCTTGCCACTGATTGGTGGCAAGCTAGTAAGCGTTTTTTTGATGGGACGGATGATGAGCACCCCCCACTTCGAGAGCCATCACCTGATCGGATCGATTCTACAGCTCGACACCCGGAGCCATCACCTGATCGAGCCTCTTCTCTACCTCCATCATCACCTATTCCATCACATCATCGAGCCTCTTCTCCACCATCACCTCATGATAGATGACCAACAAAGAGGCCACGACATTTATCTCCCTGTTCTCCACTTCCACGGGGTGAGTTAGAGGAGTTACGTGATGAGGTCGGTACTTTGCGTCATGAGGTCGGTACTTTACGTGAAGATAATGGTGCATGGCGTGATGAGGTTCGGTCTTTACGTGGTGAGGTGGATTTTTTACGCGATGGCAATGGTGCGCTACGTGGTGAGGTATCTACTTTATGTGATGAGGTTGCCACTCTACGCGAGATTATTTCATCGTTGTAGAATGAGGTTCATACTCTACGCAATGAGGTAAATTTGTTTAATACTATACTAAAAATGCAAATAACCTTTTTTCGACATTATTTATTTATTTATTTAATGATTTATGTATTAATTTATTTTCAGCGGCCCGATAAGGTAGATGCTTTACATCGTGTTTTTCTTGCACGACGGGGTTCACGCATCAGACGTCGTGCACGTGCCATTACGTCTCCTTTCACCCCACTAGTGCCAAGACTCCGTAAGAAAAAGCCCGATGCACCTATCATCATTCAAGAGGCGCCTCCTATCGTTCAAGAGGCCCCTTTCATCATCGAAGAAGCCCATCCCACCGTTCAAGAGGCCCCTGTCATCGTTCAAGAGGTCCCACCCGCCGTTCAAGAGCCTGATTCATATGGCATCATATGTCGATATATTGATAAACCCCCTCCCCTACCCGATATGATGGATGTGAGTTGGCTTTCGTATGTGTTACCGGCCAGTACCATTTCTCAGCAGGAGAGGGAAACACTATCGGACACAATTACAGATAATACCCTTTGGGTTAAGACCAAAGTTGATTTTTATCTATATGAGCGGAGTAAGGGGTGTTATTCTGACCTATGCCAACTCGACGATGTTATACATTTGTTTCTTGATCGGTCTTGGTGGGGTATTTTATTAGGGGTTGAAGATAATGTCTATCTCGAAGGGGTGGTAAGTCTTATATTCTTCTTATATTGCATTTTGATTAATTTTTATAATTATTAATAAATTCACTAATATATGTATTTTTTTATAAAACAACATATTGATGCGTGGGTATCACGTCTTCTAATAATAATGAAATTGAGGAAAATAAGAAATACTCGATGGACTATTATGCCGACATCTTTTCACGTAGCTCACTTGAAGGATCCGAGAGATGCTTCATATACGTTAGGTAATGGAAAAGTTAAACTTTATCCTGCATGGTGGGAGGTCGATAAGGTTAGTATTTATTTTTTGAATATTTTAAAGGTTTTCATAAATTTTATTTGATGTGTGCAATTATTTATGATTGCAGGTATTTATCCCTGTTTTGGAACGTCGTCATTGGCTTCTTGTCGAGCTTTAGCTCCCATCCCTGAAGACAATGGTATATGACAGCATGTTGAATTACATACCATTGCCTGATTTAAGAGATATTATTTGTAAGGGATTGAGCGCTCATTTGGCGAAATACTTGGACGCGATTGATTATTGGACTAATTCTGGAAACAAGAAGCCAAAAAAGTTCAAAGTTACAATGATCAGAGATGATACTGCGCCACAACAAACGGAGGGAGCCAGAGGGGATTGTCGTCCTCTTGTATGCATGTGCTTGGAGCATTTGACGACAGGAAGTAAACACCTTCTACCTCCCACAGATAGAGATAGAGCTTCAGTAGGCTTATGGTTTCGGTATTTTATCGCTCGAGCGATATATGCGAGACGTTGCCTACCTGCATCCGCGTGCTGAAAGTTTGCATAAACAATTGGTAAGTTTGAGCAAGTGTTGTTAACATATATACTATTTGTTGGTTTGAAAATGTTTGGTTAAGTACTTAGAATTCAATAATTTGTTGTTTGTTGGTTTTAGATGTGTAGAAAGTGTTGTTTGAGCAAATGTTTGGTTTATGCAGGTTATTCCTGACGCGAGCTGCATGAAATTGATGTATTTGTGCATAAACAACAGTCTGGGGTACTTTTTTTTTTTGCTTTTTTAATTGAATTTTACATTGAAAGTTGATTTGTTTAATTGATGAGGAAATAAGAATTATTTTTTGCTTGTTTAATTGATTTGTTTAATTTGATGTGTAAATAAGAATTATTTTTTTGCTTGTTTAATTGATTTGTAAAAGTTGATTTGTTGTTTTAAATTCAATATGCATTATGTTGAAGGCAAAAAAGACCTGTTGAAGGTAAATTCGCAACGCGAAAGTCAAATTCGCGTTGCGATTTTTGGTTTGCGATTTCTCGTTGCGAATTTGACTTTCGCAACGCTTATTTTGCGTTGCAAATTTGACTTTTGCATTGATCGCAACATACAACATCAAGTTATATACAACATCAAACACATTCCAAGCTATAAATACAAGCTATAAATACAAGCTAATGACACTTGAAGAAGCAAGAGAACAACTATCCAAGCAATCAAACACAAGAGAAAATCCCAACATGATAACAACTGACCAGATCATAGCAATGTTCAAACTCAAGTTGATAAACTATATATCATCACTAACTTAGAGAAGAACATACCTTTATTAAGTTGATAGTTGATAATTTGGGAGAGAAATCATTGAAAAATTATATAGAAATAAAATTATGTAAAAAAAATATCTTCTGAATATTATTCATTTCATTCAGCTCATGAATATAGGATAACCGTTAACTGAAACAGTCTGAGAGAAACATAGCTGATGTAGAAGCAGCTGCATATTTTAAAATCTCGAAGGCGATCTATTTGGTTCTCAAACATTTAAAGCATCGGAAGCATTTCGGACTTATTATTTTTTATTATTATTACAAGTTGTAGCCCTCAATTATCGAGATTTTTAGTTGCCATTTGTTGCATTTCTCGTATACCACCAGATCATACGCCCGAAATATTTCTGACGCTTTAACTGTTTGAGAACCAAATGCATCACCATTGAGATTTTAAATCTACAGCTGCTTCTACATCAAGTATGTTTAGCTAAGACAGTTTTGGTTTAGGGTTAAACTACCTCAGTGAGCTGACTGAAATGGATAATATCCGAAACGCATTCTTCGGATATCCAATCTTTCTGCTTGTTAACCAAAAATTATGATGGTCGGGATTTCCCTCGCGTTTAAAGTTGAAAAAAATGGAAATTAGGAATAATAAATGATAACATGCATATTGGCTAAGTTATTCCATTGAGTAAGTTGTTGTTTGGATGAAACAAAGGCTTGGGCTAATATTTATAGTGGAATCGAAATTTATATTGAAATTCAAACTCAAATTGAAATTTAAATTCAAACTCCAATTACATATGAAATGAATTTGAAATGCAGTGTTAAATTGAACATGAAAATTGCATAATTGATTCATACTGTTCAAGTAACGTGCTTTATGAACCATCAAGCTAAAAGACAATATTGATTGAGTTCAAAGCTGAGTTGTGAGTTGATGGGGTTGTCACACTTGTCACATGGTTGGAATAAAGTACTCACATGGAAGAGATAGATTGTTTTGTTATGCACAACCCATCTCATCTGAATGAAAATATACATACAATATAATCAAAGCAAAACATACATACACAACAAATTTATACATAACAATGTTCAAATAATGTACCCACAAAAACGAAATTAATCCGATGAAAAAGGGTTATTTCTAACGAAGTCTGGAACATTATTTTCCAAATAATGTACCCATAACAATGTTCAAATAATGTACCCACAACAATGTTTAATTGATTTGTTGTTTAATTTTTAATTTGCATTATGTTGAAGGTAAAAAAGACTGTTGAAGGTAAACTTTCGCAACGCGAAAGGTAAATTTGCAACGCGAAATAAGCGTTGCGATAGTCAAATTCGCAACGCGAAACTCAAATTTGTAACGCGAAAGTCAAATTCGAGTTGCGATTTTTGGTTTGTGATTTCGCGTTGCGAATTTGACTTTCGCGTTGATCGCAACATATAACATCAAGTTATATACAACATCAAACACATTCCAAGCTATAAATACAAGCTAAAGACACTTGAAGAAGCAAGAGAACAACTATCCAAGCAATCAAACACAAGAGAAAATCCCAACATGATAACAACTGAACAGATCATAGCAATGTTCAAACTCAAGTTACTAATGAATGTCTAACTGAAAATGTATGCATTCACACATAAAATACACATAATACAACGTTTGCATTTAAAAATCACCTAAGTTAATAAGTCCCAAAAGGTAAAGCCGGTTGTGATTGGGATTTTGATTTTGATTGCGATTTTGATTTCCTTTTGCTTGGCACCATATGAGCTTTGGATTTTGATGAGGATCCATTTTTTGGTAGAGGAAAAGATGATTGTGATGGCACTGGTGATCCACAGGTCAACCTTGTATGACCACTTTCCTTGCACCGACTACATGTCAATATCCTCTTCTCTTCACCCTTAGACGGTATACGATCGTGATTTTTTGGTCGGCCAGGTAGCCTGCTGTCCATGACTGGTGGCAAAACTGTTTGTAAGTCATCTGGTATGTCCCACTCAGAAGGATGTGGACATGGGTAGACAATCTCGGCATAAGTCTGTCGATATACTTCTGTAGTGTAGCAATCCATAGCGTATACGCTTGAATCATCTTGGTTTAGATGAAGACCAACTTTTATAACATGGCCACACAGATAACCAGATGTTTGCCATTTCTTACAACTACACGTCTTTGCATTTAGATCGACAAGCCCATTTAAGTTATTATCCAATACTTCAAACAAAGTGTTTGAACATGGTTCAACTCTCCATGACGTTGACTTCACAACACGTTTCGTTATCTTTTTTTCAGTCCATGGTGTAACACGACGTTCCAATGTTCCTGTAAATTTAAATAAATAATACTTAGTAAAATATATGATAAGTTACAAATTTAAAGAAATAATACATGCATGGTTTCTTTTCTTGTAGTACCACTGTTGAATAGAGGCTCGAAAAAACTCCATTAACATAGTAATGGGTAATTTCCAGGAATGACGACTTAAAGCGTTGATTGATTCTGCACTATTAGACGTCATGAAACCATATCTTGCTCCAAGTTGATGTACTCTTGACCGTCTTTCAAACCCGACATCTTCTAGTGTTTGAGCACATTGAGGCAAAACATGTCTTAAACAATTTATATGCTTATTAAAATCCACTTCCCGATAAGCTTTTACAGCCTTCCAGTATGTCCATTTGTGATTTTTTATACCAGCAGACCTTGATTTTAGATTTCTGTACAAATGAACACCACAAAGTCCATGAAAAGCATCTGGAAAACACCTTCTAATAGCGTTGTCAATTGAGTTTTCCCTATCAGATATGATTTTCATATTGCTAATAGGACCTATGCAATCCCTAATATGCCCCATAAACCATGTCCATGAATCAGAGGTTTCAGATTTACCAACCCCGTAAGCTATTGGCAGTATCCCATTGTTAGCATCCATGGCTACTGCTAATAAGTTTACTCCAAGGTATCGACCTTTCAAATGTGCTCCGTCAACTATAATAACTGGGCGCATGCAAGTAATAAATGAACGAATCTACAAAATCATATACACAAGAAATATAATCATTTAAATGTGAAATGCATGCAACTAACAAAAATCAGTCAACAAAATTATAATTATTTACTAACCGCAGCACCAATGGCGATAAACAGCAACTCAAAGTGTCCATCTCTATCTGTTTTGATATGAGTTATTGACCCAGAATTTTTCAGCTTTAAATTATGACAATAAGCCGGTAGTTGGGCAAACGATGCTTCTGGCGACTCCCTCAACAATTCCAAGGCATAACATTTGGCTCTCCAAGCTTGAGATATGAGATACTAATCTTGAACCGAGCATTCATGTCAATCATAATTTCATATCCCCGATATACTCTTTCATTCAAAAACATTAACTCAGCCAGAAAACTACCCAACACCTTTTTGTTTGCCTGTCTATGGTGAGGAAAAACTTGGGTTCTTGAACATGTATGTTTATCAATAAAAGTACTAACTTGAAACATTTCGCAATCTTTTATCCTCTTTGCAATCATATGCCACGTACAGTTTTTTTCAATCATACACCTTGTTTCGAAACGATCTTTGCTTGATTTGTTAACTTTTAGTTGATAGCCATCTTCCACACATTTCGTATACAAAGCTATCTTCAAGTCTTCCTTTGTATCAAAACAACCATCTTTCTTGATACGAATAACTTTTGTGTAACAATCAACTACTATCTTTACCAACTCTTCTTCCGGTATCTGAAGTAATTCTGGCATATTCCAGTTATACTCCCAGGGCATTTTCTTCTTCTTTTTTTCTTCGGGGACTTCTTCTTCTTCTTCTTCTTCAGGGTTATATGAATTACAGAATGGATGTTCAACATGTTCATTCATAGTCGTAACTTCCTCCTCATTATCATCAACAACATCTTCCTCGACAGCGGCTGTTTCATCATCAAAATTCGGGTATTGACCAATATCAAAATCATTACATGCAGGGTCTATTTCTTCTTCCATCACATCATCAAAATCCGAGTATTGACCAAGATCAAAATCCGAGTATTAACCAAGATCAAAGTCTGGGTATTGACCAATATAAAATTTCGAATACTGACTAGTACTCACAATTTTTTCTGTTGGCTCATAATCGTCTAACTGGTCAATACGAAAACCGGAATTTGGTGATGAAAGTTGATTGGGATTTGGATTAGGAAAAGGTTGTGGGTTTTGCGATTGTGTTTGGTATTGGAAATGTGGTGAAACAAAATTTTCTTAGTGATGAAATTGTGGTGGAACCATTAAATTTTGAGGTTGATAACAACGTTGTACATTGTGAGCACCATAAACTGGGGTTGAAGAACTTAGTTGATTACTACCCGCTACTGACCCAACTTCACTGCTTCTAGGTTCAACAACATGCAATGTAACATCATCTTCTTGCGAAACACTAATGTAAGCAATGAATCGTTCAACATCTTCATTGTCGGTTAACAAATAAATTTTACCTTTTCTCTGATAAGATAGCCTAAATCCACTTAGAGGCTCTAAATTCAATTTCTTTGCAACACGTAACATTAGAGTTTCATAAGTTAACTTTTTTAATGACATATTTAGTTGGAGATTTATGGGTAAATGCGCATATTGTAAAACACCATGAACATTCTCCCATGACCCTCCAAAACACAATTCTATCCAAACATGATCAACATTAGATGATTTCATTCTACAAATTGTAAATTAATTTACTAAACAAACGAGCTATAAACTAGATATCATCACTAACTTAGAGAAAAACATACCTTTATTAAGTTGATAGTTGATAATTTGGGAGAGAAATCATTGGAAAATTATATAGAAATAAAATTATGTAAAAAAAATTAGAGATGGGGAAGGATGTCGTTGGATATAGGAACGGATGTCACCGGAGAGAGTGATAGATGGAGATGGAATGAGTTGCGATTTAGGGATTTAGGTTATGAGTTGCTGCTGCTGCGTTGTTATATACCCAAAACATTTGTGTTGCGAAACTAAAACCTGTTGTGAAATTAAATTCGTGTTGCGAATTTGAAATTCAGTTGCGAATTTGAAATTCCGCGTTGCGAATTTGACTTTTGTATTGCGAATTTGATTATCGCGTTGCGAATTTGACTATCGCGTTGCGAATTTGACTTTTGTGTTGCGAATTTGACTATCGCATTGCGAATTTGACTTCTGTGTTGCGATTTACATATTCGCGTTGCGAAATTGGAAACTGGGTTACGAAACGCGAATTTGTTGGTCATTTTGGCAAATCCAAAAAAAGTTGGTTAAAATCGTATATTATAAGGCATTTTCGGTCACTGAGGTTATTTTTTCTAAAAAAAAGTATATCAAAAATAATATTTAACGTATTAAACATTATACAAATAAAATAATAAAAAGTAATATCAGAAAACCAAATAAATGTAATATTATGAAAATACTGAAAAAATGGAATAATGTCAAACTCCAAGTACTGGTTGTCCTAACCGAGAATCTGAAATAGAGAAACTAAGGGAGTGTAAGCTAATAAGCTTAGTGTGTCTCTATAGTGCATTGGTCACAAATAAAACATCATAAGACAACATACAATCCGATTTAATAGAATATTCACAGTCTGATTAATTATGCAATAGGTGTGTCCTAAACACCTGACACCATCTGATAGTAGGTTCCTCATAACCACTCTAACTACTAACACCATCCGAAGTGGTGTCCGCTACAAAGGCAAAGGCTATTGAATCTGAAGTGAATTTCATCCCATCGGGTGAAAACACTAAACTTCCTCTATCAATCCAAACCTAGTATGATATGACAATATGAGATATATATACATATATTCCAATCCAATCTGAATATAAAAATATTTACATAATTTTCGGATACATAACACATAGTCTGAGTTCAACACTTCATCATAATTTAATATTTCTGAATGCACAACATATTTTCCGAATAAAACATACCAACATTATCACATGACATTTTTCGAATAACATTAAATTCAACCAAAACACAGAACATTCAAATTCAAGATTCATTATTTCATGTTAGCAACCAACTATTCACAGATTTATATTTAGCACAGAACAAAAGCACACCTTGACAAAACTAATGACGATAATCACATCTCCCACAGTCAGCTCGAGCAGGAGGTCGGTTCAAATTAGTGCCTACGACCGTAGATTTAAATAGCGTTCGCGATCGCATTTTCGGTCACGTCGCATTTATCGCGATTGCGGTCATAACGGATGTCATCGCGTTCACAGTGGGTATCGTAATCATTAATTTTTTTTAAATTTTGGACAATTTATCATAAAACATAATAATTATAATTACAATTACAATTATAATTATAATTCTAAGGAATCATTTTTAATGATTTTTAGAATGTTTTCTAAGCAAAAATGACATATATATATAATATAGTTTAACCAAATACTAAACTAAGGTTAATGGCTAAATTGAATATTAAACTAAGGTTAGTGGCTAAATTGAATACAAAATAGGATATTGGGTTAGAATCATAAAATATAAATTTTATTCAAATAAACAAGTGACTAATATGAATATTTTTTAAATCAAGGTCCATTATCACAATATTAACATAAATATGACAACAAGGTAAAGATTAACCCTTTTGGGCTAACATTAACTCTTATCCTTATTTTATTTCTTTATTCACTCTGCCTGGAGGAAGAAATAAAGAAAATCTATTCAGTCCCTCTCTAACTTCTCTCTTCTACTACCTTAAAAATCTCACGTTATTTTTTATTGCTTGCCAAACTACTTACTTCTATGGTTTTTTTTTCCTTCCCCTAATCCTCATTTTATGTTGCCACTAATCCTAATAAAATGATAGCCAAGTTGGAATCTCTCCGTAGCTTGCTTCTATGGGTTTTTTCTTCCCCAAAAGATAACCTAAAAATGCAAACTCTCGAGCCTCAATCTACATCTTTAGCCTATGGATTTTTAAGATTTACCTTCGATTCGAATATCCCTCTCTTACTTTGCTTTGAACCCTTGAAGATTTTGGTTGGATGGGAAATTTTTGGCTCCGATTAAGATTTTAGCTCTCAAACCCTTGGGATTTTCAATACTATATTTCTTTTTGAATCTTGATTGGTCTTTCTTTTGTACTAGTTTTGCATATTTATTCAAAATTTTCTTCTTTTCGATTAGTTTTTTTTTTTGCTTTTAGAAGTGAGTATGTTCCTTGCATTTTGGATTGTTTTTCTAATTCTATTTTTCCTAAAATCACGGGATGGAATTGTAATAGTGTCCCTTTATCGACGTTATTCATTGTTACCCGTTAAATAACAGACACGACGAACCGCTATTAACGTGAATCCATTACAAACTTTAAAAGTACCAATATCGATTTTGGACGGTTTGATACAACGAAATAGCAATCGTTATTTCGTTGTCGTCTCGCCTTTTGAAACCCTCCCTACGACAAAAAATTTAAATAAATATCTTATTCTAAATCCATCAAAGAATAAAGCCCAAATTTAATCTCAATCCAGCAATAAGTTAGCAGAAATATTATTATTTAACAACAGCTGAATTATGCGACTCAAACGGGGATCAAACAATAGAGTTTTATTACAGGAAAAGTGGGATTGCT
The DNA here is from genome assembly GCF_006381635.1 of Hibiscus syriacus. Lineage (NCBI taxonomy): Eukaryota > Viridiplantae > Streptophyta > Magnoliopsida > Malvales > Malvaceae > Hibiscus > Hibiscus syriacus. The sequence goes on along the minus strand of NW_024062124.1, from coordinate 546,674 downwards.
GGCGACGGGTTGTACCGGTAGAAACCCCTAAGGGTCGATGGTGTCACGGCCACAATTGATGTGGCCTAGAACGGGCGACGGCGACGATATAAGTGAAACAGAGCGACAAAGGCCGATCTCGGCCTTCCAAATACCGGGAAGAAGATAACCAAGGTTATAGGGGCCTCCTCTGGTGAAGGTGAGGCCGGTCGAACGCTTCAACACCCACGAACGGCCGACGATGTCACGAACGACAACGAAACAAACCAAAAACCGTGGGTTTTTGTGACCAACGACGAGCGATAAAGACGAAAATAGAACAGGGTTCATGGGTGACGAACGGTGCCCTTACCTAAGGCCAAACAGCGGCACAACTAGACTTAAAGAGATAAGGAAGTAATGGCGTTGAGGGTTTAAAGGGAGAGGAAAAAATAGGGAATCAGGGATGGGAACGCCAAATACTTCTAAAAATGGGGGGGAAGAGTTGACACAAAAGAAAATTTATTTTAATGGCAAACTTGGTCATTGCACTTTCTAGGGTTTTACAAAAAATGACTCTTAATTTTTGAAGATACAATTTAGCCACTGGTTTCGAATTAGAAATTTAGTTTAAAATTTCCAAATTCTAGGGTTTAATTTGGGGATTTTTTAGTATGTTACAATTATTCCCCCTTAAAGAAAATTTCGGCCTCGAAATTTATCTTGATGAAAGAGATGTGGATATTGAGCCTTCATGGTCTTCTCGGTATCCCACGTGGACTCGTCATAACCCTGGTTACGCCATAAGACTTTGACCATCTTAATAGTTTTCCTTTGAAGAACTTTCTCATATCTCTCAAGAATTTCAATCGTCTCCTCTTCAAATCTTAGATCGGGTCGGATCTCTACCTTATCCACATCCAACACATGAGACATGTCAGCTCGGTAATGTCTCAATATCAAAACATGAAAATGTCATGAATGTGGGCAAGTTCAGGTGGTAACTCAAGCTGATAGGTCGTTGGTCCAATACATCGAGCAATCCGATAAGGCCCAACAAAACGAGGACTCAACTTGCCTTTCCGACTGAAACGAAGTACCTTACTCCACGGAGATACCTTTAAGAAAACCTCATAACCAACATCATACTCAATATCCCGATGTTTCAGATCAACATAAGATTTATGTCTATCAAAGGCAATCTTCAATCTATCCCCAATCATCCTGATGGTCTGCTCTACCTCAGAAACTAAATTTGGACCCAATAGTTTATGCTCAACCAACTCAGTCTAACCAATCGGTGTTCGACACTTACGTCCATACAGAGCCTGATAAAGAGCCATCTTAATGTTGGCTTGAAAGTTGTTATTGTAGGCAAATTTGGCCAATGGTATAAACTCCTCCCAACTGCCACTATAGTTCATGACACAACCTCTCAACATGTCTTCAAGTATCTTAATCACCTGCTCTGACTGACCATCTATCTATGGATGGTAAGAAGTATTGAAATTTAACCGACTACCAAGTGCACTATACAAAGACTTCCAAAACTTTGAGGTGAACCTCGGGTCATGATCTGAAATGATGGATAATGGTACCCCATGTAAATGATGATTGGGGTTTTATTAGACCAAGTGTGTCACCTTGGAGTGTACCTGTACTATTCGTGAAAAAGAAAGACAGAATATATGCGATTATGTATAGATTATCGTTAGTTAAATAAAGTTACAATGAAGAACATGTATCATCTTCCAAGGATTGATGATCTATTCGATCAATTAAAAGGCGCAATTGTATTTTCCAAGATCGATCTTCAATCAGGTTATCATTAACTAAAGATTAAGGAAGATGGTATTTCCAAAATGGCTTTTAGGACTTGATACAATCACTATGAGTTCGTAGAGATGCCGTTTGGATTAATTAATGCTCCGACATTTTTTATGGATTTAATGAATCGAATATTTCAGCCATATTTGGATCAGTTCATGATTTATTTATTGATGATATCATAGTCTATTCTAAGACACAGGAAGATCATGATGCTTACCTTCATATTGTTGTTCAGAGACTGCGTGAGAAAAAACTTTATGCTAAGTTATCTAAGTGTGAATTCTAGTTGTCTGAGGTTTCTTTTCTTGGTCATGTCATATCCGCAAAGGGAATAAAAGTTGATCCCAAGAAAGTCCAGGTTATAGTTGAGTGGAAATCTCCTAAGAACGTTTCTAAAGTTTGAACTTTTTTGGAACTTATCAGTTATTATTGGAGATTTGTGAAGAACTTTTCGATGATTGCCTCCCCTCTAAAAAAATTGCTAAGGAAAGATGTTCCTTTTATTTGGACTGACAAATGTTAAGAAAGCTTTGATACATTACAGAAGATTTTGACAGAGGCACCAGTCTTAGTACAACCAGAATTGGGCAAGGGTTATGTGATTTATAATAATTGTTGAAAACATTTTGATATTTCGATATAACAAATTAAGACAAATGAATTTTAAGATTTTCCAAAAGGATTTTCTAAGTATATTCGATATAATTATTCGAATATCAAAATATTACTCCAAATCTTTCAAAAGTCATTTTTAATCCTTACTCAAGTGTAAAATTAAGTTTTAATCTTAAAATTATTTCAAAATAATTTTACAAAGTATTTCGAACCGCTTCAAAGCCAAAAATTCTATAATGTCCAGAGGGAACCGATTCCCCCCCAAGGGGGTACTGATTTCCCCCTGAATGGTTTGGCTTCGAGAGAAACAGAATGCTCGGAGGGAACCGATTCCCCCCAAGGGGGTTCCGATTCCCCCTGTTTAACGGTCAAAATATTTGAATTTTACACTTAGGGAACCGATTCCCTATGAGGGGGAACCGATTCCCCCCACGCTCCAAGCTATTTTATTAATGGTTTTCACACTTAAACGGCTCCATTGACTTAATTAATGATCCTCAACATTCAGAATCATTTGAAGGTGTATTTAAACAAGTTCTGAAGCCTTTAATCAACAAGAAATTATAGAGAAACAAGAGAGAAAGCATCAAACACCAAGTTTGTGCAAATCAAGCCAATTTTCCTTTCAATATTCATTTTGCTTTCAAGAACACCATTTGTGCTCATTTGTAATTATTTTTTAGTGTTCTTTTCTTGTTCTAGAATTGTGCAAACATCTTACCTTGTGAGGTTTTCCTTGTAAGTTTGCAAATTTGTGTATTTCTCTTTGAAAAAGAGTGTGCTCAAGAATTTGGGGTATAATTCTTGAGGGAGTTGTAAGGTTACTCTTTGTCCTCAAAAGAAAGAACAAATTAGTGAATTTGTTGGAAAATCCTTAGTGTGGAAAGCTAAGGTAGTGGACGTAGACTTTGGTTGAGAAAGTCGAACCACTCTAAATCGTTGAACAAATATTTTCAATTTTCTTCAAAAGCTTCCACCAAAATTTTAATTGTCAATTCAACCCCCTCTTGGCCATTTCCATCAATCGATTAAATCAACAATTTACATCAGAGCTTGACTCATTTGAAGGTTTAACCGCCTCTTGAGTAGATCCGGGAAGAGTTAAATCGATAAAGATGGCGTCCATTTCCGGTTCATTCTCCATGGAAGAATCCAGACCAATTGACGTGCCTCCACACTTCAATAGAACAAATTATCGTCGTTGGAAGAAGCTTATGATGATATTTATCCAAGAATTTGATATGGAAGATTGGAGATGATGATCGAGAAAGGATATTCTTCTCCTACAAAGAAGGCAAAGAAGTGGAGTGATCAAGAACGGAAGAAAGCTCAACAAAACACAAAGGCTATGCACATGTTATGTTGTGCAATTGATCCTAATGTATATAAAGGAGTTTCTTTTTGTTCAAATGCCAAGGAGATGTGGGATAAGCTTGAGGAGATCTATAGAGACAAGGAAGAAGAAGAACCAATAAAGATGATGTCTCTATTAGCTCTCACAGAGCCAAAGGTATCTTCTAACTCAAATAGATTAAATTCAAAATCTTTTAATGAGTTACAAGATGCTTATGATGAATTATTTTCAGAGTTTGAGACCATGAACTCCAAATATAAAAATCTGATTTCTAAATTTATTGCTAAAAATGATATTCTTTTGAAAGCTAAAACAAACTTGGAAAATCAAAATGAAATGTTGAGAAAGGAGTTAGATCTTTCAAAAATAAAATCTGAAAACTTTGAAAAAAAAAATTCAAATTAAACAAACTTCTTCTAGAAACGAAAATTGATTTTGAAAATCAAAATGAAATCTTGAAGAAGGATTTAGAGCTTTCAAAAATGAAATTTGAAAGTATTGAAAATGAAAACTTCGATTTGAAAGTTAAGCTTGAATGCTTAACAAAAGAAAAAGAGATCATTTTAAATAATTCATCTAGTTCAATAATGACAATATGTTCACATTGTCATTATCATGGTCATAAGGAACATACTTGTCATTTAAAGAAAGGAAAACGATTTAAAATTAGACAAGTATGGGTTCCAAAAGGAACAAGAATGAAACTAATGTTAAAGGATCCAAAGCAATTTGGATACCAAAATCTACTTAAATGTCTCTTGTAAGTGTGTGAGAGCAATGGTGATGAAGATGATGATATTCAAGATGCTCTAGCCACACATGAAAAATGAATGGGTAACATCTAAACTTAATGTTTTTATTTTATTTGGTTTCTCATTTAGTTTATGCATGCATGAGGTTTTAAATGTTGAATAATTCTAAATGATTATGTTTTATCTCATGTATGTTGAAAAATATTGTATGATGAACATAGTAATTTTTGGTAATGTTTTATAAACTCTAGTTCATCATATTAATTTTTTTTGGGGTCAAAATTGGTTATTAAAATGTAATTGAAATCTCTTTAACAATTGATATCGATTTTTCAAGAACTTTGGTTTTACAAAATGTTGACCTTAAATTTTTCTTAATGTTTATGCATAGATTTTTTTTAATGCATAACATTTTCAAAAACTTTATGCATGTGCTTTTAATATCAATAATCAACATTGTATAATGTTTTGTATATGAATGGATTAAAGCATAATCCTATTAGATAAATTTGACAAAAGATACAATGTCGTATTTTTAAATTAAGTGTTTGCAAAATTGATTGACATTGCATCTATTTTGATTATGCTTGTTGATCATAGAATAAGAAACATTTACATGGTGCATTTAGACTCTATAGACATGACTAATTTATGCCTAGTTGCTAAGGATGAGCATGATAGTTGGTTATGGCATAGGAGACTAGGACATGCTAGTATGAGTGTCTTGCAACGGTTAATTCAAGGAGATTTGGTTCGAGGGCTGCCTAAACTAAAATTTGATAATGATAAAATCTGTTATGCTTGTGCTTAAGGAAAACAAAAACGAGTTTCTTTTAAATCCATTAATTATGTATCAACTAGTAGAGTATTGCAATTGATCCATTTAGATCTTTTTGGGCCATCTAGAACTACTAGCTTGGGTGGAAAACAATATGCATTTGTCTTGGTAGATGACTATTCTAGATATACTTGGGTTCTATTATTAAGTACTAAAGATGAAGCATTAGAAAAATTCATCACGTTTTCAAAAGTAATCCAAAACGATAAAGGTTACTCTATAACTAGTGTTAGGAGTGATCATGGAACTGAATTTAAAAATATTGGATTTACTGAATTTTGTAATTCTAATGGTATTAGTCATAATTTTTCAGCACCTAGAACCCCTCAACAAAATAAAGTTGTTGAAAGGAAAAATCGAACTTTAGAAGAAATGGCTGTAACCATGCTTTGTGAAAACAATTTGCCAAAAAATTTTTTGGACGGAAGCCACAAATACTGCTTGTTATGTTATTAATCGAGTAATGATTAGGACTATTTTGAATAAAACTCCATATGAACTTTTTAAAAATAAAAAGGCCTAACATTAGCTATTTTCATCCTTTTGGATGTAAATGTTTTGTTTTAAACAACGGTAAAGACAATCTTGGCAAATTTGATGCTAAAAGTGATGAAGGAATTTTTCTGGGTTATTCCTTAAGTTCTAAAGCTTATCGAGTATTTAATAAAAGAACTTTAGTTGTAGAAGAGTCTATACATGTTGTTTTCGATGATAATCTCCTTCCGAGGAAGGATTCTTGCTTGAATGATGATGTAGGTATTATAAATACAAATGACGTTAGACATGACATTGGAGAACCATCATCAAAGGAAGAAACGAAAGATGAGGAAACTCATGATCCTCTCGAGAATCCAACCATTGAAGAAAGAGAAGTATCTTACCCAAGAGAGTACAACTATGTCAAGGATGGTGAAATTATAGGTGATCCATCCAAAGGGGTAACAACTCGATCCTCTCTTAGAAATATTTGTAATTATGTGGCATTTATCTCATGCATAGAGCCTAAGAATATTAAAGAAGCATTAAAATATGAACATTGGATTATGGCTATGCAAGAAGAGTTAAATCAATTTGAGAGGAGTAAAGTATGGACATTAGTTGAAAGGCCTAGTAATAAATCTACTGTAGGTACTAGATGGGTATTTAGGAATAAGCTTGATGAAAGTGATAATATAGTGAGAAACAAGGCTAGACTTGTTGCTCAAGGGTATACTCAAGAAGAGGGCATAGACTATGATGAAAATACGCTCCCGTAGCTAGGATGGAAGCAATTAGAATGTTATTAGCATTTGCATGTTTTCATGAATTTAAATTATATCAAATGGATGTTAAAAGTGCGTTTTTAAATGGTTTTATAAAGGAAGAAGTGTATGTGGAACAACCTCCTGGTTTTGAAGATTTAAAATTTCCAAATCATGTTCTTAAATTGACATAAACACTTTATGGTTTAAAACAAGCTCATAGAGCTTGGTATGAAAGATTGTCAAACTTTTTAATTGAAAAAGGTTTTTCAAAAGGGAATGTTAACACTACATTATTTTTAAAGCATAAAGGTAAAGATTTATTAGTAGTTCAAATTTATGTTGATGATATAATATTTGGTTATACTAATGATGTTCTTTGCCAAGAATTTTCTAAGCTAATGCAAAGTGAATTTGAGATGAGCATAATGGGGGAGCTCTCATTTTTCTTAGGACTCCAAATCAAGCAAAGAAAAGATGGCATCTTCATCAATCAAGCTAAGTATGTTAAAGATATGCTCAAGAAGTTTGGACTGGAAAATGGGAAACCTTATGACACTCCTATGAGCTCACCAACAAAGCTTGACATAGATGAAGGAGGTAAATGTGTGGATGTTAAATTATATAGGTTAATTATTGGTTCTTTGTTCTATATAACTGCAAGTAGACCGGACATTATGTTCAGTGTTTGCTTATGTTCTAGATTTCAATCATGCCCTAAGGAATCACATTTACTAGCTGTTAAGAGAATCTTTATATACCTTAAGGACACTCCTAGTTTAGGACTTTGGTATCCTAAAGACTCTAGCTTTAGCTTGCATGCCTTTTCTGATACGGATTATGGATGATGCAAATTAGATAGGAAAAGCACCTCCGTGCTTGCCAATTCCTTGGAAATATGTTGATTTCTTGGTTTTCAAAGAAACAAAATTGTGTTGCATTATCTACCACTGAAGCCGAATACATTTCAGCTGGTAGTTGTTGTGCACAAGTTTTATGGATGAAACAACAACTTTTTTATTATGGAATTAAAGTAGGTACCATTCCTATTAAGTGTGACAATAATAGTGTTATTTGTCTCACTAAAAATCCCATCCAACACTCTAGAACTAAGCACATTGAAATAAGACATCACTTCATTAGAGACCTGTCGCTAAGGATGATGTAGTTCTAGAATTTGTTGATACTTTGCACCAATTAGCGGATGTCTTTACAAAACCTTTAGACAAGGAAAGATGTTGGACACTTAGGAGAGAATTAGGTTTAACTGACCTATCTTCACTTAGTGTTTAAAATAATTTTAGCACTTTTAAGAGTAAATGAAAAATGCTTATAATAAATTTTGATTGCATTCTTTGCTATTAGTTAGGGGGAGTTTATGATTCTTTGTGAAAAATTGATTATATGTTCAAATAAATTTTAATGATAAATTTGATTGATTGAACATAGTTAATTTTTTTTCGTAATATGAGTTGCCAATACCACTAGAGAAAATTAATTTAGCATTTTGAGTGTTTAAAATCAAATTTTAGTAGTTTTAGTGCAGAGGGAATCGATATCCCCTTGAAGGGGAACCGATTCCCCCTTTGAATGGAAACCGATTCCCTCCTTGAGGGAATCGATACCTCCTACGGGTTCTGGATATATCACGACCAGAAAACCCATTCTCTCAAAACCTCTATTCTTTCTTAAACGTCGTTCATCCTCTCTTTCTCTCTAAATCTCCATTTTTTCCAAAATCATCAAATGCAAGTCGGAATTAGATCGTTCTTTAACTTCTAATTCTTGCAAACAATATCACATTCTCATAAAATCCAAATTTTAAAGGTAATATTTCAAAATCCTCTATTTAATTGATTTTTGAACTTAGGACTAGTTTTGATTAGTTCTAAGATGAACATTACATCGGGCATTGGTTATATGATGATTTTACAACCAATTTTGTCAAAAACACTCAATTTTTCAAAATTATCTTTAAATTTCGAAATAAAAAAATTGAAAATTGATGTTTTTGATTCAATTATGTTTTCATAAAAACTATACGTATTATGATTTTCAAACATTATTTTCCAAATAGTTTTTCAAAATATTGCCCTTTAGGATTCGGTTTAGAGAACCTTGAAATATTGAGGACTCATTTGAGTTTTGGGTTTGATTATATTGCATACATGTGTTTAAATTTGTAGGTTACATATTCTATTATGATTCTTAAACCATGTCAAATCCTAAACGACCTAGGACGTTGTCTAGTAGCTCAAGTCAAAATCGACCTATTCCTCCACCCAATCCAAATAACCCAAATATGACCATTATGAACTCTTGTTTCAACGTACCTGGTTGTGGACAAGATCTATACCATATGTACTATACTTGTTTTGAGTCATACAAAATATGGGAAGAGCGTATCCCTTCGATCCAAGCTATAAAAGATATGGACTTCCAATATCTTCCTACTCTTAAATCCTAGAAGTTTGATAAACTCTTTAAACTCAAACCTTTGGTTTATCATCAATTAGTCCGCATTTTTCTATTCCAATGTGGTATGTGTCCAAAATGAGCGCCGATCTGAAACTATAGGAATTTGATCCTATTTTTTAGGACAATTCATTTTTATTGACTCCGGCACAATCGCTACCCATTTTGGACTAGATAACTCAGGTTTAATGAAAAAGAGACTGTGGATTCACCCTATAAGTCTAAGGATAGTGAGAGTACCCTAAGAACTCATCGTGATAGATTCATTCATTATTTGATCTCTTGGTGGTTTAGACCATCCGGAGGTAGGTACTCCTCCCTTAGGAACATAGATATATGGTGGATATATTGTATCCAACATAAAAAGAAGATTAATCTACCACATATCATCTTTAGTGAGTTTCCATAAACATTGTTCCTTCCAAGAATATAGAAACCTTGGTTTATGGTTGTCTTCTTAGTAATTTGTTTATCAAACTCGGTCAATGGGTTTATCGTCCCAAACTCAGAACTTTTAATTGTGAAACATTTTGATGTTAATGGATTGTTTTATTTTGGGTGTTTGAATTTGTTGGATAATTGGATATTTGAACTTACATGCTTATATATTTGGTTTGATTTTCACTTTCATTTTGAGCTTAATGTTTATTTTTGCATCATTTACATATTAGTTGCATTATGACCAATTTTTGTCATTTCACATTGTTTATGAATATTGGATTATGGAACTAATGGCTAATCTTTCTCTTGATTATGATCTTAGCAGCTTACGCTATATTTAGTTATCAATTGGCTAATTGTTTTTCAAAAACTTGTTTAAAATCTTTTAAAGGTCTTTTTGATTTAACAAAAATGGAGAGAAATGTTTGTGTTTTTAAAGGGGAGAAGTGTTAGAGTAAGGGGGAGTAATTTCAAAACTTGATTTTAAAATCTTAAAATTACTAAAATGTTTTGTTATATCAAAAAGGGGGAGATTATTGAAAACATTTTGATATTTCGATATAACAAATTAAGATAAATGAATTTTAAGATTTTCCAAAAAGATTTTCTAAGTATATTCGATATAATTATTCTAATATCAAAATATTACTCCAAATCTTTCAAAAGTCATTTTTAATCCTTACTCAAGTGTACAATTAAGCTTTAATCTTAAAATTATTTCAAAATAATTTGTGAAATAATTTTACAAAGTATTTCGAACCGTTTCAAAGCTAAAAATTCCAGAATGTCCAGAGGGAGCCGATTCCCCCCCAAGGGGGTACCGATTCCCCCTGAATGGTTTGGCTCCGAGAAAAACATAATGCTCGGAGGGAACCGATTCCCCCTGTTTAACGGTCGAAATATTTGAATTTTACACTTAGGGAACCGATTCCCCCCACGCTCCAAGCTGTTTTATTAATGGTTTTCACACTTAAACGACTCCATTGACTTCATTAATGATCCCCAACGTTCAGAATCATTTGAAGGTGTATTTAAACAAGTTCTTAATCTTTTGATCAACAAGAAATTATAGAGAAACAAGAGAGAAAATATCAAACACCAAGTTTGTGCAAATCAAGCCAATTTTCCTTTCAATATTCATTTTGCTTTCAAGAACACCATTTGTGCTCATTTGTAATTATTTTTTAGTGTTCTTTTCTTGTTCTAGAATTGTGCAAACATCTTACCTTGTGAGGTTTTCCTTGTAAGTTTGCAAATTTGTGTATTTCTCTTTGAAAAAGAGTGTGCTCAAGAATTTGGGGTATAATTCTTGAGGGAGTTGTAAGGTTACTCTTTGTCCTCAAAAGAAAGAAAAAATTAGTGAATTTGTTGGAAAATCCTTAGTGTGGATAGCTAAGGTAGTGGACGTAGACTTTGGTTGAGAAAGTCAAACCACTCTAAATCGTTGTGCAAATATTTTTAATTTTCTGCAAAAGCTTTCACCAAAATTTTAATTGCCAATTCAACCCCCTCTTGGCCATTTCCATCAATCGATTAACTCAATAGTAATGCTTCCCATAACGGTTTGGGATGTGTTTTGATGCAAGAAATAAAAGTGGTGGTCTATGCTCCAAGACAACTTAAGACACATGAAAGGAATTATCCTACTCATGATCTAAAATTGGCAGTAGTGGTATTTGCATTGAAGATTTGGCGCCATTACTAATATAGTGAGTGATGTTATATTTTCACATATCATAAAAGTTTAAAGTATATAGTATATGTTGGCTCAAAAAGAGTTGAATTTGAGATAAGGAGGTGGATTGAACTTCTCAAGAATTATGATACGATAATCGATTATCATCCATGTAAGGCTAACGTGGTAGCTGACGCGTTGAGCCAAAAGACATTTTCTGCAATAAGACTGATGAGTGTTCAGAATAGTTAATCTTTGCTCGTTATTTCTTCGATTTTGTGGAGATATTGCTGTTGATTTGGTTGTGTTATGCATATTTTCGTGCAGGTCCTTACTTTCCATAATTAGTGATAAAACGGGTGAATTCTGCATTTTTTTTATTATTTGGTCACGGCTGGAGACATGGGCACGACTCTAGGCACGACGCGGTCTGACGTGGCAGTTTCTAGAAGGTCCAGTCAGCAGTGGCTTCTAGAAGACTTCGTCCGCACGCCTTCTGGAAGATTGACGAGCAGAGTTGCATTAGGAGACTAGTTTAAGTTTGAATTTAAATTAAAAACAATTATCTTTTAGGATTATTTTATTATTTTCTTTGTTTATCCTTTAGGCTTTGAGAGGCTATAAATACCCACTTGGGGTAAGCCTAAACACATCATTCAGAATACATTCTTCTTTTCTCTCTAGTTTTTATAAAAGTTTTCTCTTTTACTTTTCAAGTTCTTTTAATTTTTCTTTATTTTCAAGTTTTATTTTTATGCTAAGTATGACTTTTGTCATGCTTAGCTAAACTTTTCATAAGCCGAGAGCTGTCACGATGATTCAATTCCAACGAGAGAATTGAAACGGTCCCTTAATATCTTCGGAATCTCTCTCTCAATCTCTGCGCTTATTTTTTCAAAATCAAAACAGTTTTCAAAAATCGAAGATTGATTTGGTCAAGAAGTTGTTGCGATTAAACGTGTGGGAGGAAGATTCGGCTTATAGAAAGCAATTCGACTTCCTGGGAACACACTTTGGCGAGATAGCTTCGCCAAGAGGGAATTGAGATCGGAATTGACGGTTATAGAAACAACAATCCGAGTCGGTCGCCACGAACTTAAACGGTATTTAATCTACGACAATAGATGTTGTTAGAATCAACTACCGAAGCCGGAATCAAAGATTGCCTTGGGTATTCGGTATACAAGATAGAGTCACAAGGATAGCCCTTGTAGACAAAGTAACCGTCGTGAATCCCGAAGAGAAAATCTTATTCGATGATCTAAAGGAAATTGAATCAAATCGAAGCTTGAGGCTACTTTTACCGTATTTATTCACAATCTTCATCTTCTTATTTTTACTTTAATTACTTTTATTTAATCACTTTATTATCTTTTACTAAAATCCCCCCATTTTTACTGTTTCACGCCTGGCATAAATAATTCAGACAGAAATTTATAATTTTCTAAGTCCCTGTGGAATCGACCCTTACTTCTCCTTGCTACGCATTTCCTTAATTTATTGATTGAGAATAAGGAATTATTTTGACATCCGAAACGACAGTTGTCAAATTGGCGTCGTTGCCGGGGACTTCGCCAAAGTTACTAATTTTTGTTTGTTTTTTATTTATGACCATGACTAATCCGGGCACATTAGTGGAGTATAACCCGGAGATCGAAGCTGAAGCTAGGAGACTCCACGCACAGACACTTCGGGAAAGAAGGAGACAACAATTAGATCCAGAAGAAAGATCAAATTTAGGTAATACAAATCCGATGGCCGAACCTACTATTTGGGAGTTAGCCGCGGCACCCACTGAACAAGGACATATGTTCATTAATTTTCCCCAAGGCGAAACTCCATACCAGTTGAAAACTGGCCTTATTCATCTCCTCCCTACATTCCGCGGATTGCCAAACGAGGATCCACACAAACATCTCAAAGAATTTCACATGGTCTGCTCTAGCATGACACCAGAGGGAGTAACCGATGACCAAATCAAACTTAGAGCTTTTCCTTTTTCCTTAGCCGATTCAGCTAAAGAGTGGTTATTTTATCTTCCCCCTAATTCTGTAACTACATGGGCTCACATGACTCGTCTTTTTCTTGACAGGTTTTTCCCTGCGGCAAAAGTAAGTGAACTACGAAGAAGAATACTTGGAATCAAGCAGCTTGATGGAGAGTCACTTTACGACTACTAAGAGCGTTTTAAGAAGTTATGTTCTAGTTGCCCACAACATGGGTTAACCGAACAAACACTCCTTCAATACTTTTATGAAGGATTATCTCCCCTGGAAATGAAGATGATCGATGCAGCCAGCGGTGGAGCCTTGGTGAATATGACTCCTACTGAGGCTAGAGACTTAATATCGACGATGGCCACAAATTCCCAACAATTTCGCACAAATAATGAACCTTCTCGAAGGGTTCATGAGATAAGTTCATCTTCCTTAGAAAATAAAATAGACAAGTTAACTGAAGTCGTAAACTCTCTTGTTGCAGGAAAGACAGAACAAAACCGATTATGTGGAATATGTGCACTACCCGATCATCCAACAGACGGTTGTCCACTGATTCAAGATGACGAAACAGCTCAAGTCAACGCAGTCGGAAACTTTCCGGAACCTCCCCAAAGAGCTTATAATCCTTATGGTAATACATACAACCTAGGATGAAGGGATCATCCGAACTTCAGTTATGCGCAGAACCCGAGACCTCCACCACCGCAACAACCGCAAAAGTCATCATTAGAATCGATTGTCGAGATGTTAGCACCATCCCAGGAGAAATTCCAGACTCGAACTGAAGCCCACTTCCAAGAGATGGACAAGCAATTGAGCCAACTGGCTCAAACCGTGGGGAGATTAGAGTCACAAAGGAGGCTACCATCACAAACTGAACTGAATCCAATAGAGAATGTTAGAGCCATCACCCTTCGAAGCGGTACAATTATTGAACAACCAGACCCTAAGGAGGTAAACGCAAGATCCCGGAAGAAAGAAGAAGATTCGAACTCCCAAAGGGAAGAAGAAGCAGTTGACGCAAGATACCAGAAAGAGAACGATGAAGAACAAATGGATGATTCGAAGCCATCTTCCTACGACGTGCCACCGCCTTTTCCATCAAGGTTAATTAAAAAGGATAAAAAAGTTGAGGAAAAGGAAATCTTAGACGTACTTCGGAAGATAGAAGTTAACATACCTCTCCTCGAGGTTATCCGAAAAGTTCCAAGGTATTGTCGGTTTCTGAAGGATCTATGTACGACTAAAAGGAAGCTTACCGGGGTCGAGAAAGTGGATTTAGGCGCGAACGTCTCAGCAGTTTTCCAACGACCGCTTCCACCGAAGTATAAAGACCAAGGTATGTTTTCAATACCTTGTAAAATTGGTGAGGTTAAAATCAAGCGAGCTATGTGTGATCTAGGTGCCTCTATCAATGTAATGCCTCTCTTCGTCTATAATTTAATTTCCACCAAGCCTTTGAAGGAGACAAGAGTTACACTTCAGCTAGCCGACAAATCAATAATTTATCCTGAATGACTCATAGAAAATGTTCTAGTGGAGGTAGAAAACTTAATTTTCCCTGTTGATTTTTATGTGATTGATATGGAAAATGATCGTAGCAACATTGGTTCTGAAATCCTCCTCGGTCGTCCCTTTCTGAGCACTGCAAATGCAAAAATTGATGTTCGAAGCGGTATTCTTACTATGGAGTTCGACGGTGAGATCTTAAAATTTGATGTTTATAAAGCAATGAGATATCCGGATAACGTTCATAGTATTAATTTTGTTGGCATTTTTGAACTTGTTGATGGTAAATCTAACTTGGTTGATGATTTATGCAAGGAGTCGGATGATAACAAAGACGACATAAGGGAGTTGAAAAATATTTCAGTTGTTGATTCAAATTTGATCTTAACTCCTTTAAAAACTAAAGATTTACCTTCCTTTTTGCAGGCACCAAAAATTAAGTCGAAATCATCAAGGAGTCGTTTGAAGAAATCATTTTTTGGTAAAAAAGATGTTTTGACGACCATTCTTCTGGACAAGATTTTAAAATTGGGAAATATCCGAAGAAATCTTTATGAGAATTTTCAAATTTCTCATAAGGAATTTCTTAGTTGGAAAAAGCGACTAAAGTGGAAGTGTTTGTCACGAAACCTGTAGTCTGAACCAGGTCGTCGAGCTAATGATGTTAAATAAAGCGCTTAATGGGAGGCAACCCATTGTTTTCAATTCCGTTATATTTTTATTTTTATTTTTGCTTTTATTTTTTCGATTAAGCATATTTTATTTAATTTTGCAGGAATTTCAAACTTAAACAACGAAGAATTGAGAGATTATCGTCCGAACAATGCCAATTCAACCTCTAGGAGCATGTAACGGTGCACGTTAGCATACTTCTAAGGAGATCGGTCGACATTAAATCCAGGGAGTACTCTAGTCCTTCTCTTGCACTTTAATTATTCGTTTTGAGGCAAAACGCTTTAAGTGAGGGGGAGTAGAGTGTAGGATTGAATTTCATTTCGCTTATCTTTATGCTTTGAATCTAGTATGTGTTGGTTGAATTGGTTGGAAATTTCATTAATTATCTTTGTCTTGTTGAAAATTTTTGGAATGCTATGCTTGTTTGGGAACACATGATTATTTAGGTTATGATATTCTTGATAATGGATAGCATGGATTGTGATAAGTTGGTATTTTTGTGATATTTCATGACTTTGTTGGTTGAAATGTGATTAGCTCAATGCATGAAACAATTTGGTGAGATTTGAGCCTTTACGAGCATATCATTTTCGCTCTCATTTTGTTTGATTGAGTGTATCGAATTTGGCATTGGTATTCTAGAACCTGCATGTTAAATACTGTCGAGATTACACATGAACATGATGCTTAAAAATGATTTGGGCACCTTAGGATTAACCATTCCGTTTCCCCACTAAATAGCCTACCCATGCATATTTTCCCTTAGTTAACCACTTTTGAGCTTATTTCTATTTCTTTGTTTCCACCATATTCATAAACCCGAACCTTTTTATTTTATCCCTCTTTTCTACCTTTTTCAGGGCAAGTAAATAATTTTACCATTGTATTCTCCATCACAAAAAATGTTGAAAAAAAATAACAGTTCGAAAAAAAAAGAAAAAAAATCTGTTCGAAAAAAAAGACATGAAAGAAAAAATGGAAAACAAAACAACAAAAGTGTGAAAAAAATGCATTTCGACGAGAAAATTGTTGTTTGATATGTCGTCTTTTTATCTTGTTGTGCTTAATGTTTTGATGGAGTTAAGATTATTATTTGTTAGTTCCTTGCCTTGAATTTTAGCCATATATTTAGCCTTTTCCCCACCTTTACCTAAGCCACGTTACAACCAATAAAAGACCCTTTGATTTATGCATCTTGTTCTTATTAGTAGTGGAGATTTGATTTACTTGCAGGCTTATGGTAATACCGTGTCAATTCTGACATTGAGCGTTTCTTTACCCCAAACACATTGAGTGATTTGAGTGAATCCCGGTAAGGTGTTGAGTTATGAGCATTGAGATTAATGAATGAATGGATATTACAATTGCACTTGACTTATTCCAATTGGTGATGTTCTATTGATTGATTTCTTGACTTGAATAGTTATTGTGGTCTCTACCTTGCTTCCTTGAATATGAAACTTGACAAAGAACGTTTAATGAAGTTTTTGACTGATTTGGTTAATCATACTTGAGGACAAGCATGAGATAAGTGAGGGGGAATTTGATGAGTGTTCAGAATAGTTAATCTTTGCTCGTTATTTCTTCGATTTTGTGGAGATATTGCTGTTGATTTGGTTGTGTTATGCATATTTTCGTGCAGGTCCTTACTTTCCAGAATTAGTGATAAAACGGGCGAATTCTGCATTTTTTTTATTATTTGGTCACGACTGGAGACATGGGCATGACTCTGGGCACGACGCGGTCTGACGTGGTAGTTTCTAGAAGGTCCAGTCAGCAGCGGCTTCTAGAAGACTTCGTCCGCACGCCTTCTGAAAGATTGACGAGCAGAGTTGCATTAGGAGACTAGTTTAAGTTTGAATTTAAATTAAAAACAATTATCTTTTATGATTATTTTATTATTTTCTTTGTTTATCCTTTAGGCTTTGAGAGGCTATAAATACCAACTTGGGGTAAGCCTAAACACATCATTCAGAATACATTCTTCTTTTCTCTCTAGTTTTTATAAAAGTTTTCTCTTTTACTTTTCAAGTTCTTTTTATTTTTCTTTATTTTCAAGTTTTATTTTTATGCTAAGTATGACTTTTGTCATGCTTAGCTAAACTTTTCATAAGCCGAGAGCTGTCACGATGATTCAATTCCAACGGGAGAATTGAAACGGTCCCTTAATATCTTCGGAATCTCTCTCTCAATCTCTGCGCTTATTTTTTCAAAATCAAAACAGTTTTCAAAAATTGAAGATTGACTTTGGTCAAGAAGTTGTTGCGATTAAACGTGTGGGAGGAAGATTCGGCTTATAGAAAGCAATTCGACTTCCTGGGAACACACTTGGCGAGATAGCTTCGCCAAGAGGGAATTGAGATCGGAATTGACGGTTATAGAAACAACAATCCGAGTCGGTCGCCACGAACTTAAACGGTATTTGATCTACGACAATAGATTTTGTTAAAATCAACTACCGAAGCCGGAATCAAAGATTGCCTTGGGTATTCGGTATACAAGATAGAGTCACAAGGATAGCCCTTATAGACAAAGTAACCGACGTGAATCCCGAAGAGAAAATCTTATTCGATGATCTAAAGGAAATTGAATCAAAGCGAAGCTTGAGGCTACTTTTACCGTATTTATTCACAATCTTCATCTTCTTATTTTTACTTTAATTACTTTTATTTAATCACTTTATTATCTTTTACTAAAATCCCCTCATTTTTACTGTTTCACGCCTGGCATAAATAATTCAGACAGAAATTTATAATTTTCTAAGTCCCTGTGGAATCGACCTTTACTTCTCATTGCTACGCATTTTCTTAATTTATTGATTGAGAATAAGGAATTATTTTGACATCCGAAACGACAGTTGTCAAAGAGCTTTAGATGCTAGATTTTCTTATAAAGGATGATAGCAAATTGGTCGCATAATTGAAGTCAAAATCTGCCTTGATAGATCAAATCAGATACCTACAAAAAGAAGATGAAAAATGTAAAGAAAATATTGTCCAGATGAACAAAGGTGGAAATAAAGACTGAAACTAAGTCTGATGAATGTTTCTATTATTGAAGAAGGATATGTATATTGCATAATGAAAAATTGAAGAAGGAAATTCTTTCTGAGGTGTATTTCAGCCTGTTGATGATGCATCCAAGAGGAAATAAAATGTATCAAGATTTGAAAAGTCGATATTGGGGGTCAGACATAAAAATATCTATCACTGAATTTGTTTCCAAATACCTGACTTGTCAACAAGTAAAAGTAGAGCATCAAGTGACTTCGGGACTGTTGCAGCCAATATTTATTCCTCGATGGAAATGGGAGTGAATAATGATGGATTTTGTAACTCGACTTCCTTTGTCGCCCAACAAGAGAGATTCGATCTAGGTAATTGTGGATAGATTAATCAAATCAACACATCTTATACCAGTTCAAACTGATTTCTATATGGATAAGTATGTTGAATAGTATAACATGGAAATTGTAAGATTACATGGAGTACTTGTCTCGATTGTGTCGGAAAGACATCCAAAGTTTACTTCAAGATTTTTTGAGTCTTTGCATAAGGCTTTGGGTACTCAACTCAACTTCAGTACTGTTTTTCATCCTCAAATGGATGGTCAATCGGAATGAACTATTCAGATTCTAGAAGATATGATAAGGGCATGTGTAATTGAATTTAGAGAATTGTGGGAAAATTATTTGCCTTAGCATAGTTTGCATACAACAACAACTATCAGTCAAGTATCAAGATGTCTCAATTTCAAGCTTTATATGGAAGAAAATGTTGGACGCCTCTGAATTGGCTTGAGTTGAAAGATCGGGATATAATATGTCCCGATTTGATTAAAGATATGGAAGGTCAAGTAAAGATTATTCAAGATAACATCAAGGAAATCATTGACCGATATAAATCTTATTCAGATTTGAAGAAAAAAGAGATTGAATTTTAAGTTGGTGATAAAATGTTTCTTAAAGTATCATCGTGGAAGAAAGTTCTACGGTTCGAACACAAAGGAGAATTTAGTCCTATATTTATTGGTCCATATGAAATTATCAAAAGAGTTGGTCCAATGGCCTATCAGTTGGTTTTACCTCCATAAATGGACAAGATTAATAATGTTTTTCATGTGTCAATGCTTGCTTTTAGGGTATCGTTCAGATCATTCACATGTTATTACCCTAGATAAAATTGAAATTCAGTCATATTTGACTTAGAAAGAAGAATCAATGAAGATATTAGAATGTGGATTCAAAGAAATAAGAAACAAGGCGATTTCGTTGGTAAATGTTATATGGCAAAATCATAAAGTTGATAAAGCTACCTAGGAACGAGAAGATTACATGAAAAAATAGTTTCCTCATCTTTTTGTAGTAGGTACATAAAGAAAATTAGAGGATGAATTTTCTTTAAGGGGGAAGAATGTAATATACCAAATTCGGTTAGTGACCAAAATATAAATTTTGAAAATTTAATGGCATAAGTATAAACTTAGAAAAATTTAGGGACCAAAAAATATTTTTTAAGAAGTTATGTATTTTGGCCGTAAATGGATAGTTTACTCCGAAATTAACATTTTCTTGGGAATCATAATTTTGATTCGGAGTTTGTATAAAAAACTATGAAGAAGTAAAGTCCAATAAAAATTCAGATAATCAGATCGAATCGAAATTTTGAGAAATTCTAAAGGATACTGAAGAAGGGTTAGAAATATTACATAATTTATAATATTTAAATTTAACATGGATTATTATAATTAAGATTAATTTTCCATGTTAAATGAAGATTGTGTAATTTTGGTTACTAAATTGAATTTTTGGAAAATTGGAAGGGCAAAGATGGAAATTGATAAGTGAGATTTTTATATTTATTTAATAATAATAAAATAGAGATAAAAGGATGGCATGGAAGTAAATTTTAGGATTCATTAATGGTAATTTTGACATTTGGGCCAAAATGAATTTTTAATTCATTTTTAAGACCCAAATTAGATACATTTGGTAAGTGTAATACATCGAAACTCGAATTAGTTGTTTGGGTCAACCCGAGAACTTTAAGTCAAGCCAATTATACCTCCCAAGATAGTGGACCAAGTTATATTGGTGTTGGGCCTAAGGTAGGCCCAATATTTAAAGTTAAAGAGAGTTTTAAATTGAGTTAATAGGTGAATGATCTAAAGTGTAGTTTACCTATTTTGTTGAAGCTGAAAATTTCCCCCTCTTTTTATATCATTTTACGTAACCAAACCCCCATAATATCTCACCCACTCTTCTTCTTCTTCATTCCATTAGTTTCAATTTCTTCCTTTCAAGAGCCAAGTTTCAAGAATTTTAATCTTAGATTTGTTTAGCCAAAGTAAGAATGTTTCTCTCCATCCTTCAAGCTTCGTTTCAAGCTCCATTTTGTGAGTTTTAGAATTTATTTTCAAAATGGGTTTTTGGGAGTTTGAAAGAAACCTAGAGATTTAAGCTTGTTTTGAGTAATATTATATAGTATAGAGTGTTTTAACTTAGTTTCCAAGTCAAAGACAAGTTAGTAACCCCTAGTTTTATTTTGATTAGCCAATGAGGTAGGTGAAGTTCTAAAGCAAAGGATAAATGTAAGATGACTCCTAGTTAAGTTGAGGGAGATTTTAGCAATCAAGGAGGCCAGGTAACATACTCACAACTCTTTCATACTCCTAATGGTCATTAGAAATGAGTTCTAGCTTGAGAGTAAGTTATGAAGCTTAGTGTTATATGTTAATGGTAGATTACATGATTTATGTTATAAGCATGATATAAAGTCTTATTTATGCTCTTTGTAATCACATAAGACTTTTAAAAATGTTTGGGGACCTCGCTAGGGTCTTTGGGATTGAAATATAATATTTTCGTATGTATTTTATGACTTTTGCAAGTAAAGTATCGATACTATAGGGATAGTATCTATACTTGTTCTTCATGTTGGGCAAATTCCTGAGTTTCTGAGCAACAATATCGATACTATTTCAAGAGTATCGAAACTTTGGGTCATAGTTTCGAAACTCCCAGAAAGTTTTGAAACTGGGCATAACAGAATATTTAAAAGTATTTGTATTTATATAAAGTATCAAAACTTTTGCAAGAGTATCGATACTCTTGAGCTAGTATCAATATTTTCAATCTGTTTTGGCCAAAACACGAGAGGTCTTAGACCCATAGTATGACCATAAATGGGATCGAATAGGTGTAAAACACTAGAATAAGTGCTATATAATGTGTTAAAGTTGGGTTAAAATGGATGAAATAGTTTTAGGGGTATCAATACCTTAGGTAAGGTATCGATACTGCATAGAGGATATTGATATTGTAAGGTCAATATTGTAAATGTAGAGGTAAACGAGGGTATCGATATTGTAAGGCCAATATCGATACCAATGTTGAGAAATGGGTTTTAAGTCAAAATAAAGTATAGAGGTAAGTGGGGTTTCCCAAAAGCTTATAATTTCTCTCAAATAATACTACAAGTGAGAACATTTATTAATGTTTAATTCAAATGTAGAAACGAGAATAAAGTATGGTGAAATAAGACCAGCCTTGTTTGAATACTTGGGAAAATGACCAGGAAACTCGAGTTCCTTTAGAAAATATAACAGAGTTAAGTATAGATTCAGTTCGGATATCCTTAGGGAGTGTGCAAGGCACTTTAATATGACTAGTTTGGGAGCAAAGCCCAACACTCAAGGAGTGGGCCAGTCGAGAGTGTGGCGTTCAATGCAGAGATTCTGGGGACCACATTCTCATTAGACTAGATGGGTGTGTGAGCTCCGAGATGCATAACCCTCATCTGCACCATGATTTCTACCATAGAATATAGAGTAATTATATGAGTATACTCACTAAAGCATAGCAGAATAGACCAATAGACCAGATAACAGTGGACCAGATAGTAGTAGACTTGATAGCTTGAGTATTTCAGTGACAAACTTTTAGTATGTTTTAGTTTTTAGTGTGACGTTAAGCTAGTTAGCTCAGCCTTCGGATTTTTCCATGGTAAGGTTAGTAGATCCATCAGTTGAGAAGCTTTAGAGAGACCGAGGTCCATATCTAGTGCAGAGCAAAGTACGTCACAAGTTTCTTAAATGTCATGTATATTCATGAATTCAGTTGTATTGAGTTGTAAAGTCAGTTAAGAGTCAGTATATAGGTATCTATATATTTTGAGGGCTCTCGGATGTAAAAAGTCATTTTAAAGTACAAGAAAGTAAGAATAAGTTGGTTAGCCACTTCAGTGGTTCCGTATAACACCTTAAATCAGTCGATTGTGTGTAGCACTGGTCTAGGGTATTACAGTAAGAAATTTCAAGAAGCAATTTTCTCTTCTTCTACATTCTGCTGAAACATATAGCCAAGGTAAGTGGATTTTTTTCCTTTTTCCTTTTTGGTCCATTTTATTGGTTTTTGGACTAAAGTGTGAAATAGAGAATTAATCTACGTTAATTTTCTATAATTTGGTATAATTATGTCATAGTTTCCTTAAGTTAATCATTGAGTTAGTGGTTATGGTGGATGAAGAAGAAATTGGAATTTGATGATTCATGTATTCATTTTTATGTTAATGGTGTTGTAGAGTTGTTTTTAAGTGTGTAGGATGATTGAAATCAATTGGAAATGCATAAATACTGATTTGATCATGACCTAGGGTTTATGGAAATATTGATTTTGGATTGAATTGATATGGAATTGATTAGAATTGCATGGAATTGAAGTTTAGAGCTTGAAATCATGCTTGAAACAAGTTGTAAATTATTGAATTTTCTTCCTAGGGTTTTCGACCTCATTGAATTAAATTAGGGAAAATTATACAAAATTTTCCTATAGATAATAATTAATATTATATTGATTCTACATGATGTGGAAGTTGGTTTGAACCAATTTGGAACTTAGTGGATGTGTAAGGATCATTTCGCTTATTTTAGGAACTTTGGGGGGGAAAGTGTAATTACTTAATTGTTGAAGGCCTATGCTGAAAGTTAATTATTAAATGTTGATTTATGATGTTGGAATATTATTTTGGATCAAATTCTATGTTGGGTAAATTTGGGAACCCAAATTAAAAGTTTAGGAAGTTTCGATTTGGATTGGAAATTGTGTAAAGTTGATTGGTATTATGTGAAATACAATGCTGGAAATTTGTATTAGAATGCTAATATTAAGTTTAAAGGATGATTTGGATCAAGTTTCAAGTTTCCTAAAGTTTTGGGACTAAATTATGAATAAAGGAAAGCATGGGTCTTGTTAGGCAATTATGCAAGTTTGGAAGTATTGGAGAAATTTAAATAGTGAAGGACTTAGAGTTTGCTATTTGGAATATTAAAATTAGTAACTATGTTTACTATCGAAAAAGCATAGGGTAAATTTTTACAATTTAAGCTACTAAATTTTGTTTATGTTAGTATATTACTAACATATGCTTTGAATTGTATGTCTTGTAAATGTTATTCTGTTTAGATATTCAACAAAAGCGTGATCAAAGTGAACCAAAGGCTAAGAAAAAAGTAATTGAGTATGAACATTAAAGTAGGAGTCGATTAGTGAGGCATATAAGGTGAGTGCATTCTTATTTATTTTAATGTTTTGAAATAAATCGAATATGATTTTATTTACAATGTGTTTATTTTATAATATTTTCTACAATGGTTTAAGAATGATTCGGGTATGAATTTCTGAATCGCTTTGATTTATACTATGGTTATCTTTGAATTGTAATTGAAATTTTGGTTTAAATTATAAGTCAATTGTATGTGCATTGGGAGTTAGTCGTACGATTGATATGCCATTAGGTTGAGTGATTCTATGTTTTTGTACTATAAGTGTATTCTGGTATCTTGCACTATTTGTGCGTTCTGGCACCAAGGGTGCGTTCTGTTCTTGCAATTAATATTGCATATTGTGCATACACTCGTTCTGACTCGTGTACCTAGTATTCTCAGTTGTGTACATTAGGTTATCTATTAAATATTCTGAAATATGCAGGAATGACTGATTCAGTGAAAGTGAATCTTTCTTTGAATGTTTTTATCTGTGAATATGGATACGGGATTTCTAAAATGATATTTTCAGGTTTCCGATGAAAGAAAGAAATTATTTAGTATATCATTGTGTTCTTATATCTTTATATAAGACATTTTCTGAAGAAATATTTATTTATTCATTATATGCCGATTTGAATGATTTATTTTAAATAATGCCTCGCTAAGTTGTTACTTAGTGTATGACTATTTCATGCACAGATAAAGGAAAATACCAGTTAGTGAAGTAGGAATCATAGTGGGCATCACTTTTTTGTGATCTCACGTATTTTGGTATCAGTATAGTATTTATCGTTTTTGACTTAGCTAGTTGGCATGTATATTAATTGTATGTGTTTTTTGTCACTCTGATAAATTCGTTTATAAATCGGGTTGTATTATATAACTTAGTATAAGTAGTGTGTATGTTATTAGATATAGCTAATATTTTACATGATTAGTAATTACTAAATTATGATTATAATCGAATATAGATAGATTTTTAAGTAGGCAAATTTTAGGCATTTTATTTTTAATATAGTTCAGTGTCGAACTGTCAAATTGCTGCTTAAAATCAGATCTGATTTTAAGATCAAAATATTAAATTTTAAGTTACACGAATTATAAATTCTATGAAAAAGGGAATAAATGAGCAAGTATTAAAAAGTAAAAATTTGACCCGATTTTGTTTAGCAAGTGATTAAAAATTGATGTGATATTTTTAACTCGTAATTGAGTACATTTACGGGTTAAGGGTGTCACATTTACGCTCGTGAATGTTCGATAATATGTTCGTTCATTTGTGTTCATTTATGTTTGTTTATTTTCATTTGTTTATGTTCGTTCATTTATGTTTAGCCCAATCTCTCTAGACCCATTTAAAATATTAAGGCCCAATAAATTTTAATATGATACTCATTGATATTTTAAAATTCAATTAATTATGAGGTTTGGATTGTTGAAGATTGTTGAAAACGTTTGGATTTTAAGAAGATCGTTTTGTTGAACACTTTAAGACTTTAACTTTATTATTTTCATGTTGCTTATTTACTATTTATGAATGTTTTTTTTTCGTACTTGAACAAATTAATTATGAAGTTGCAACTTATACTAATGAATTTTATGTGATTATTATTGTTGTGGTTTATGTTCATTTATATTCTTTTATGTTTGTTTATGTTCATTTTTTGTGTTCGTTTAGGTTCATTTTTTGTGTTCGTTTACATCCGTTCGTTTATGTTCGTTCATTTGTATTTGTTCATCATTTAAATGAAAAACATGAACGAACACAAACAAGCTACATTTATTAACGAACGAACATGAACAAGAAATTTTTTGTTCGTTCATGTTCGTGTTCATTCATTTGTTCAGTTAAAGTTAAACGATCGAACATGAACATACCCATGTTTGTGTTCGTTCGGTTCATTTACATGCCTAATAAGAGGCATAGTAAAGATGAAATTAAAATATTCAAAAATTTAAAAATTAGTTTAAAATAAAATCATAATTGAAAGATATGTGATGCAATTAACTTATAAAAAATTATTCTTTTATTTAATTTTCTCTCGATTTCACTATTAACTTACTATTTTTTATTTATTAATTTATGATGATTACAAGGTAGTATTTGTTTTAAGGATTCATAACCATTTGACAATGAAAGTTCAAACACCATTGTGCAATCTTTGATGTTCAAATATATAATCTTTAGCAACCTCTTTAACTACTAAGATTATTTGATTCGTATACTATTAACTTACTATCTAATAATAATTATAGAAGGAATAAAATAATTTATCTGTTACTCTACATTTAGACCTTTATCAATTTAATTTTTAGAAGATTTTAAAAATTCAATTAATGGTATTATTTTTTTAAGTAAAGGTCAAGTTGGTGAAAAAAACTATTATTCTATTGATTTAAAAATTATTTTTTTAATTAATCACTGGTATCCGATCTATTGACCGACTAATCTAGATCGAGTATTGCAGTGGCGATGACGACCATCCCAACCCAGTCTGCTCCATTCGCAAACGCCATGATTAAAAAAAACAATAAAAGAATACTCAATTTTAATAAAATCAAAATATAAAGGTAAAAGGGTATATGAGGCCCTCCACATTTCGAAAAAAAACCAATGTGTCCCTCTATTTCTTTTTCACTCAATATGATTTTTTTACCAACGTTTTTCGTCTTTAACCGAAAGGACCATTAATTTGTGATGACATAACACGTCAAGCATCTCAACCCCCAGTTTAATGCTATTGTAAATTAGGTCCTTCATCATTCAACTATTTTATTTTTTATATTTTAGTCACTAAACTTTATTTAATCACCATAACTTATTCTATTATTATTATTATATATATAATATTATTATTTAAAAAAACATTTTTTTGTTTAAAAAAATCCCACCCTCATCCCCTACCTCTAGCACCCTCCCTCTACAATTCCCCACTCCACACAGCATCCCTCCCTCACGTCTCCATTGAACCGGCAAGACACCAGCCACCACCACCGCCGAGCTACACACTCGCCGACGTGCCCGTATATTCAACTTTGTAACATAACGAAATTATTTTCGCCCCGGGGCCGGGGGGTAAGACTTTGGATTCTGTCCACCTTTCTACTTGGCCAAGTTTCGATTAGCATCTTGGTACAAAGCCAAACTCCGTTCTGCCATTATTCCGCTGGATGCTATCGTTGCCGATTCTTCGGTGGTAGATAAAATGTTCTGTTGAAACGTAAGCGGCTCAGGCATTTGTGTGGATCCCCCTCCTCCGGGTTTCCTGAAACTGAACGTTGATGGAGTCATGGCAACTGATCGTTTGGTTGGTGGCGTTGGCGGTATACTTCGAGATCCGAACTGTAAGTGCTTGATGTCTTTCCATGAATCTATAGGCGATTATGATGTTTTATCTTTAGATCTCCATCATGAATCTGGTTATTACAATTTGGAACATAAGAGGAATTAGTAGGAAGGAGAAAATGTTTGCTGTAAGAAATGCGAATCAAAGGTACAATCCGAACATGGTTCTTATTCAGGAAACCAAATGCTGGGGGCCTCTTAACGATGTGGAATTCAGATTTTTTTTAAGGCTTCAGATCAAATTGTGTCGTGAGGGAGGGAGGCGGTGTGGGGTGGGGAATTGTAGAGGGAGGGGGCTGGAGGTAGGGGATGAGGATGGGATTTTTTTTAAACAAAAAAAATTTTTTTAAATAATAATATTTTATATATAAAATAATAATAAAATAAGTTATGGTGATTAAATAAAGTTTAATGACTAAAATATAAGAAAGAAAATAGTTGAATGATGGATGACCTACTTTACCCAATTTATAATAATATTAAATTGAAGGTTGAGCTGTTTGACGTGTCACGTCAGCACAAATTAACGGCCCAATCGATCGAAGACGAAAAACGTTGGTTAAATGACCACATTAAGTATTTTTCCTAAATTGGAGGGCTAAATTGAGTGAAAAGAAAAGTGGAGACATTGATTTTTTTTCTTCCGAAAAGTGGAGGGTCTCCTGAACCATTTTGCCAAATATAAAATTAGTTTTCCTTTTTGTAGAAAGTCGTCAATTTTATTAAAAATATAAAATATCCAAAATTACAATGAAAATTTACAAACATAATCGTAAATTAAAAAATAATTAGGACATTTTCCTATAATCATTGACACAAAAACTAGCCACTTATATCACAAAATAAATATATGGATAAATCTGACTGCATCGGTAAACAAACCACAAAAAAAAATAAAACTTTTAAAAAACCACCGACAAACCACAAATCAAAATCGAACGACTTGAGAAAAACTATTCACGAACGTAAAACACATATTCAAATCAATCTAAGTGTCCAAATAAATGAAGATAAACATGATAACAAATAAGAGTCATCTTAATCAGTTGTAACGATGTCAAATCCAATCCTAAGAAAAAAATAAACAAAAACAATGTTAAACGATCGAAAACTACTAAAAGACAGAGAAAAATATGTTAAAATGATAGAATTATTTATATTAAAAAACTAAAAAAACAAATAGAAAAGACAATTGACTACCGACAATTAACATCATAATTGATATCATCAACAATGGTTCAAGAAAATCGAAGAAAAAAATTAATTTGATACATAAAAAATGACACAAACCGTAAAAAAAATGGGGAAGAGAGAGAGAGAACGGCTACAGTTGCCAAATATAAAACATAAAAAAAACTAATTTTCTAAAATTTAAGAGTACCAAATAAAATTTCAAATATATAACTGTTAATGTGGACTTTATGCATATTTGAGCATTAAAATCTGGTTGGGCTGTAAAAGCCATAGGAATAAGATCCTATCCCAAGGCTACGTAAGAACAGACTTATCCATATTCCAAACAAGGTAGAAAGCAGAGATCCCCCTTAGCTTTATCTTTAAGCTTAAGCCCAAACCCTCGATTATAAATAGCCATCGTCTCACCATCTTTAACCCCCTCTTGCTCTCTTTAGCCACTGTCGCCTCCTGCGTCTCTCTCCGTCGCCGTACCAAAGTTTCTCTAGCTTCTCGCTTGAATTCCTCAAAGAGAGAGGAAGCAATCATGTTGGTCTATCAAGATCTTATCTCTGGTAATTTTTTGGTCGATTTGCTTTTTTTTCTTCAATCTCGGTTTGATTTCTATTGATTTCTATACTTTTTTAGGTTTGGTTTTTCGACTTTTGGGGTTTTATTAGACCTGTTTAATTATTGTTTCTACTTTATTAGGTTTTGTTTTGATGTAAGAGTTAATCCGTAAAAAAAATCAGAAATCCTGTTAAAATTTCATTTTTTTAGCGATTGGGTCTGGGAATTATGGTAATCTTGATGGTTTAAATCTAAAAAATTACAGATCTTTAAATTATTTTGCTTGGAAATATGCTGTGGAGTCTTGTCGATTGAAGTGTGTTTAACGGAGTGTTTTTTTAGCTGATGAATCTTCAAGTTTCTTCATCTTTTTTTAAGATCTAAAAAGGATTATATTTTACTACTTTGGTTTGTATTATTTGTTCAGTGATTTTTTGTTGATGCAAGTGTATTAGCTTTTGATGGATCTTTGACTATTATTAAGCCCATAAACGAACCGAATGTTTAGCGAATCGTTGTGGTAAGTTTGTTTATGTTCGTTTAATTATTAAACGAACATTAACAATTTTTTTTGTTTGTTTATTGTGTTAGTTTACATTCGTAACGTTCGTTTATTGTGTTCATTTATGTTTGTTTACATCTGTTTGTTTATGTTCGTTTATTTAAATGAATGAACAAGCTACATTCCTTAACTAACAAATATAAACAAGAAATTTTTTGTTCGTTTATATTCGTGTTCGTTTAACTTTAAACGAACAAACATGAACGTACCTGGTTCGTGTTTGTTCAGTTATTTTATAGGCCTAACTATTATGTTTAGGGTGATTTAATTTAATGGTATTTCATTGATGCAAGTGTGTCGAACTTTTTGGGATCTAGTTGAGTTGAACTAACAGTTGATTGCAACTAATGAAATTCAAAGTCTAACCTTTTCTGTTTGGTTTGAAATTTCTAGTAATATTGATGTTTCTAAAAGTTGAAATATGCAGATCCTTTTGTTATCATGCTTATAGAGAAGTTTTGAAATTGTTTTATTTTGATTCAGGCGACGAGCTTCTTTCCGACTCCTTCCCCTACAAGGAACTCGAGAATGGGATGCTTTGGGAAGTTGAGGGAAAGGTTAACATTTTGGTTTAATTGTTGAGTTCAAAAGTTTTTTATTCTTTAAAATGGAATTTAACTTTGATTTTGATTTTTCTGCTTTTTAGTGGGTTGTGCAAGGAGCTGTTAGTGTTGACATTGGTGCCAATCCTTCTGCTGAAGGTGCAGATGATGATGAGGGTGTTGATGATCAAGCTGTGAAGGTTGTCGACATTGTTGACACTTTCAGGCTTCAGGTTAGTCTGTTTTACCCTGAATTCTATCCTCTTGTATTTGGATCTTTTGAGTCGGAAGCTGAAGATTGTATTTCGACTCTTGCAGGAGCAACCTCCCTTTGACAAGAAGACGTTTGTCGCAAACATGAAGAAGTTCATCAAGAATTTGACACCCAAACTGGATGAGGAGAAGCAAGAAATCTTTAAGAAGAACATTGAGGGAGCAATCAAGTATTTGCTTCCGAAACTGAAGGACCTTCAATTGTGAGTTACATCTTACCATTCCCGTATTGTATTTTATCGAATTATTCTTGGTTTTTAGTAATCAAAACTGGGAAACTTTCTTCTTGCAGTTTCGTCGGAGAGAGCATGCACGATGACGGATGTTTGGTGTTTGCTTACTACAAGGATGGTGCCACTGACCCAACATTTTTGTACTTTGCTTATGCATTAAAGGAGGTCAAGTGCTGAGAGGTTTGAAGCACCAAGCTTGTTAAAGCTTCAGACTTTATTATTATTGTTTCCGACTCTCTTCTATCTTCTGTACTGATAAGAATATGGTTTATGGCTTTTGATGTTATGTTTTTTATTGTTTATGTATTGATTAATAATAACTTAAACCCTTGTTTTGTTAGACCATAATTTAATTGGTATGGTTTTTGGTTTGTTTTTTGGACAACTCATCTTAAAATATGTTAAACTTGCAACGACTGTTGTTAGGGTATTCCGAATTTGGATTATTGTAGATGTTTAATCTACTTTTTATGGATCTAAATATTACAAATTTAGACAACTCGTGGATCCGGGTGTTTAGGATACGGATGGACCCCATGAATTTTTTTATTAATCGGGTAAGTATAAGATAGTATTTGTTCGAAGATAATTCTTAACCTCTTGATATCGAACGGTCACACTCTTGATATTTTTTGTGTTTGAGTTTGGGTTTTAAAAAAATAACAACTATTCATTTACCATGAAGATGATATAGTTTGTGCACGAATATTCATTTTTTGAATACATATTAGCGTGAATGTAGTTAATAGTGTACATCTACTCTATTATTATTATTAGGGTATAGTATAGTAATGGTCATTGAATTTTTTTTAAAGTTTTCATTTAGATTTTTTAAACTTTTTAAACTTGTAATACAGTTCTCTAACATTTATTTCGTTTACAAAATGGCCCCCAACATTTAGTCTGTTTGTAATATGGTCTTCAATCGTTTGACGTCGTTATATTGCCGTTAGTACGTTTGCAATATGGTCACTGAACTTTTCAGGCGCTTGTATTTAGGTCCGGCAATTTTTAAAACTTGCAACACAGTCTTAAATTTCATTCTAAACCTCAAATTCCTTTTCGATCTCAAATTTCCTTTTTCGCTTATCTCTTCTCATTTCCAGCGTTACTTTTCAGTCGATGATACATGGGAAATTCTAATATAACTTTGAATTATGTGGAGATGTTGACTTGAATAAGGGTCCATTGAGAGAAGACCCGATCAAGGGACTATCAGGATCATCAACGATTCAAGGTGTAATGTTAGATATAGGTCATCTCAGGTGAAGCATAGATGTTTGATGAAATGCTTGTGAGAAAAAATTGGGTTAGAAATGCAGAGTTGACAAATACTATTAAGATGAACTAAACATCATTGTTGAAAGTCACCAACAAAGCTGAAATTATTTTGTATAAATGACATATAATAATTTCTTCGTTTAATCCTTGTTCTTAAAGATTTTCCAACAGATGATCAAATATAATGAAATCTCAAACAGCGCATTCACCTCTCGTTTGGTTTTTGTTCTTCAATTTTTTGTCATGTAAAATTGTAAACCCAAGCAGTGCTCTGTCTTTCAGCTTTTTATTTACAAAGAAAAAATGGAGGAAGAATTGCTTGAACGCAACACCGATTGCGTTTATTTCTTAGCCTCTCCCCTCACTTGCAAGAAGATATTTATTTTCTCTTTTGGGCTATCCGGAAGTAAGCTTTTCCTCTTTCGCACTTTCCCATTTTCAGCTCATATTGTGTGTTTTTGTTGAAATTTTTATGTTTCTAGAATTGTATGTCAATGATATGGATATTCAGTCTTAGTTTTAAACCAAAACCATCAATTTTTCTTTCTTTCTTCTTAATCAAAACTTTTAGTACTCTTTATGAAAGATATTCAGTCCATCAGAATAGAAGTGAAATAGGGTCCCAGGCTAAATTTTTTTATCTTCTTGTTTGGTTTTCTTTAAATCAGGGAATTGGTTGTGGGTATTGACATAGTGAAATCGCCAGGCTCAATCCAAGAGACTGTTGGTACTAGTTTACTGGGAATTATATTGATCCGACCTGTGGTTTTCGGCGTCCTGTGAGCTCGTATTCTTTTTAATAAGTTCATGTTAATTATGAGAATGATATATCGTGAACGAATTAATTTTTTACATGTTTTGAAAATTTTACAGTTGAATTGTATTGAATTATAGCTTTAGAAGACAACTCTGCATGCAAGTAACTCGAAAGGCGTCATGAAAGCTTAATATATTTGGAGCAGCTACTTGACCCTGTCATGATGCCTTTCGAGTTGCGAAAGAGACTGAGAGATGAATGCGCTGTTTGGGATTTCATCATATTTGATCATCTGTTGGAAAATCTTTAAGTACAAAGATTAAACGAAGAAATTATTATATACCATTTATACAAAATAATTTCAGCTTTGTTGGTGACTTTCAACAATGATACTTCATCTTAGTAGTATTTGTCAACTCTGCATTTCTAACCCCATTTTTTTCTCACAAGCATTTCATCGAACATCTATGCTTCACCTGAGATGACCTGTATCTAACATTACACCTTGAATCGTTGATGGTCCCGATAGTCCCTTGGTCGAGTCTTCTCTCAATGGACCCTTATTCAAGTCAACACATTCACATAATTCAAAGTTAGATTAGAATTTCCCATGCATCCTCAACTGAAAAGTTACGTTGGAAATGAGAAGAGAGAAGCGAAAAAGGAAATTCGAGATCGAAAAGAAATTTGGGGTTTAGAATGAAATTTAAGACTATGTTGCAAGTTTTAAATGTTGGGGGACCTAAATGCAAGTGTCTGAACAGTTCAGTGACCATATTACAAACAAACTAACGGCAGTGTAACGGCGTCAAACGGTCGGGGACCATATTGCAAACAGACTAAATGTTGGGGGACCATATTGCAAACGAACTAAATATTGGGGGATTGTTTTGTAAGTTTTAAAAGTTGGGGGACCTAAATGAAAGCTTTAGAAAAGTTTAGTGACCATTACTATACTTTACCCTTATTATTATTATTATATGAAGATTATAATTTACCCTATAAATTATATGTTGAGTATTTAAACTATTAGTTTTGGTTTGTTTTAGTATTTAAACTTTTAATTTTTGTTTCATTTTAGCATCTCGTTTATTGAACGTTAAGTTTTTTTTAAAAAAAGTAAAAATTTATGTAATAAAATGAATTAAAATTATTGGTTTAAGTATTAAACAAGTTTTTAATGATGTACTAGAATGAAATAAAAATTAAATGTTAGGTATAATTTAAAAAAAATAAAAAGTTAGATATTAAAATGATCAAAATTGATAGTTTATGTATTAACTGTGTAGTTTATCCTAAATTATAAGCTTCATCGTTTATGTTCATTTTAGCACTATATTGTTATCGAAGAGACGATTATTGGAGCTTGTTATAAAATGATGCATTTTCATACCCATATTTCTATTAAACAAATCACATTATTCTTGGAACTTACTATAAATGATGAATTTCCATACCCATATTTCTTATTAATGTCTTGAACTCATTTTCCACGTAAATAAATCATATTATTCTTCTTAGAATTCTTAAGCAGTCGTGTTTGTAGGGTGTGTGTTTTAACATATAGAAGTTTAAGGTTTGAACAGTTGTGTCTATAGAGCGTGTGTGTTAACCTATAAAAGGTCAAAATTTGAATAGATGCATCTACAAAGCATGTGTATGTTATTAATAAGTTAAGAAAGTTTTAAATAGATCTTATACTTTATAATTTAATTATTCTAATAAAATGTATTGATGTTTCCTATAAAAACTCATAATTTTAAGTGTGAAAATTACTTCAAAATTATGGAAGACTCGTCATATAACTCCTATGTAAAGTCCAAGTTCGAATTTGAGATTCAGGAATTTGAGCTTGTAAGGCCAAGTTCGAATTCCACCACCGTCACTCTTGGTGGGTAATCTGTAAAGTCCTATGTAAATCCCAATTGGGTCTTAGGTATGCCTTGACCTTGAATTGGGGAGCCACCCCTTACCTAAACTTTTGTGTACAAAAAAATATATAACTCCTATTCACATCCAACTCAACATAGCATCAATCCAACATTCAAAGGCATGCTTTAAACACAATTCATACAGTTTATGATTTGTAAAAATTGTAAAAATGGTCATTTTGATGTTAAAAAAATAGTAAAAATTTGATATATCAAAATATCGTTTTATAACTGTTCAAAAAATTAATGATCATTTTATAACTTTTAAAAGTTTAATGATCAAAAT
The DNA here is from genome assembly GCF_006381635.1 of Hibiscus syriacus. Classification (NCBI taxonomy): domain Eukaryota; kingdom Viridiplantae; phylum Streptophyta; class Magnoliopsida; order Malvales; family Malvaceae; genus Hibiscus; species Hibiscus syriacus. The sequence goes on along the minus strand of NW_024062124.1, from coordinate 511,813 downwards.
GATACTATAAATATAGTTCAGTGACATTAATGTATTTTACCCTAGTTTAAAAATATAACGTATAATAACACACAAAATTTACTCAGTTATATATAAAATAGGTTATATCCTATTTATATAATTTTTAAAATGTAAGATTAGGTTATATAATGGAAAATTCTACCATACATGTCACACATCGAAATGTACAACTGATTTTGTATGGTAAAATTTTTAAATGGTCATTAAACTATATTAAAATAATCTTTTTGAACATTGAACTTTTAAAAGTTACATAACATCTCATTCAACTCCTCAATTGTATTAAAAATGAATATCATGTCTTTAATTATCATGAAAGGGATAACATAACATGTTAAATTAATATAAAAAATCTCATTTGAACCCTCAATAGTAAGCTAAATTTCATTTTGATATTTCTTAATATTTCGAAGTAATAATTCTAAAAAATAAATTATATATATATATATATAAACTCAAGATTCATTTTAAAAATTATAAAAGTATTTTTTTTAAAATTATAACTTTATAAATAATCTTTTAATTCATAAAATTATAATTATTTTAAAAATATGAATTTATTAATTAAAAAAAATATTATACGTATTTTTTATTTAATTGTGATTATATTTGATATAATTTATAATTTTTGAGATTTCATCTATAAAAATGAAATCATCTTTTAATAAACATCGTGATTCAATTCTTTAACTTTTGTTTAATAGTTTTAAATATATTTTTAAAAATATATTTATAATTTCAAAAATATATTTTGAAAATCTATATATTTAAAAATATTTTTCTAAATTTTTTGGAATTATTACTTAAATTATTGAAAAATATAAAAAAACATAATTTTAGTCACAATTAATGGAGCAAATGAGATATTTTTTATTAATTTAATATGTCACATTAGCCCTTAATGATAGTTAAGTGTCAATACTTATTTTCTTTTACGAAATCCAAAATTTAATACTCGTTTTATAACTTTTTTAAAAGTTAAATGACCAAAAAGATCATTTTATCATAGTTTAATAGTTATTTATAAATTTATATTTGTATATATCGGTATGTGGTGTGCGTTGTAGACTCATCCTATATATATAATGTACTATTTTTAGTTATAATTTTACGATCGATAAATAGAGTTACTTGGTTATTATAAATGAAAGCTAAAAAATTATTTTTTTTTCATTTTTAACGGTAGAATAATTTGTTTTTTACAATCAATTAACTCAGTGATATTTTTATATTGTTTTTGAAATTTTATAACCTGTTTATAATTCTAACAATAATTGAATGATCTAATAGTGTAATTTATCCAAAATTAAAACCAACGTTATTAGCCATTTCTTTCTGCCACCAAAAACGAAACTCATTATTTCAAACAAAAAAACTAATGTAAAAGGTAAAAATTTTAGCTTAAAAAACAAAAAATCTAAATGGTCAACGTTATATAATATTGCATCTTCCTTTAAGCTTTGAAATTTCTTTTATATGACCAAAAGCTGCCGTACAATCACATTGTCTTTAATATCTGATTGCAGATCTTGAATCGCCGACGTCTATTTCTCTGGTAATTCATTCATTTGTTTGTTTGTTTATGTTTTGTGTTTTGTTTTATAATTTGAATACGTGAATTTTGAGCGACTTTTTTTTAAATTTGATAGAATTAAGAAAATTGCACGAATTATTGTAAATCTCGTTTTTTGTTTCGGTAGAATTTAACTTCCATATTCTTCGAATTCGGATTGTCTCCGTCTTGTAAAGTGAAATTCAGTTACGATTTTATTCTATTTTATTGTTGTTATTGTTGTTTACGAGTTTGTTTTGTTAGCGTTGATAAACAGGCCTTAAGAGCCGGTTCCTCTGAGGCGATCGCAGCGTTGCGAGGGTGGCCAAATGCATCGCAGCAATGCAGCCGCGACGGCGCTTTACGATCACTCCGGCGGCGAGCCATTGTGCAACGGTGATTCCGCTTCTGGCAGTGGTGATGCCGATGATGCAGTTATGGCGCTGTGGTCGCGGTCTGCTGGTTTGCGGCAGCTTGCGTCTCCCTCGGCTTCCACGGACATCGACGAAAGCCTCCTTTCCAATCTCCTCATGCAGGTAACCAAGCAACACTCTGAATTTAATCTCCACGAGTATGTTTTTAAATGCTTTAAATTTACTTCGAAATTTCTTACTTGGTGGAACTTTATTTGATGAAAGCAACCGTGATTATTACAGTTTAATTAAGGGAAGTGTTTTTGAAGTTTCGACTTTCGACATTGTTCTGTTCTGCACCAAATCATATGCCTTTTTTTTTTGCTATTTATATTCATGACCAATTCATGGAATGAAAACGTTATTTTCTCTTCTGCGTGAACTTCTGAAAAATTCATTCCACTTTTTGCATGAATAGTTAGGGCGACAAGCAATTAAAGAAAATTGAAGTCCATAATTAGTTTATCATTCTGAGGCATATTATCTTATTTTCTCAAGAGTTTGTTGCTTTTCATTTCATTTTGAACACTATTTGATTTTTTTTAACAAACGCTATTTGAATTTTAAATAAGTTTTAAATGGTTTTACATTCAGGAAAAAAAATTTCATTATTGAAGGGTTATGGAGCACAATCTGAAGAAGAGAAGAAGAGGCTTGTCACGTTAATGAGGAACCTTAGTTTTAATAGGGAATTTAGATCAGAGCCATGCATTCCTCAAAGTGTTGGAGGGCAAGCTACATCTGATAGCTTCTATTCTCCAGAGTCCAGAGGGAATTTTGGATTTGGGCTTCTGGATCTTCATGCATGTGACTCTACCATTCATCTTTCGTTTTTGTGATGATGTGATTAGATATTTCTGGCTGCTGTTCCCTTCTGATATTTTTTAAATTATAAAAAAAATACTTCAATTTAAGCTTGCATACTATCTTTTTTCCGCTTCCTGGAAAGAAATTTTGATTTTTTTGTTGCAGCATGTTAACTCGGAACCTTTTAAATCATCACCATTCATGCCTGATGTGAACAAAGAGTTTGGAAATGAATCTAGTACCAGTCAGCAGCAAAAAGAGCAAGGTGATGCAGATGCCTTATGCTCTGCCAATGAAAAGGATATCAGCTTGAGGGAAAATAATGTTGCTAAGATTAAAGTTGTGGTATGTTGGTTTCTATCCATGGTGCTTCGTTTCTCTCTCCTTTCTTTCTCACCCTTCTGTAGAGATGGGGACATCTAAAATTACAGTTTATGTTATCTTTTTGTTCCTTTCATTGCCATCTTGCCTTTTTGTGTTCATTACACATGTGCTGGACGGAGTAGATGCGTGTTAATTCTCATATAAGCTATTTTTTTCTCTATATTGTGGTAAAAAGGTACGTAAAAGACCATTAAACAAGGAGGAGATTTCTCGGAAGGAGGATGACATAGTTACCGTGAGAGAGAATGTTTTGACGGTCCATGAACCAAAGCTGAAGGTTTATCCCTTATTAACAGTAGTTATGTGACAACATTATGTGTTCTTGAGATGAATATTTTTAGAACTGTTTTTACCGGTTTGATATGTTATTTCACTCTTTCTTATATTTGATTTACTTGTTGTATGAGAGGTGGACTTGACAGCATACGTTGAGAAGCATGATTTCTGTTTTGACGCTGTTCTGGATGAGCATGCAACCAACGATGAGGTAATACTTGGTTGAAATATATTTCTTTAATGTTATCCGAGCATGGTTCCTGAATAATGTTATGTTATGACCAAAGTTGTATGTTGATTTGTTAGAGCAAAAGATCTATTTATTCTATTGTTTGCTTCAACAGGTTTATCGTGAAACTGTTGAGCCAATAATTCCCATAATCTTTCAGCGAACAAAAGCCACTTGTTTTTCTTATGGGCAAACAGGTGCATAGTTTCTGAACTTTCTTCCAGAATGGCAGGCACATGTGCTATATATATTATGTTCTGTTTATCTATGCTTCATGCTATATTCGCGTAGAAGGAAAACTGATCAAGGCTACATGCATCTTGGATAGCATGTAGGCATCTATTCCTTTTTGTTTTGTCGACATTATATTTTTTACATGAAATTAGTTCTCAAACCTTCTTGGAAAGTAAATTTGGATTTAAAATGTACAAACATCTTTTTTCTATTGGATGATTACAAGATAGTATCTGTTCATAATTTTTCTTAACCTATTGACAATACACAATTGATCAAATCCAGATCCTCTAGGGAGAACATTCCCTTTTTACCATTGAGGCCACTCAATGGATTTTAAAATTATTTTGTTAAATGATGTAAATGGTGTTCTTTTAGTATTTTAAACACGATGGGCTTTAATTGGGAGGTTTAGAATTATTACTAGAAAGTTAATGCTTACGATTGGTTTGGGAGTTTAGAGACTGCAAACGTCTGATTGCATTGGTAAGATTAAACCTAAACCATGATAGTATTTTTTTTTCTTCCATTTTTGTTGTTCCTTGCTCTTTTTGCATATCTCTAGTTCGTGGTAATCGGCATTGCTACTAATTTCTGCTCCATGTCATGGAATATATATATATATATATATATATATATTATTTACAGGTAGCGGTAAGACGTTCACACTGAAACCATTACCACTCAGAGCTGCCCAAGATCTTGTTAGATACTTGCACCAACCAGTTTATAGCAATCAGAAATTTAAACTGTGGCTTGGCTTTTATGAGATATATGGCGGAAAACTCTATGACCTTCTGAGTGAAAGAAAGTATTTCCCTTTTTCCTTCCTTCCTTGCTTGTGTCTTCCATTTTATTTTTTCTTGAAGACATACCTGATTGATTTATGATATATAATGGCTTCGAAATGTCTGCTGCTCTGACCGTATCGAGCACAATTTGTCCGATATCAAGCACACCTTTTCTCTCTTTCAAGATGTAATAAAAACAACTAAATCACTCAATAATCTAAACTTCCTCCTGTAGGAGACTTATTATGAGGGAAGATGGGAAACAATGCGTCTGCATTGTTGGACTGCAAGAATTTGAGGTCTCGGACGTGCAAATCGTGAAGGAATACATCGAGAGGGGAAATGCTGCTAGAAGCACAGGATCTACTGGTGCAAATGAGGAATCTTCAAGGTCACATGCTATTTTACAACTTGTCATCAAGAAGCACTCTAAGGCGAAGGTGTCCAAGCGGAACAATGACAGGAAGGAGTCTAAAGCCGGGAAGGTTGTCGGAAAGATTTCTTTTATTGATCTTGCTGGCAGTGAAAGAGGTGCAGACACCACTGACAGTGACAGGCAAACTAGGTAAGTTCGAATTCTCCTGTATTCTTTTCCCTATCCACCTGGTTTATTTTTGGCTCGTTGAATTTTTGCCAGGATTGAGGGTGCTGAAATTAATAAGAGCCTTTTGGCTCTTAAGGAGTGCATTCGTGCTCTGGACAATGAGAAGCTCCATATACCATTCCGAGGGAGCAAACTTACTGAAGTGCTCCGTGACTCTTTTGTCGGCCATTCGAGGACAGTTATGATCTCCTGTATTTCTCCGAATGCCGGTTCATGTGAACACACTCTCAATACTCTGAGATATGCTGATAGGTATCCTTGTTTCTATAACAAACTTCCTTCGTTATAGTAGATTGTATTTACCTGTTGTCTAAGTAAACGTTATTGTTACCCAACTGAACAGGGTTAAAAGTCTTTCAAAAAGTGGTAATCTCAAAAGAGATCCGGCCGTAATTTCTTCACCACCAAGTAATAAGGAATCATCATCTTTCTCAGCTACCTCGGATGTAGATGATGTTTACGAGCAGACGCAGGAAGTAAAAGTCGTCGATACAGGTCGAAGGATTACAGAGAAAGATGCTTGTACCTTCGACTTCAGCAAACAACCCTCATCTTTTTCGTCAAGTCGATTTTTAGGTGGGAGGGAGAAAAATGGAACGGGTTCTGGACCAACAGATAGGGAGAGAGTTGAAGGGAGTAATAATTCCTATGGTGGTTCAGCATGTCAAAGAACTTGCTCATTAAGTTCTCAAAATTCAATTGATATAGAAGAGAAAGTGCACAAGGTGTCACCACCGTGTCGAAAAGTGACTCGAGAAGAAAATTCTGAGAAGATGGAGGAGAACTGGGCCAAGACTGATGGAGGAGAATCTGATATGTCTGCTACAAAATCAAGGCAGGCGAATGATGTTAATTATATCAGCTCGAGTAATGTTGGACATAGACAATGTTATCCCGAGCCTCCTACGGATGGGAATATCAAAGCAATACTCGATGTGGGAGATCAAAACGGTTCATTATTTTTTATTTTGGTAACATCTCTCTGGATTTTCTTCATTTCGCTTATGCTTTTGGTTTGTGGCAGGAGAAAGAGGCTTTAATCGTTGCCCACAGAAAAGAAATCGAGGATACAATGGAGATTGTTCGCGATGAAAGTAACCTTGCGCTTAGTGGTGAAACTTAATGAAATAATGTCAAAAATACATCTTAACGTTTAATTAAATAATTATTTTAATTTTATCTTTTTTTCAAAACACTTTAACGTCTAACGTTTCATTTTAAGATAAAATATATTCTAACTTAATGTAAACAATTAGTTAACAAACTATCAACATTCTTCGTTGTCATGATCCTCATGAACTACCAAAACACGCGTCGATAAGTTCGCGATATCATTCTTTTTTTTCACAATTAATATGTTCGTTGTGTTTTGCGTCTTTAATTCAGGAAATGAAGCTTTTGGCTGAGGCGGACCAACCAGGCAGCCAGATTGACAGCTATGTTACCAAGCTGAGTTTCGTGCTTTCACGCAAGGCCGCCAGTCTGGTGAGCCTTCAAGCTCGCCTCGCCAGGTTCCAGCATCGACTGAAAGAGGAGGAGATACTGAATCCGAAGAGAGTTCCTCGTTAACGCACTGCCGCTTTCATTGCCGCATCCGCCACTCTAGTAAGCCTTCAAGTGTCTGAGGGACGAACGCATGATTTTATGTAAGATGATACAATTCTAAAATTTTAAGAAATGATGGACTTATAAAATTTCGAGGGCGAAAACAGATTTTCAATATTAAATATATAAAAAATTTAAAATATATGATAATTTTAAATTTTCAGAACTATTCCCACCCGTCCCTCTTCGATCCATCCCTAGTCCCCCAGTCACCATTTACATTAAATATTTGTACAAACAGATAAATTCTCTTACACGAATCTACTCGGTTCTGGCAGTCTGATGCATGGGAGCTGTTTTAGGGGTCTCCAAGACGGAACTCGGCAATTAAAAAAATCTCTGGTCGTTCATGCCGGCGTCGATGTTGCTTGTTCGCATGTTTCCGGCGTATTTAGCGGCAATGAGGCAGATTCAGGTACTACATCTCCGACGAATCAGATAGTGTAATTCTTTTAAACCTTTTCATTCCTTATTTGGATTTATAACCTCAAAAGCACATTCATTGTTCATGCCATGTAATATTCTATATGGTTTTAAGAAATAAATATGTGTATAATTGTATACTTTTACCAATGATCAAAACTTCCCATTTTGAGTAACCTTACAGTCAATGGAAATGGCGCACGTTTGCAATTCTCTCTCGGCGTACATTAGCAGGTCTAATGGAAACTGAAGATCTGCAACTGCGTTCTCAGAGATTCGATTGTTCCTTCAATGTTCTTCGTTCTTCATCATCGTTTCCTTTTCCTTATCAGTTTTCATAGGTTGTCTTGGGTTCCTGATGGACTGGCGAAAACTCTTCTCATGCTCTGCTGGAAATCAACTTCGGTATTTTCCTCCAAATTTGTGCGATGGAACCCCGACTGTTCACCCACCCTCAGAAGTTTTTGAAGATGGAATTGCTGAATGGAGACTCTCACTTGTTGGGCACTTCCTCGGACCATCACCAAAATTTTCAGCGTTGCAACAGATTGTTCAAAATCTGTGGAAAAAAACCCTTACAGGGTGCTTCGGTGCAGACAAGTTACGCAGGTAACAACCTTTACCTTTTCACTTTTAATTCCGAGCAAGCTAGGAATTGGGTTATGGAAAATGGACCTTGGCATATCTTCAACAAACCCTTGATTCTTAGGATTTGGGAGCCAAACATGTCTAAGCTAGATTTTGACCTCTCTAAAATCCCTTTGTGGGTACATTTATATAATGTTCCCCTTGAATTGTTCTCGAACGAGGGTCTGAGCTATATAGCTAGTGCAATTGGCTTTCCTCTTTCTATGGATTCTGTCACAGCATCCAAATCTAGGCTCAAATTCGCTAAAGTATGTATAGAGATTGGGGCAAATGATACCATTCCTAGGTATATTGATGTCATTCTGAATAATGGTCAAACAACTAAAATTGTTGTTGAAGTACCGTGGATTCCTCCTTGTTGTAAGAACTGTAATGTGTTTGGTCACAGTACAAAAGGTTGTAATCAAATTCCTAGTTCTTCTCAAGCTGCCTCACTTGTTTGGAGGAGAAAAGAATATGTTATTTCTGCATCCCTTGATCCTGAAGTTAATACGGTTGATATTCAAAATTTAACTTCCTCTGAACTTGTTCAGCTTGTTGTTATTCCTAGTAAGGATAATGAAGGAGGACTTGTACTAGGCTCTGATTCGCACAATCAAGTTACTGATATGGTTGTTTCTAGTAATCTTAATCTTCCCACAGATTCTTCTCTCGCTGCAATAGACCCAGGAACTGCTCCTGAATTAAGAGAAGAAGTAAATATTAAGCCTTCTAAGTTTCACAAGGAAACCGTTTCTTCTTCTAATTCCCCGAAACAAGCTAAGAGGGGTAGGGGTAGGCCACCTTTAGCAAAAAAAGGTTTTACAGGATCTTCCAATAGATTTGAGTTACTCAGTTCGATTGATGAGGTTCAGCCTTCTTTTGAAAATCAAGTTAAAAAAACTCGAGCTTCTGCATCTGGGGTTGCTGAACTGATTAAAGATCTCAAATTAAAGAAAAAGTCTCACTTGGATAAACGCAAATCATCTACAGTATGTAGTAAGGGAGAAGACATGTGCTCCTCGTCACAGGGGACATGAATTTAGCATTCTGGAATGTAAGAGGGTTAAATAACCCTCTTAAGCAAGGCAGTGTCCTTAAAAGGGCTGTCAAAAATAATATTACAATTCTCTGTTTGATGAAAACTCGCGTGAAACTGGATAAATCTGCAAACATTCTTGCTACTACTTTTGAAAATTGGAATTGCATTACCAACTACGATTTTGCTGTGAATGGAAGATTATGGTTACTGTGGCGAAAAGATATTGATATCTCTTTATACTAATGTTTCGGCTCAAACCATCATTGTTAAAGGAATATTTCAGGATGTTCCTTACATTATTACTGCTATCTATGGTGGAAACAATGGAATTTTTAGAAGACATCTTTGGTATGATCTTAGTCATATTGAATCTAATTTTAGTAACCTCCCCTGGATCTTGGGAGGTGATTTCAATGTGATTCTGCATAATTATGAGAGTTCTGACAATGAACTTACGGGTATGATCACCTCTTCTGAAACGTTAGATTTTCAAGAAACAACTCAAGAACTCCAGTTGCAAGATCATCCTTATTTTGGTCCTACATTTTCATGGAGCAACAAGCAAAGAGATAATTTCTTGGCTCGGAAATTAGACAGAGTTTGAATCAATCCTTTATGGTTTGAATATTTTCCCCTTTCTTATGTGGAGTTCATGGCTCCGGGTACTTCTGATCACTGCATGGCTTTGGTGAATTTAAGTAAAGAGATCCATGTGAATAGACCAAAACCTTTTAAATTTTTTAATTGTTGGACACTCCACCCAAACTTTCTTGATACTGTGAGTCAATCCTGGAATTTGGAGATTGAAGGCAACCCAATGAAGATCTTATTCACAAAGCTTAAACGCCTCAAAACTAGTCTTAAACTTCTTAACAATGACTGTTTTAGCGACATTATTGCTAGAGTCATTCAAAAGAGAGATGAATTTGAATTGCAACAACTCCATACCTTAAACGGTGATAAACCTTTGGAGAAAGAACTTGAACTGCAGAGAGATTTTATCTTGTTAGAAGAAGTTGAATCGATGTTTTTGAAACAAAAAGCTAAGGTTCATTGGATTAAAGAAGGTGACCGTTGTACAAAATTTTTTCATTCCGTCATTGCTTCCAAGAACAAAAGACAGACAATAAGAGTCTTAGTCAATCATCAGGGGGATAGACTTGATTCTTTTGAAGATATGTCAGTGGAACTTATTGATTATTTCACAAAATTATTAGGTACTCAAGATCCTAATACTCGAGTTTGTCCACCTTCTATTCTTAAAGATTTGGTGCACCCAATTTCTTCCTTGGAAGATAAGGAAATGCTTGCTAAAGAAGTTACCAACGAGGAGATTAAAAAAGCTATATTCAGTCAAGGCAATGATAAGGCTCTAGGCCCCGATGGTTATTCCGCCTTGTTCTTCAAAAAAGCTTGGTCGGTGGTTGGAAATGATGTTCTTAAAGCTGTCAAATATTTCTTCCAGGAATCTTTTATTTATCCAGCCTTTAACTCATCCACTATTGCATTAATTCCTAAATGCCAAATCCAAGCAAAGTTTCTTATTTCCATCCTATACCTTGCTGTTCAGTGATTTACAAAACAATTACTAAGATCCTTATTAATAAGATAACTCCTCTACTTCCAGGGATTATAGCTCCAAATCAATCTGCATTTGTCAAGGGAAGAAGTATAGTTTATAATACTCTTCTTGCACAAGAGATTGTCAAAGGGTATGGGAGGAAATCTTTATCTCCACGATGTGCTTTAAAAATTGATCTTCAAAAAGCCTTTGACTCCATAAATTGGGATTTCATTTCAGCCGTTCTAAATTCTATGGAATTTCCATCTAAAGTGATTGACTGGATTATTGCTTGCTATTCGAATGCTAGGTACTCTATTGCATTCAATGGAACTTTGATCGGTTATTTCAATGGTGCTAAGGGAATAAGACAAGGCGGTCCTATTTCCCCCATTTTATTTGTTCTGATTATGAATGTCCTGTCCAATCTTCTCAACACTGCTGCTTCTAAAGGGATGTTTTCTTTTCATCCAAAATGCAAGAATATTGGACTCACTCACTTGTCTTTTGCTGATGACTTACTAATTTTCTGCAAAGGTAAGCTTGAATTTGTTTTGGGTGTCATTACAGTCTTGGACTGCTTCTATGAATTTTCTGTATTGAAGCTTAATGCTGGAAAATATGAACTCTTCACGGCTGGTATGTCTCATCACATCATTGAATCTATCATAAGTTTTACTGGCTTTAAACAAGGAAGACTTCTTGTACGTTACTTGGGTGTTTCTTTGGTCACCAAGAAACTTACTGAAAAGGATTGTCAAGCTCTTATAGATAATATCAAAAACAGAATTCACCAATGGTCTAGCAAAAATATAAGTTATGCAGGAAGGGTGGAGCTCATCAAGACTGTTCTTTATAGCGTTGCAAACTATTGGTGTCGACAACTTGTTTTGTCTCCTTCTATTATCAAGAAAATTGAACAATTGTTCTCAGATTCTTTTGGAAGGGCTCAGATTCAAAAGCTGTAGGAGCAAAGGTGAGCTGGAGGAAAATCTATAACCCAAAGTCTGAAGGCGGTTTAGGACTTAAGGATATTAAAACCTGGAATTGTGCGAGCTTGATTCAACTCACCAGAAAACTTTTTGCTGGTGAAGGTTCTCTTTGGGTAGCATGGACTCACAATAATATCATCAAGAACCAGGATTTCTGGACCATGTCTGAACCGCATAATGCAAGCTGAATTTTTAAGCGTATTTTTAAATTAAGAACCATAACCAGAACGTTAATGATTTCTTCTGCAACTAACACCGTGCAAATCTGGGAAGATATTCGGCCTAAAAATAGCAAAGTCTCTTGGCATAAGCTGATCTGGTTTTCTCTCCATGTCCTGAAACATAGTATTATTTCTTGGATGATCATTTTGGATCGTCTCCCAACCAAGGACAGATTGCAACGATTCAAAATTATTTCTAATGCTGATTGTATATTCTACCATGATGAAATTGAAACTAGAGACCACCTATTTGCTACGTGCAGGTTTTCAGCTTCCATTTGGAGTTCTCTGCTCCAACTGTCCGGGTTAAATTCTGCTTTCTCCTCATGGTCTGATCTGCTGGAATGGGCAGCATCTTCTTGGAAGGGTAAGTCCTTGATTTCGACTATTTTGAGACTCTCTTGGTGCGGTTTTAATTACACCATTTGGGAGGAACGAAATCGAAGGTTTTTACAGGGAAAAGCCGAAGTAATGAGGAAATCGTCAATAACGTTAAGATGATTGTAGGGATTGTTTTAAGTGATAGGTTCATCAATATAAACGATAGCATCAATTTATATCTATGTCGTAATTGGGGTATTGCTTAATTTTGTTTGTAAATAGGTTCCCCATTCTTTTGACATCCTGATGTATTGTTTTGTAGCAGGGATCTGTTATTTTGGGTAATAAAGCTTAATTATCCAAAAACAAAACTTCCTATTTTATCGAATATATGGAAGAGAGGTGCTCATAAATTGGGCTATTTCTTTTTCTTTGTTGAAGTCTGGATTGCTGTTTACCTCGTCTCAAATGTTTATTTTGTTATCTAAAATAATTTCATTAAGTTTGAGTAAGTTTTGTTGAAAATCAATCCTACAAGAAAGATGAGTGAAATGTGAATGTTTTGATATTGATCTTGTCATGAATGATGACGATAATGATCGACGATTCACAACCACTGACGATAAAAAAAGTGTAGTGCCTAAAAGTGAACAGTTTAAAAGTTTAATAGCACAAGTGATGCATCCTAAAATTTAGTACCTTAAACGATATTATTCTAGGCATCAACAACACCATCAAAATAATCGTGGATTGAATTTTAACAACCTATTAGTAGAATTGAAGTCAAAACCAAAGTTACCAACAACTAGTTGGTCTAATAGGATGAGACACTAGATTTTTTAAATAATATTAGGGGTTCGATCCTTGGTATTTGCAAATGGATTTAATTGAATTAGGAGGGTTGTTTCAAAAATGAACATTTGCAAAACACAATCTGAATTAACCGAGCAATATGGTGTTATTTTATTGAGTATCTTGACTATTAAAAGTTACAAAACGATCTATTGATTATAGGACGTTGTTTTATTGAGCCCATCGACTATTAAAAGTTATAAAATGGTCATCTAACTATTCATTGTGTTTCAAACTCGTATTTTTTTGTTAAAAAATTGATGAAAGTTTGATCTAAACATTAACATACTAACTAAAATATAATAATTGTTTGAGATTCTAAGATCAGATTGTATCATATCTCATTTAAACATGTTAACGTCCAGCTCAAACTGTCATCATATTTTTAATGGGAAATGATGAGTTTGGAGCACAGTGAATAGTCAAGTGAATGTTTTGTAACTTTTAATATTAGGAGGACTCAACAAAGCAATGTTCTACAGTTAGATGACCATTTTGTATCTTTGAATAGTGGAGAGACTCAACAAAGTAGCATTCTATAGTTGAGGAATCATTTGTGTACTTTACCCTATTTAATAATATAAACATAAATACATTAATGTTTAAAATGAAAAAAATACTAATTCAATACTATATTGATTGAAAATCCATGCTGATGTAAGAGACAAACGCTTTAATCGACCGTTAGTACATGGAGTCTAACGTCTCCTTTACGTACTTTCTTCAAAATTTGAATTTTCGAAACGCTCTTTAACCCTTTCCGCCCTTTTCCCCGAATCAGAAAGCAAATTCAATTTCTCAAACCCTTTTAAAATTCAAATTCTGCCTCAAAATCCTTTCTCATAGCTTTGAATCAATTTATTTCTAGATCATAGATTTACTCTCGTTTTCTTCTCAAAAGTAATGGCTTTGCGACCCATAGATAACGCACTGCCCATCTCACCGGACAATCCCAGACTCAAGAAACATGCCAAAGTGTCGATTCAAACCCAGAAAAGAGCTCCCGAGGTTGGCCTAAATGACGAGAACAAAGCTCCTTTGTCGCAACCGGTTGATGCTTCTGTCGATTACAGTGCTTCCGAGAATCTCAAACCCTTTGAAGACCCAGAATCAAACATCCAGGTAATCCAATTATACTTGAAAAAGTAAGCCCTTTTCAAGGTTTCATGATTCTGATCGTTTTGTTTGTTTATTTTGAAAATTTTAGAGGTTGGTTGAAGGGTTAGATTCAAAGGATTGGGTAACGGTTTGCGAGTTATTGAATTTTGTTAGGCGTTTCGCTATATATCACTCCGGTTTACTGCTTCCAATCCTGTAAGTTTCCCTTTCTTTTAGTGTATGCCAAACCCATGTATATTAAACCGATAAAGTGTTTGTGAAAATGCCAGAGAGAAGGTGATGTTGGTGATTGTAAAGGCAATGAAGAACCCGAGAAGTGCTCTTTGCAAGACTTCGATTATGGCTGCTTTGGATATCTTCGATGCCTTTGGTGAAAAGCTGCTCGATTCTACTGATTCTAGTGCATTTGATCAGTTGGTGGGTAACCCAAATTGACCCTGATTATCATCTCTCTTTTCAGCTTTTCGAATTTTCGTATTCATGTGTTGGAAATGATTTTAATCTTGCGGTGTGGATTTACAGTTACTGCAGTTGTTATTGAAAGCTTCTCAAGACAAGAAGTTCGTGTGCGAAGAAGCCGATAAATCGCTGACGGTGCTGGTTAACTCCATTGCTCCTTTACCTCTTCTTCACCGGCTTCACGGATTTGTTAACCATGGCAACCTCAGAGTCCGAGCCAAAGCTGCAGTTTCCATTTCCAATTCCGTTTCAAAGATGGTAAAGCTAATGTTTTGCATTTGTAAAATGTTTGAACATCATCTAACGCATCGGATATTGCAGGGATCCGAAGAAATCGGAGAGTTCGGGTTGGTTTTGTTGCTGCAAATGGCTTCCGACCTGTTGAATGACAGATTACCAGAGGCCAGAGAAGCAGCGAGAAGCATTGTGTTTTCTGTATACAAAGCATTTACGGAGAACGAAAAATCGAATCCTGGGGAGGCTTGGCAAAGCTTTTGCGAGAAGAATTTGTCAACCATTCAAGCTCAGTCCATGATCAAAGTTGTTTCTTCTTCTTCTTCACGATAGAATAATGCTATGAGCATTGAAATTGTCATGTAAATGATGTTTTTTTTACATGATTTCTGAGTAGGAATGTCGACTCTTGTTTCCTCCACTTCGTTTTTTAGTGATGGAATAATACATTTTCAGCTAATTATATATGTGCAAGAAGAAGCATGCGATCATTTTGGACGCATGACGTACATTAGGAGCGTATAAATGTTAGGTCAATATGTGTTCACCGCTAATTCAGTTCGAATACATTACAAGAACATCGATGGATTATTTTGATGAATTTGGAGTAACCGAGAAAGACCCCGAAAATTACCTCGGATTACCGGGGAGAAACAAGATGAATGCTTTTGGGTTTGTCAAGGACAAAACGATCAAGAGAATCCAAAGATGGACAAAAAATCTCCTCTCGTTCCGAGGCCGAGAAGTGTTCCTCAAGTCAGTCGCTCAAGCCCTCCCAACTTATGCGATGTCATGTTATTTGTTGTCAGATAGAGTGGTGGATGTGATTACTCAGCATATCCGGGCGTACTGATGGTCCGGTAAACATGACAAAAAAGATTGGGCTTTTGTTTCATGGGATATAATCTGTAGAGCAAAAAGGGGTGGCGGAATGGGTTTTAGGGATCTCAAATCCTTTAATTTTACTTTTCTGGAAAATCAAGTATGGAAGTTTGTCCAAGACCCAAACTCACTGTCATTTCATGTCTTCAAAGCAAAGTACTTTCCTATCTCGTGTTTTTTGGAAGCGAAGCTGGGAGAATGAGCCTCTTACGCATGGACAAGCCTTTATAAGGCGAAAGAAGTGTTGAAAGAAGGTCTGCTTTGGAGGGTTGGCTTCAAAGGAAAAGCCCGAATTTTTCTCGATCGTTGGGGAGGTGCCGGTTCAACTCTCCACTGGATATTCAGAGAATGTGGAGAACCCCATTAGTTGCATCAAGTTCATGAAGATTGATCAGCCCCGATGGGAGGAGTCAAAAGTTAGGGTTGTCCTTCCTCAAGAGGGTGCTGACAAAGTTCTCAACACCATGATTTCCCCAACACCAGAAGACATGCTCATTGGGAACATCATAATACATAGTGTTATTCAACTAAGTCGGGGTGCAACTAGATCCTGATGAAAAAAGACACCGTTCGGAAGCTGTTTCCAAAATTAGAATTTTTGGCTGGAGATGTTGCCACGATGCTCTACCCACTGGCGAGAAGCTCCTTGAAGCAACTTTGTCTAATGGTGTTTGTCCCCTCTATAATTCGGAATCGGAAACCTCCTTGCACGCACTTAAAAATTGCCCCCCAAGTCACGTTCCGTTCTATTGTTGTCTGGTCTTCAAGGATCAGTCATTGATTGGCAAGGTTCTTCATGTCTTGACTGGTTTGAGATGGTTGCTTCTGCTCTGGACCGAGAGAGCTTCATAAGATTGCTGATTCTTGTGTGGAATATCCGGAATCGTCGGAACAGATGGGAGCATGATGAGGACTGGGAAAAGGACAAACAAGTTGTTAACGCTGCTTGGATTATTACTGCTGAATTTGGAGAAATAAATTCCAAAATGAGAGATTTGGTGAGCACTTCCCAAAGAACACAGGTTCTAGGTTAGACTCGTCCACACTGATTTCATCAAAATCAACTGGATGGAGCGTTCCTAGCAAGCTCTAATGAGGCAGTCATGGGAGTCGTTGCTTGAGACCTACATGGTACGGATGTTTGTGGAGTAGCTCGTAAACTCGATCCCCCAAATACTCCAGAATCAACTGAAGCGGTGGCTTTTATCCACAGATTTAGATTAGCCATCGAAAATGGATGGCAGCAAGTAATCATCGAAGGAGATGTCATTTCCATTGTTAATCGCCTTGCCATCAGAAGAGAGGACATTTTTGTCATCGGCTTGTTAGTCAATGAGGCTCACACGGTCTTGGCCAACGACCCGAGCTTCAAGGTCTTGTATGTCAACTGCGGTGCCGACAGAGTAGCCCACTCTCCGGTGAATTGGACCTTGTCAAGGAGCAATCCTTTCTGGCCATTTGTTGTCTGAAATCTCTTTAGAAAAAGAAATTCAGTGCCACAAAAATCAATATGAAAAAATAAATACTAACAAGATTGATTCAAGTAGTAAACAGTTTGATATCATTTAAGTAAAATTTTAGGTTCGAATCTTTCGGTATGCATAAAATCTCCACTGAGAGATTCACTCACCATAACAAAATGTGCGACTAAATCAATCCAGATTAATCACAACAAATTTTAAAGCTGGAGTATAGCCAAAAAAAATATTAAATAATATAAATTACTGGTGCAATACAAATAATTAAAAGACTCGAAACAATCGGCTTAAGACGAGAAATAAAATTATCATTTAATTTAGTAAGAAACTGACATTTAATTTTGAATATATTTTTATTACAATTTTCATATTTCATAAGATTTTATAAATATATTTGATTTATTTTTATATAAAACAACATATTACAACTTTTATATATATGAGAACGCAGTTAACAAAATTTTAGGAAATATTTGAAAAAAAAATACACATAATTATTAATCAAATATAAGATACACTTAAACCCAATAAATCTTTTAATTAAAAGGATAACAATAAATCTAACGCCGACAGTGTGTAATTCTACTACAGCCGCGTGAGTAAGGATTAGCCTGAGCTCCCAGTCGGCAGTTGTAATATGACGCGCCACGTCGTTAGCAGAGCATCGTGTTCCTCCTCAGCGCACCATAGCTGATGTAACGAGTCGCCGCTAAAATGCGCCTGTTGATCTCGGAGTCCACGGCGAATTCGGCGTCAAATCCCGAAGATTCCTCCCCGGTTAGCATTAGGCACTCGGAGATGGATCCGCGGCACTCCGGTTTAACCGGAAGAAAATAGTTGCCTAGGAGATAGAGGGTGGGAGACGAGGAAGAAACCGCCACGTGTAAGGCCAGGATTGTGCAAATGGCGAGGAAGCGGGAGAAGAATCTAGAGCTTCCCATTTTTGAGGTCTTCTAGTTTTCAAATTTCGCCGAAGCAGCGAGGGGAAAGAAGGGCAAGATTTGGGATTATAACGGATTGTTAGTAAGAGAAAGACACTGATATTCATATATATTTGCGATTATGCCACTTCTCTTCACACTCTCATAGAGGAAACACTTTCACACCGAGTAGTTTATCAATTTTTTAAATCTACATTCGTCCACAAGAATACATTATCAAATATATCCTCACACACATTACTCAACTAAATATCCATCACCTATCTCATACCCGTTCATACCCACATGATAACAACCTTATAACTTACATAAGTAATAAAACATAAAAACAAACATGTTCAGCAAAACATACATAAAAATAGACGAAAAAAACTTACAAAAGAAGACTACGGCTAAAAGAAAAGCACGAACGAAGGCGACGCTCACTGGTCTAACAAAGAAAAATTGATTCTATAAATTGAAAATTGACTTTAAATTTTTTTTTTGGTTAAATTATAACTCATCCTATAAAATTTTAAGATTTATAAATTAGTCTCTCAATGTTAGATTTACTGTAAAACTTTTCTGTTAATCAATACAAATATTCTGTATTTTTCATTTCACAAGCATGTATTTATCATTTTTACAACCTCCATACTAGAAGAATCTATTTGTTATGCCAGCTCACCTATGCAGTTATAACCATTTTAACAACTTGGCTAATATTTGTTTTATTGGTTAACATTCTCCCTACTTTCTACGGCTTCAACATCACCTCCATAGACATGCATCCTTTCGCGAAACATAGAAAAATAAGCTCTTGACAAGGGTTTGGTTAAACCATCTGCACATTGATGTGAGGCAGGAACATAATTAACTGCAACATCACCAGCAGCAACCTTTTCCCGAATGAAATGTAAATCCAACTCAACATGTTTCGAACGTGAATGAAACACTGGGTTTGCGCTCATGGCAATAGCACTAGTATTGTCGCTCCAAATGACAGGCTGACTAGAGCACACTATACCCATATCTTTGAGCAAAGCTGTAAGCCACACAACATCAGTAACAGCTTCTGCAATCCCACGATACTCTGCTTCAGTGCTGGACCTTGAGACTGAGTGTTGTCGTTTAGACGACCAAGATACCAGATTTCCGCCAAAGAACACACAAAATCCAGAAATGGAACGACGATCATCAATGTTGCCTGCCCAGTCAGCATCGGCAAATGCTTCAAGTTGAATTCCAGTGTTATTTTTTATGGAATATTAATCCATAATCCAAAGTGCCACTGAGATAACGAAGGATACGCTTCACGGCTATCCAATGTTGTTCACACGGGGCATGCATATATTGAGCCACGCGATTTACACTAAAAACAATGTCCGGACGTGTATGATTGAGATATAATAGAGCCCCCACGACACTTCTATACATTTGAGCATCTGGTAATAGACTTCCACCATTCTTACTTAATTTTGGTGATAAAACCATTGGTGTTGGCACCGAATGAGCACCACGCATTCCAGCTTTGTCAAGCAACTCAAGAATGAACTTATTTTGTAGTAGAACTAACTTCTGATCATTTCGTGTAACTTCCAATCCCAAAAAGAAATTCAATTCCCCTAAATCTTTTAGAGAGAATTCATTACCTAATAGCATCACCACTTGTGCAACATCCTCATCATCATGACCCGTGATGATAATGTCATCAACGTATATAAGAACATATACCATCTTGTCACCAAGTCGACGAATAAACAATGAGGCATCAGCCTGAGTACCATTGAAACCAATTCGAATTAAGAAGGTTCGTAACTTTGCATACCAGCTGCGAGGAGCCTGTTTGAGACCATACAACGCTTTCTCCAACTTGCATACCAATTGAGAGCCATCGACTGTAGATTTTTCAAATCCCGGTGGTTGCATCATGTACACTTCTTCATTGAGTTCCCCATTGAGAAAAGCATTGTTGATGTTGACTTGTCGCAACTTCCACCCATGCATCACGGCTAATGATAAAACTACCTTAACTGTGGACGGTTTGATGACAGGACTAAAGGTGTCGTGGAAGTCCTGACCAGGAACTTGAGCAAAGCCTTTTGCTACAAGTCTGGCTTTATGTCGTGCAACTGACCCATCAACATTATTTTTAATTCAGAACAACCATTTACATCCGATAGCCGTCCGACCATGAGGTAACGAAACTAATCGCCAAGTGCCATTTTGAACCAGCGCATTGTATTCAGTCATAACAGCCTCCTTCCATATGGGTGAGAGCAAAGCTTGTTGAATTGACACTGATTCATCGCCATCGATCATAGAATTTACAGAGAAAGCTTTCGGTTTAAAAGTGCCAACTTTACTCCTGGTAACCATAGGATGGATATTGGACATGGAAGGAAGAGGTCCATATACTGTACCCGTAGCAGCAGCTTCAGGTGGAACAAAAGTTGATGACCCTTGAAGTGAATTACTAGAACTAGCTTCTGAATTTTCAGTCGCATGTATTGTTTGTAAGTCATCAGACGAGTGAGTTTGAACAACTGAATTTGTGGGCATCATATTCGCTTGTCCCATGTTATCATATGCATTTGCAACCGGGAGAGAAAATACCGAAGTTCCACTTGAACCATAACCAGGATTGTCGTGCAACGTAGCTGGAGCAAGAACACGATTTAGTTGTTGAGTGCCTGGAACCTGAACAATCTTGGTGTATGGCATCAAGGACATCGTAGTGGAAGCAGGAATCGACTCTATAACCTGTCCTGCAAAAGGAAAAGTGCCCTCGTCAAACTTAACGTGTCGAGAAATAAATATTCGTCCATGCATAAGTGCAAGCTTATGACCGAAAAGCAAGCTTGTGTGACTGAAACGACCTAAGATATGGGAAACAACGACATCCAAAGACACGTAGGTGTTCATAACTCGGATTTTTACCAAATAACTTGCTGAACGGAGTCGAGCCGTGTAGAACTTTTGTAGGCAATCTGTTGATCAAATAAACTGCCGTAACAATAGCATATGACCAATACTTTAGTGGTAATGAGGCCTGAGCAAGAAGCGTAAGAGCCATTTCAACAATGTGACGATGTTTACACTCAACAATTCCATTTTGTTGAGACGTGTGAGGGCAAGTGAGTCGATGACGTATCCCGAGTTCTTGAAGAGCTTTAGTGAAAGGACGAAACTCTCCACCCCAATCACTCTGAACTTCCTTTATTTCCTTATTAAACTGTACACGAATTAATCGTTGGAACAATTTGAAGGCATACAAAGCTTGAGACTTCTCTTTTAACAGATAAACCCAATTATACCTGGTACATGCATCAACACACGACATATAGTATCGATATCCATTGGACACAACGTGAGGAGGCCCCCATAGATCCACAAATATTAAGTGAAATGGCTTGGTATAAGTATTAACAGATGGAGAAAAAGGTAGAGAATGGCTTTTGCCAGAGTGACAAGCAACGCAAACAAATTCATCATTAACCAAAGTTGTATCAACATTACATTCTCTACACACTTTGAGTAATGTATCCCGAGAAGGATGTCCTAATCGGTTGTGCCATAAGTGAAAATCAACAACCCCACGAGCTACATTACACTCGGCATGATCATTATTCCTTAGCAAGATAGATTCAAACTCATAGAGACCATCTTTCTCACATCCTTCAAGTAGCACCGCTCTTGTAGCTTCATCCCGAACTACACATCTATGAGCATGAAATTCAAGAAATATGCGGTTATCTTTGGCAAGCTTAGAAACTGATACTAAGTTCTTCGATATATGAGGAACATGAAGTAAATTATTTAACGTTAAAGAACGATCACGGCCATATAAACAAGAATGACCAATGCTGGAAATAGATAAGTCGTTACCATTACCAACCACAAGCTTACCATGTCCGTTATACTCCTCTCGACCAACAACATTATCTACATCCGACGTCACATGATGGGTGGCACCTGAATCGACAATCCATTTCCCAGATGATCGAGCAACACCACAACTACCCATATTGGACTTATGAGCACATTCAGTCGCAACTACTGTAGCATTGGAATCCCACACTCCTTGACAGCCACACGCAGGTGATGAGGAAAAAACACAAGAATGAGCAGCTGGATTGACAGTCGAAGAAGAGCGCCCCGCAGAGACCCCTTGAAAATTTTGGTCGAACCTATACCAGCAACGGTTCACTAAGTGACCAATTTCCCCACAAAGTTGACATTGAATCCGAGGCTTACCACGACCTCGACCACCCTGGCGATAAGCATAAAAACTAGGAGATGATCCAGTTGAATGAACAACCCCATTCACCGGCACGTCAGAAACCTGAAGGTTCGCAAGATTTGCGCTGATCGTCAAGCTATCAGCCTCCTCAAAACCCTTTTGTTGTAATTCTGCATCAAGCAACACAGACATAACACCATCCAACGTGAAAGGTTCTCTGCTAGCAGTGATAACAGCAATAAACGGTCGGTACTTCGATAGAAGACCGTTCAAAATGGTCATCACTTGCTCATACTCGGTCACCGGAGAACCACACGCGGCAAGAGCATCACAAAGCTCCTTGACCTGAGATATGAACGTTCGCATGCTCATTTAACCTTTACGAACTGCTTTCAAACGATAATGAAGATTCATTATCGTCGTTGTTGACTTGCTGGAAAAATACTTAGTGACCGTAGCCCATACCTGTGTAATCGTATCAGCTCCAACCAAGTGGGGAAGGATCGACGGGCTTATAGTGTACATAAGCCATGAAGCAAGTGCACTGTCTTGTGCAACAAATATTTCATATTCTTCATTTTCACCAACCGTACCATTTCCCAGAACCACTGTTGCCGGAGGAGGAGTGACAGCACCAGTGAGAAGTTTTTCCAGGCGATGACTACGAACCGCCAGAAGCACTTGTTGTTTCCATAAGAGAAAGTTGTGTTCATCCAAGACGACACTGAGTCGTTTGTTGGTGAAGATCTTTTGCAGCGTCGCCGATGATACGTCTGTATCACCTATCTCACCACCAGCCTGATACCATGTTAGATTTACTGTAAAACTTTTCTGTTAATCAATACAAATGTTCTGTATTTTTCATTTCACAAGCCTATATTTATCATTTTTACAACCTCCATACTAGAAGAATCTATTTGTTATGCCAGCTCACCTATGCAGTTATAACCATTTTAACAACTTGGCTAATATTTGTTTTATTGGTTAACACTCAAATTATATTTAAATTCATAATGATCTAAAATTTATATAGTAGATAATTAGTTGCGGGCGGATGTGGAACGGGCGGATAAGGTCTCAAATCTATCACCTATCTACTACCTATTACCTATGACGGATATAACTTTTTTATATTCACACACGCTTACTACTTACTAAAATTATACTCATCTCTGTCCCAATTAAAACGAATACAATACAAAATCTATGAAATTATACCCATTTATCATCCTACTTCAAACGATAAGATATAATTTATCGATTTGATTTAGATAAAGGTATAAATTTACTGTTTTTGTTGAACCAATGGATGAGAATTGGTTTACAATAATTAATCAATAGATTTCAATAATAAAGTTCTTTTTTTGTTAACCAATAAAACAAATATTAGTCAAATTGTTAAAATGGTTATAACTACATAGGTGAGCTGGCATAACAAATAGATTCTTCTAGTATAGAGGTTGTAAAAATGATAAATACAAGCTTGTAAAATGAAAAATACAGAACATTTGTATTGATTAACAGAAAAGTTTTACAGTAAATTTAACATTTTTTAATTTAAAGTTAAAAAAAGGTTCTTTTTTAAATTTTTTTTAATTTGAATATATATATATAACCGAAAATTCTCTCAAGCTTGAGTGTCTGTAATTCTTACAGTGTTCCTTATGTGTTCTCAGTTTTCGCATGGACTAGCCGCTCCCACAATTCAGTAAGGCGGCAAAAAGAGAAAACTCATTCCTTTATCTGTTTTCTTCTCTTTAATTTTCCTTCGAAAAGTAGTTTTAATACGACGGTAACCTTTCACGCGCTCCGCCCATTCCCAATTTCCAGCTACCTTTACGTTTCTTCTTCTTCTTCTTCTTCACCTGCATTCTCTCATTCCAATTCTTTTCTCCCTTCTTAAAATTGGGTTTTCAATTCGGAAGACTAATTCCAGAAAGCGAGTGCCTAAAAAGAAAGGGTTTTCCTTTTTTTTCCTTTTCTAATAAAGAAGGCAAAGCTCTGGCAATGGAAGAACCAGGGCAGTTAAATAGGGCATTACTCGATGCCACTGCAGGTTCCGTTTCTGGTGCCATTTCCCGGACAGTTACTTCTCCTCTTGATGTTATTAAGATAAGATTCCAGGTGAACAAGGGGTTTTATTTATTGTTATTATTTTCATTGTTGTTGTTTGTTTTAATATGATGAAGCATTGGGATTACTGTATATGTTGTTATATTTATGATATTCTTTCTGGGTTTTTGATTTTCTATGAATTAAACTGTGTTTAGGCTTTGCTTGCTGGGATTTTGATAGAAAGAGGTAAAAGATCAATAACTCGTTAATCTAATGGTTCGGATTCATATTATATGTTTACTTTGTAGCTTTACTAGTTTTCGCCATCCTTGCTACCTAGCAAAATCTTAGAGAACAAGTTGTTAGGTCTCGTAGGGTGTTTGGTGAACGGTGAACCCATTGATTGCCTCAGTGTAATTGGGAATGTTGTTCTCTATCCGAGTTCAAGCAGGTGTGAGTTCGACTGTAGCAAATGTACGTTGTCAATGGCTAATAAAGATTCTAAATAAATACTTCATCGTAATCATTCCTAGACTATTCAATATATATATATATATAGGCTTTGAAATTTCTCATTGGACGAATATGCTTAGTGTAAAATCACCCTTGAAATACTGACTGCATAATCTTCATATGTGACATATCTTCTAACGAAGTGACGGCCCCCCTTAGAGATGGTAGGGGTGGCTCTCTTTTTGTAGTAATTGTGGGCATCTCTCCTTTTCCTCTTAGCTTGCACAGTTTGCTTGTGTGCTGCCTTAGGCACATCTTTCTTTCTTAGTTTCACGCTGGCCTAATGAACAAATGAAAGTGAGTCTTTTAGTAAGCGTATATAAACATTCAGGACATTGGGTATCAGATAAGACAGCTAAAATCAATTAAAGTTTGCTATTCATTCTTGTTTTCTCACCATAGCAAATTGTCTCCTTTTTCCATGTTTGATTATCATAAATATGTAGAATAAAAAAAGGATTATCTTAAACATGTTTTCATAATTTTATCCTCATTTTATGATGATGATGACACGCAACCTCGATGTTATCTCATATACCATTCATGAGAATTTTCATTTCAGCTTAGGGCATGTGTCAGGATATATTAATGCTTTGTTGCAAGCATTAAGAAGTTTATTCCTATGCTGATAGGTTCAATTGGAGCCTACATCATCATGGTCTTTGATCCAGAAAGATCTTTCTGGATCATCAAAATATACTGGAATGTTTCAAGCAACAAAGGAGATATTCAGAGAAGAGGGTTTACCGGTATGAAGGCCATTTTCTTGTAGACTTGTATGTTTATTTCCTCTTTTATTTACCTACCTGGTTATGTTTGTGAATGGTTTATATAGAGACCTTATTAAATTCCGTAGTTAACCACATTGTTAGTTAGCCTTTTCTTTTTCTGTTTTCTGATTTTCCTGAATTCTGGTAGATTTGTTTCTTTGTTCTCTAATTCACTATGCTTGTTTATGGCAGGGCTTTTGGCGAGGTAATGTCCCAGCCTTACTTATGGTTATGCCATATACTGCTATACAATTTGCGGTGTTACACAAAGTGAAAACTTTTGCTTCTGGTTCTTCCAATTCAGGTACTTTACATTGCCCAATGTCTTTTCTTATGCTCTGATCAAAAGTAATAAGTTTCGGGTTTGCTGTGTATTGACATCAGCTAGTTAATATAGAAGCATACGATATCCACTATTGTATGTGGTATTTTAATATCTAACTTTTATAGTTTCAGATGATAGCTTTATGTTGTTTCTTACGTCTTGATTTTGTGACGGTGCAGCGGATCACCTTAATATAAGCCCCTACCTGTCTTATGTCAGTGGAGGATTAGCAGGCTGTGCAGCTACTGTTGGATCTTATCCTTTTGATCTTCTACGGACTTTATTAGCTTCACAAGGTGAACCTAAGGTATTAAATTGTATAATTCTGTGATGTCATTTTCTGCTTTGATAACATTTCATTCTTTTGTGGGAGATATATTTTTGAATCCCTATAATTACTTGTTCATAAGGTCTTTGGAAAATTTTATAATTGTATCCTTGAACTCATAAAGTGTGATGTGCGAAAACTTCTTATGCATGCAAGCCCCCGTTGTATCCTCATACTTCTTACCTGCAAAGGCTTTAATTTCTTCAATGTAGCTCATTTATTCGACTTTTCCAAATTACACGTAGGTATATCCTAATATGAGATCGGCACTATTTGATATACTTGAAACTCGTGGCTTCAGTGGATTGTATGCTGGGTTGTCACCGACACTGGTTGAGATCATTCCTTATGCTGGCTTGCAATTTGGCAGCTACGATACATTTAAGCGTTGGATCATGGTCAGGTTTTTGTTATTTTACTCAAGACAGAATAAAATGAAATTTCTTGAATATATTTGAAAATTTGATTTGCTCTTGAGACGTGCTTAGTTGTGGTTCAAAATATTGAATATATATTTTCTTCTGACATATGGTTTTGGTGTTTATGTCATCATCTTAGGCTTGGAACCGGTTAAGATCGTCAAATACAAGGTCGACTACGGATGACAGCCTTTCAAGTTTCCAACTTCTCATTTGTGGACTAGCATCTAGTACTTGTGCGAAACTCGTCTGTCATCCGCTTGATGTAGTCAAGAAAAGGTTCCAGGTACATCTCGGAGCTTCTTGAAACTCACATTGCACCATCACTCGGTCTCTGAATATTCAATAAATTTTTTAGTTTCTGTTAGATCTTGTGCTGTGGTGTTAGATCTCTTTCCTTGTATCTTTTTAAATAATAGTGTGATGAATCATGTAACTGTAGTGTTAGTCTGGTTGCAGATTGAAGGATTGCAGCGGCACCCCAAGTACGGTGCCCGAGTAGAACATCGTGCTTACGGGAACATGTTTGATGCCTTACATCGGATTCTGAAGTCAGAGGGTTGGCATGGTCTATATAAGGGGATTGTTCCATCAACAATCAAAGCTGCGCCGGCCGGTGCTGTAACATTTGTGGCTTACGAGTTTACATCAGATTGGTTAGAGTCCATTTTGACTTGAGGCTGACCCGGATTTTCATTTTTGTTTTCCTTCTCATCTATTACATCATTCATTCATTTTCCCTGGATTTTGTAGAGGCCCTCGTAAGAAAATGGGGGGAAGGGTTTATCATAGTACATTCAATTGTCATTTCTTACAGCAACTTGATATTGTTTATAGAAATCAGTTGTCAGATAAAGATGCAGAGCAACTTCTTATGCCCCTGAAACACAAGGAAATGCTATTTCTTTTTCCTAGATAGTTGCATGATCTATGAAAAGCTTTGAATGTTGAATCAACGCGAACTTGTTCATATCGAGCTAGATCGATAGCAGAACCAAAATGATTCTTGAAGCTATCATTTAAAGTGTTATTATCCAATTTCAAGGCTTTGTGAGAATCAGATGAGCATCGTTGTAAAACTGCCATCTTTCTGTTGTATTTTTCATAAATTCATAATAGAGTGTATCCATCAGAGAGAGAGCATCAAAAACATTCTAAACTGTTCCTCTACATGCAGAGGAATATAAACTAATGTCAACTGATAAACTTCAAAATTTCTTCTAAAATGAACCAGCACCGCACCCTTATTCAAACACAAAATCCAACTTGTGAATAAGAGAAAAATGGAAGTCGGCGTTCTTTGTTTAGTGTTTTTTTGGGGTTAGTGTTGTCCTCTGGAGGCAGGGATATGAATTGCAAGATCGTTCGGACCTTTGCGACATCCAGTCTGAACTTCTCTGCAATCTGGTTAACATCCATGGGACCATCGTGATCATCGGCCTTGCCCTGATGTAAAAAGCATGATGTGGTGTAGCTGTTTCACATTCAAGGTTCCTGGAGGCGCGGTCCTTTCCTCATACCTTGTGGACTCGGGCGCTGTATTCCGCAATTTTGGCAAGGGTCTGCTAGGATTTTCGGCTACAAATGCCTGGAGTAGGAGGAAGTTAATTATTAACCAACATTAAAAGAACACTATCTCGTGTCACAAACATTCCCCTCCACTGTATCATTTTTTTTATTTTTTAAAAATAAAATATTATTTAAAACGTTTTTTTAAATATACGAACACAACATGTCATTATTTTTAACGGTTTTTTAATAATAAACACCTAAAAGTGTAACCGGAAAAACGTTCTATACCTATCTTTGGAGTTGTGTGTGGAAGGGACGCTCGCAAACTGACTGAATCCTCCAAGGCTACAGCTTTCATTAAAGGAATTCACTTTGAAATCGAAAACAGAAGGAACAATGTTACCATTGAAGGAGATGTTATTTCCATAGTGAACCAGCTTGTTAATCTACAACCAAACATATCGGTGCTTAAATTGATGCTCAACGCTGCCTGATCAACTCTTAGTAGCTCCCCAAATAAGGGTAAGCAACTAAGCATTCGATCGAGTCAAGTAAAAAATAGTAGGGTTATTCGAGTTGACAAGTCCTATTTATAACTCAAACTTTATTTAAAACTTTTGTACTCAAATCGAAACGAGTCGGAATTTTGAGTTTCTATTTAAATTTAATTGTAAATATTTATAATCTTATGATATTATTTGATTCTGATTTAAATGATTTTTTTATAACTATATACAATACATATATCTTTTTGTTCATATGTGATATACATATATCTTTTTGTTCATATGTGATATATATATATCATACAGAGTCGATGGACTTGACTCAAAATTGAAAATCAACCCACTAATTACTAAAATTTTCAAGTTATTCAAGTTACTATTTGGGTTCTATTTTATAACTCAATTTCAACTTAACTTTTTCAAGTCTAGTCGAGTTTATGAAATTACAACTCAAAGTTAATTTGGAGTTTTTTTCAAGTCAAATCGAGTTGAAAAAAATGTTTTTTTGAGTAGAATCGAGTTTTACTCACACCTATCCTCAAACCTCAAGGTGCATTTTATTACCCGTAAAGGGCCAAATTACTGGGATGATGTGTCCCAAAATTTTTATTTCCTAAATAATGCACCCTTCAAATTATTTCCTAGAATATGTCATTTTCTACTGTGGAGTGTGAAGACGTCGTGTAATTCATGCGTCTTGTTGAAGACGCCCAGATTTTCATGCGTCTTTAAGCTAGATTCACTACACCAACCATTTTTTTGCTCTATAAAGTTATGAAAAAATAAAGTCGCATAGTAATTCATGCGTCTTTCTCTTGAGACTATAAATAACACTCTAATTTAAAAAATAATTTGGTAATAACCCTATACAAGGAGTTTTTTTTTCAACACCCTATATGAGCGAGGAAGCCCCTAAAGCCAATCAAACTGCTCATGATCCAGCAAATTGTACCTTATCATGAACCAATCCTTTTTAGATTATTTTAAAGAGAAAATCGCCTCAGTGACCAAAAATGCCTTATAATATACGATTTTAACCAACTTTTTCCGGATTTGCCAAAATGACCAACAAAATCGCAATGCGATCGCTAATTCGCAACGCGATCTCCATTATCGCAAATTCGCGTTGCATTTCGTGTTGCGATAGTTGGAAATCGCGTTGCGATGGTCTACAGTGTCGTTGCGATTTTCCCAATTCGCAATGCGAATAAGTAAATCGCAACGTGAATTGGGAAAATCGCAATGCGATACTGACTATCGCAATGCGATACTTACTATCGCAATGCGATAATACAAATTCGCAACGAGATACTGACTTTCGTAACGCGATTTACATAGCGCCATTCGTATTAACGCGTATTTTTTTTTCAAATTCCAAACACGAATTTTTTCTTAATAAATCGAAAACTGAACCGTCCACAGTAATCGTAACTCATAACCTCAAACCCAAAATCACAACACTCAGTCTCATCTCCATCTCTCACTCTCTACGGCAAAATCCGTCCCCATCTCCGAAGATTTCCGTCCCCATCGCCGGCGAAATCCCTCACAACCATTCACAGTCAAAAAATCCCTCACAATCATTCAGAAATGGAAAATCAACCTCCGAGGGTTAGTTTTTTTTATTTTTATTTTGAAATTTTTGCATTATTTTAGGTTTTTCATATTGAGATTGATGATAAGTTTACTGGTAATTTCAATAATAGATTAACCATTTCACTTAGATTTCTTATTAAATTCATTCGATTGCTGCCAATACTGCTAAACTGTTTAGCCTGTGAAGTTAGTATTTGTCTTTGTTTTGTCTTTTGGTTGAAGTAATGCAGAAGAAGAATAGTTTCGAGAATGAAAATCGCAACGCGGAAATAAATATCGCAACGAGAGAATCGCAACGCGAAACCAAAATCGCATTGCGATTTTCATTTCGCGTTGCGATTCTCTCGTTGCGATTTTCATTTCGCGTTGCGATTTTCATTTCGCGTTGCGATTCTCTCGTTGCGATAGTCATTTCGCGTTGCGATTCTCATTATCATTTCAACCAAAAGACAAAATAGTGTTGCAAATTTTAGTTTCAAGAATAAACTACTATTTATGTTTATTGTTTTTGGTATATCTTGACAGTGTAGTTTTTGGTATATCTAACTTGGTATGTTTATTGTTTTTGTAGAAATTTGTTTCGGCTTCATTGACATTAAGGAATAAAGTTAGCCTAGCCACTACAATTGCTTCGAAGCTTTCACCTGCACAAAGAAAATTATTTGAGGAAACCTGCTTCGGGCCATGGCTGAGAGTACAGCATCCGGGTGGAGATGCTAATTTGACCCATTTGTGGCTTTAGACCATGACTAGAGATCTACCCGACAGTATACAACGTGGTGAGGAAGAGATATGGTTTCATTTTCCACCGGCGTATACTTGTTTTGGGCGGAAGGAGTTCTGCTTAATCACTGGTCTACGATTCGGACACGATGATGTAGGCCGGTACACTCGTCATATCACCCGCCCATCATGGTTATCCAGGGTTTTTCCTGATGAGTCAATAGAGAAGCCGAACTTACACGTCGACGACATGAAGAAATTGTTTAATAAGAAAGATGGTTTTACTCGGATGAATGACGTCGATGTTGTCCGAGTATGCCTTCTACTACTTTTGTATGCCAGCTTTTTAGGCAGAGAGGCCAGACAACCTATTCCTCAGGAGCTAATATTATTGGTAGAGGACCTAAATGCATGGAATCTGTTTCCGTGGGGTTCGTATATATGGAAAGCTACCTGGACTAAGTTGTCGTCTGCCTTTGATGACCGTAAAAGTTTGCGGGGCGATGGGTCGAAATACACTTTGTCAGGCTTTGTTTGGGCCTTTAAGGTAAGAATTTCTATATAATGTTTTCAAAATTATAATTAATTATTTAACAATTACTAATGTTTGTTATTATATTGTTTGTAGATTTGGATATTCGAGGCCTTTCCTGCCATGAAGACATATGCAATAAAAACTTCAAATGATATTCCCAGGGCTATTTCCTGGAAGAGGAAACGTCTGTTGGATTGGGAAGACTTAATACCATATGCGACAATAAATAATGTAAGTTAACACAAATACTATCATATATAAACAAGTTATTAATAGTAGACGTTTAACTTTATTTGAGTTTTTATATTTTTAGGAGGCCAACATTCCATTAATGAGACTGACACCCACGGAGGCTGAGCTTGCCACTGATTGGTGGCAAGCTAGTCAGCGTTTTCTTGATGGCACGAATGATGAGCAGCATCCACTTCCTCCACTTCGAGAGCCATCACCTCACCCAGAGCCATCACCTGATCGACCCGACTATACACCTCTACAACGAGAGCCATCACCTATCCCGTCACATCATCGAGCCTCTTCTCCACCATCACCTCATGATAGGCGACCGGCAAAGATGCCACGACTTCTATCTCCCTGTTCTCCACCTCCACGGGATGAGTCAAGGGAGTTACGTGATGAGGTCAATGCCTTGCGTGAGGAGATCGGTACTCTACGCGATAACGATGGTGCATGGCGTGTGGAGGTCAATGCCTTGCGTGAGGAGATCGGTACTCTACGCGATAACGATAGTGCATGGCGTGTGGAGGTCAATGCCTTGCGTGAAGAGATCGGTACTCTACGCGATAACGATGGTGCATGGCGTGTGGAGGTGTCTACTTTACGTGGTGAGGTTGCCGCTCTAAGTGAGATGGTAGTATCGTTGCAGAATGAGGTTCATACTCTACGCAACGAGGTAAGTTTAAGATTTTCCATATTTAACTTGATGATAAATTTACTCGTAATTTCACTTAAATTAACCATTTCACTTAGATTGCTTAGTAAATTTATTCGGTTGCTGCCAATACTGCTAAACTGTTTATTAACACTGTGAAGTTAGTATTTGTCTTTTGTTTTGTCTTTTGGTTGAAGTAAATTTATTCGGTTGCTGCCAATTCTGCTAAACTGTGTATTCTTTAACACTGTGAAGTTAGTATTTGTCTTTGTTTTGTCTTTTGGTTGAAGTTTTGAAATATATTTGTCTTTGTTTTCACTGTTTAAATATCATGTCCGTTTATTTACTGATATTTGTATTTAATTATTTAGCGGACCGATAAGGTGGATGCTTTACGTCGGGTTTTTCTTGCACGACAGAGTTCACGCATCAGACGGCGTGCATGTGCTATTAAGTCTCCGTATACCCCAATAGTGCGAAGACACCGCAAGAAGAAGCCCGACTCGCCTGTCATCCCTCAAGAGTCCACTCCTATCGTTGAAGAGGCCCCTATCATTCCTCGAGAGTCCCCTCCCACCGTTCAAGAGGCCACTGTCATCCCTCAAGAGTCCACTCCTATCATTGAAGAGGCCCCTATCATTCCTCGAGAGTCCCCTCCCATCGTTCAAGAGGCCACTGTCATCATTGAAGAGGTCCCTCCCACCATTCAAGAGCTCGATTCACATGGCATCATATGTAGGATTCTTGAGAAACCCTCTGACGTGCTGGACATGATGGATTCAAGTTGGCTCTCGTATGAGTTACCGGCCAGTACCATACCGGTATCTGAAGTGGAGAGGGAACAACTACCAGACACAATTCTGGATAACACCCTTTGGGCTAAGACCGCAGTTGATTTTTATCTACATGAGCGAAGCCAGAGGTGTTTCACTGACATATGCAAGCTCAATGATGATATCTATTTGTTGCTTGATCGGTCTTGGTGGGGCGTATTATTAGGGGTCGAAGACAATGGCTATTTCGATGGAGGGGTAAGTCTTATATTTTTCTTATATTTTAATTTGATTATTTTTTTGTAAATTTATGTAAGTTACTAATATATATCTTTTTTTGTAAAACAGCATATCGATGCGTGGGTGTCACGTCTTCTAATAATTAGGAAACTTAAGGAAAATAAAAGAAATACACGATATACAATTATGCCGACGTCTTTTAATGCCGTTCACTTGAAGAATCAACGAGATGAATCATTTGCGTTGGGCAATGGACAAGCTAAACTTTATCCTGCATGGTGGGAGGTCGATAAGGTTAGTGTTTATTTTAGATTGAGTTTAAAGGTATTCATAAATAAGTGCGCAAATGAATGAATTATTACTTATGATTGCAGGTGTTTATCCATGTTTTGGAACGTAACCATTGGCTTCTCGTCGAGCTTCAGATCCCATCCCTTAAGGCAATAGTATATGACAGCATGATAAATTACATATCATTGGCTGATTTAAGAGATATTATTAAGGGATGGAGCTCTTATTTGGCTAAATTCTTGGATGCGATAAATTATTGGACTCGTTCTGGAAACAAGAAGCCAAAGAAGCTCAATATTACAGTTAGCAGAGACGAGACCGCACCACAATAAACGAAAGGACCCAGAGGGGATTGTGGTCCTCTCGTATGCTTGGCGTTGGACCGTTTGATCACAGGAAGTATAAAGTATCTACCTCCCACCGATATAGATAGAGCTACAGTAGGCTTGTGGTTTCGACATTATATGGCTAGATCGATATATATGAGACGCTGCCTACCTGCATCCGTGTTATAAAAATGTCCATAAACAATTGGTATGTTTATAGGCTTGTGGTTTGAAAATGTTTGGTTAAGTACCTAGAATTCAATAATTTGATGTTTGTAGGTTTTAGATGTGTAGAAAGTGTTGTTTGAGCAAATGTTTGGTTTATGCAGGTTAATCTCAGAAGTGAGCTGCGTGAAAATGATGTATGGCTGCAAAAGTTGATTCAATAGTAGAAGTGTTATTTTCTCTAATAATTATTGCTTTTTTTGATTGTTTAATTGATTTGTAAAAGGTGATTTGTAAAAGTTGATTTGTTTAATTGATGTTAACATAATTCTTATTTGTGCTTGTTTAATTGATTGAAATGTAATGGTTGATTTTGTTGATTTCAATCTGCATTATGTTGAAGGCAAAAAGTACTATCGCAATGCGAAATGAAAATCGCAACGAGAGAATCGCAACGCAAAATGAAAATCGCAACGAGAGAATCGCAACGCGAAATTAAATTCGCGTTGCGATTTTCATTTCGCATTGCGATTCCCTCGTTGCGATTTTCATTTCGCATTGCGAAATTAGCGTTGCGATTTTCATTTCGCATTGCGATTCTCTCGTTGCGATTTTCATTTCGCATTGCGATAGTAATTTCCGCGTTGCGATAGACATTAAGATGATTGCCTATTAAGTGATAACAACTGAACAGGTCATAGCAATTTTCAAACTCAAGTTACTAATACATGCCTAACTGAAAATGTTAAAAGTTCACACATAAAATCTACATAATACAACGTTTGCATTTAAAAATCACCTAAGTTAACAGTCCCAAAAGGTGAAGCCAGTTGTGATTGGGATTTTAAAGGTGATTGCGATTTTGATTGCCTTTTTCTTAACACCATATGAGCTTTGGATTTTGATGATGATCCATATTTTGGTAGAGGAAAAGATGATTGTGATGGCACTGGTGATCCACATGTCAACCTTGTATGACCACTTTTCTTGCACCGACTACATGTCGATCTCTTCTTCTCTTCACCCTTAGACGGTATACGATCGTGACTTTTTGGTCGGCCAGGTAGCATTCTGTCCATGGCTGGTGGCAAATCTGTTTGTAAGTCATCTGGTATGTCCCACTCAGAAGGATGTGGAATAGGGTAGATAATCTCGGCATAAGTCTGTCGATATACTTCTGTAGTGTAGCAATCCATAGCGTATGTGCTTGAATCATCTTGGTTTAGATGAAGAGCAACTTTTATAACATGGCCACACGGATAACCAGATGTTTGCCATTTCATACAACTACACGTCCTTGCATTTAGATCGACAAGCCCATTTAAGTTATTATACAGTACTTCAAACAAAGTGTTTGAACATGGTTCAACTCTCCATGACGTTGACTTCACAACACGTTTCGTTATCTTTTTTTTCAGTCCATGGTGTAACACGATGTTCCAATGTTCCTGTAAATTTAAATAAATAATACTTAGTAAAATATATGATAAGTTACGAATTCAAAGAAATAATACCTGCATGGTTTCTTTTCTTGTAGTACCACTGTTGAATAGAGGCTCGAAAAAACTCCATTAACATAGTAATGGGTAATTTTCGGGAATGACGACTTAGAGCGTTGATTGATTCTGTACTATTAGACGTCATGAAACCATATCTTGCTCCAAGTTGATGTACTCTTGACCATCTTTCAAACCCGACATCTTCTAGTGTTTGAGCACACTGAGGCAAAACACGTCTTAAACAGTTTATATGCTTATTGAAATCCACTTCCCGATAAGCCTTTACAGCCTTCCAGTATGTCCATTTGTGCTTTTTTATACCAACAGACCGTGATTTTAGATTTCTATACAAATGAACACCACAAAGTCCATGAAAAGCATCTGGGAAACACCTTCTAACAACGTTGTCAATTGAGTTTGCCCTATCGGATATGATTGCCAGATTGCTAATAGGACCTATACAATCCCTAAGATGCCCCATAAACCATGTCCATGAATCAGAGGTTTCAGATTTGCCAACCCCGTAAGCTATTGGCAATATCCCATTTGTTAGCATCCATGGCTACTGCTAATAAGTTTACTCCAAGGTATCGACCTTTCAAATGTGCTCCGTCAACTATAATAACTGGGCGCATGCAAGTAATAAACGAACGAATCTACAAAATAATATACACAAGAAATATAATCATTTAAATGTGAAATGCATGTAACTAACAGAAATGAGTCAACAGAATTATATTGATTTACTAACCGCAGCACCAATGGCGATAAACAGCAACTCAAAGCGTCCATCTCTATCTGTTTTGATATGAGTTACCGACCCAGGATTTTTCAGCTTTAAATTGTGACAATAAGCCGGCAGTTGGGCAAACGATGCTTCTGGCGACCCCCTCAACAATTCCAAGGCATAACATTTGGCTCTCCAAGCTTGAGAATATGATATACTAATCTTGAACCGAGCATTCATGTCAGTCATAATTTCATGTCCTCGATATACCCTGCCATTCAAAAACATTAACTCAGCCAGAAAACCACCCAAAACCTTTTTGTTTGCCTGTCTTGAACATGTATGTTTATCAATAAAAGTCCTAACTTGAAACATTTCGCAATCTTTTATCCTCTTTTGCAATCATACGCCACGTACAGTTTTTGTCAATCATACACCTTGTTTCGAAACGATCTTTGCTTGATTTGTTAACTTTTAGTTGATAGCCATCTTCCACACATTTCGTATACAAAGCTATCTTCAAGTCTTCCTTTGTATCAAAACAATCATCTTTCTTGATACGAATAACTTTTGTGTAACAATCAACTGCTTTCTTTGCCAACTCTTCTTCCGGTAGCTGAAGTAATTCTGGCATATTCCAATTATACTCCCGTGGCATTTTCTTTTCTTCGGGGACTTTTTTTCTTCTTCTTTTTCTTCTTCAGGATTATATGAATTACAGAATGGATGTTCAACATGTTCATTCATAGTCGTAACTTCCTCCTCATTATCATCAACAACATCTTCCTCGGTAACGGGTGTTTCATCATCAAAATTTGGGTATTGACCAATATCAAAATCATTACACGCAGGGTCTGTTTCTTCTTCTGAAACATCATCAAAATCCGAGTATTGACCAATATCAAAGTCCGGGTATTGACCAAGATCAAATTTCGAATACTGACTAGTACTCACAATTTTTTCTCTTGGCTCATCATCGTCTAATTGGTCAATACGAAAACCGGAATTTGGTGCTAAAAGTTGATTTGGATTTGGATTAGAGAAAGGTTGTGGGTTTTGAGACCCACTTAGTTGATTACTACCCGCTACTGACCCAACAATACTACTTCTAGGTTCAACAACATACAATGTAACATCATCACTTGAAACATTAATGTAAGCAATGAATCGTTCAACATCTTCATTGTCGGTTAACAAATAAACTTTACCATTTCTCTGATAAGATAGCCTAAATCCACTTAGGGGCTCTAAATTCAATTTCTTTGAAACACGTAACATTAGAGTTTCATAAGTTAACTTCTTTAATGACAATTTAGTTGAAGATTCATGGGTAAAGGCATATATTGTAAAACACCATGAACATTCTCCCATGACCCTCCAAAACACAAATCTATCCAAACATGATCAACATTAGATGATTTCATGGTTGTAAATTAATTTACTAAACAAACGAGATGCAAAACTAAGACCTGTTGCCGGATGGGGAAGGATGTCGTTGGATATAGGAACGGATGTCGCCGGAGAGAGTGATAGATGGAGATGGAATAAGTTGCGATTTAGGGATTTAGGTTATGAGTTGTTGCTGCTGCGTAGATATATACACAAAAATATTTGGCTTGCGAAACTAAAACCTGTTGCGAACTTTGAAACTCGCATTGCGATTATGTATTATCTCGTTGCGAAAGTCAGAATCGCGTTGCGAAAGTCAGAATCGCGTTGCGAAAGGCAATCATTTGACCATCGCAATGCGAAATGCAAATCGCAACGACAGAATCGCAATGCGAAATGAAAAAGGAGTATATATGTTAACAAAACTTGCATTATGTGTATTTTATGTGTGCACTTTTAACATTTTCAGTTAGGCATGTATTAGTAACTTGAGTTTGAACATTGCTATGATCTGTTCAGTTGTTATCACTTATTAGACATTCATTTGACTATCGCAACGCGAAAATGGCTATCGCAACGCGAAATGGCTATCGCAACGACAAAATCGCAATACGAAATGAAAATCGCATTGCGATTTTCTCGTTGCGATTTTCATTTCGCATTGCGATTTTCATTTCGCATTGCGATTCTCTCGTTGCGATAGTCAGTTTTGTGTTGCGATAGTCTGTTTTGCCTTCAACATAATACAGATTGAAAATCAACAAATCAACTATTACATTTCAACACAAATAAGAATTATGTACACATCAATTAAACAAATCAACATTTACAAATCATCTTTTACAAATCAATTAAACAATCAAAAAATAATAATAATTCTTATTTCTTCATCAATTAATGAATCAATGAATCAATGAATCAACAACTTTGTGACCCCGTACATCCATTTCACGCACCTCACTTAAGGATTAACCTGCAGAAACCAAACATTTGCTCAAACAAGACTTCCTACACATCTAAAACCTACAAACAGCAAATTATTGAATTCTAGGTACTTAACCAAACATTTTAAAACCAAAAGGAGTATATATGTTAACAAAACTTGCATTTGACTTACCAATTAACAATGGACACTTTCATAACGCGGATGCAGGTAGGCAGCGTCTCGAATATATTGCTCTAGCCATATAATGCCGAAACCACAAGCCTACTGCAGCTCTATCTCTATCGGTGGGAGGTAAAAACTATGTGCTTCCCGTCGTCAAACGCGCCAAGCAAAGGCATACGAGAGGACCACAATCCCCTCTGGCTTCCGGCGATTGCTGTGGCGCGGTCTCGTCTCTGACAACTGTGACATTGAACTTCTTTAGCTTCTTGTGTCCAGAATGAGTCCAATAATTAATCCCATCCAAGAATTTAGCCAAATGAGAGCTCCATCCCTTGAAAATATCTCTCAAATCAGACAGTGATATGTAATTGATCATGCTGTCATACACTATTATCTTCAGGGATGGGAGCTGAAGTTGGACGAGAAGCCAGTGACGACGTTCCAAAACAGGGATAAACACCTGCAATCATAAGTAATAATTCATTTATTTGCGCACTTATTTATGAACACCTTTAAAAAATTTAAAAAATAAACACTAACCTTATCGACCTCCCACCATGCAGGATAAAGTTTAGCTTGTCCATTGCCCAACGAAAATGATTCATCTCGTTGATTCTTCAAGTGAACTGCGTGAAAAGCCGCCGGCATTATTGTATATAGCGAATTTTTTTTATTTTTCCTAAGCTTCCTTATTATTAGTAGACGTGACACCCACGCATCGATATGCTGTTTTACAAAAAAATACATATATTAGTGAATTACATTAATTTTTAAACAAATTAATCAAAATCATATATAAGACAAATATAAGACTTACCTCCCCATCCAAATAGCCACTGTCTTCAACCCCTAATAGCACACCCCACCAAGACCGATCAAGCAACAAAAACATTTCATCGTTGAGTTTGCTGATGTCAGTGTAACACCCTTGGCTCTACTCATGTAGATAAAAATCAACTGCGGTCTTAGCCCAAAGGGTATTATCCACAATTGTTTCCGGTAGTTGTCTCCTCTCCACTTCAGATACCGGAAGGGTACTAGCCGGTAACTCATACGAGAGCCAACTCTCATCCATCATGTCCGGAACCGGTGGGGGTTTCTCAATACTTCGATATATTACCCCATGTGAATCGGGCTCTGGAATGGTGGGAGGAACCTCTTCAACGATGACAGTGGCCTCTTGAACGGTGGGGGGAGAATCTTGAGGGAGGATAGGGGCCTCTTGAACGATTGGAGGGGACTCTT
This sequence comes from Hibiscus syriacus, assembly GCF_006381635.1. Classification (NCBI taxonomy): domain Eukaryota; kingdom Viridiplantae; phylum Streptophyta; class Magnoliopsida; order Malvales; family Malvaceae; genus Hibiscus; species Hibiscus syriacus. The sequence continues at coordinate 471,589 of NW_024062124.1, read as the reverse complement.
GAGGGATGACCGGTGAGTCGGGCTTCTTCTTGCGGAGTCTTCGCACCATTGGGGTGAACGGAGACGTAATAGCACGTCCACGCCGTCTGATGCGTGAACTCCGTCGTGCAAGGAAAACCCGACGTAAAGCATCCACCTTATCGGGCCGCTAAAAAAAATTAATACATAAATCAGTAAATAAACAGACATGATATTAAACAAAGACAAATATGTTTCAAACTAGCATTGTATTCACCCAAGTCATTATTCTATCATAGTTCACAAAATGCTCAGATAACATTCCAGAAGTAAGCACTTATATAAACATTTAAAAGGACAACATATATAAACATTCCAGAAGAAGAATAGTTTACTTTCGCAACACGAAAATGACTATCGCAACGCGGAAATGGCTATCGCAATGCGAAATGAAAATCGCAACGACAAAATCGCAACGCGAAATGAAAATCGCAATGCGATTTCTGTTTCGCGTTGCGATTTTGTCGTTGCGATTTCATTTCGCATTGCGATTTTGTCGTTGCGATTTTCATTTCGCATTGCGATAGCCATTTCCGCGTTGCGATAGTCATTTTCGTGTTGCGAAAGTAAACTATTCTTCTTATGCAAATTGAAACTTGAATGGATTGCATTACTTCAACCAAAAGACAAAAACAAAACTTTAAAACAAATACTAACAAAAACAGTTTAGCAGTATTAGCAGCAACCGAATGAATTACGAGTATGAAAAATCTTAAACTTACCTCGTTGCGTAGAGTATGAACCTCATTCTGCAACGATGCTACCATCTCACGTAGAGCGGCTACCTCACCGCGTAATGTAGACACCTCAACACGCCATGCACCATCGTCTTTGCGTAAAGTACCGACCTCCTCACGCAAGGCATTGACCTCATCACGTAACTCCCCTAACTCATCCCGTTGAGGTGGAGGTGGAGAACAGGGAGATAAACGTCGTGGCATCTTGCGGTGATGGTGGAGAAGAGGCTCGATGATGTGACAGAATAGGTGATGGCTGTCGTTGTGGAGGTGTATAGCCGGGTCGATCAGATGGTGGCTCTGGGTGAGGTGATAGCTCTGGGCGAGGTGATGGCTCCCGAAGTGGATGCTGCTCATCAACCGTTCCATCAAAAAAACGCTTACTAGCTTGCCACCAATCAGTGGCAAGCTCAGCTTCCGTAGGTGTCAGCCTCTGTAGAGGAGTGTTGGCCTCCTAACAATATAAAAGCTCAAACAAAGTTAAACGTGTACTAGTAATAACTTGTCTATAAACATATGGTAGTATTTATGTTAACTTACATTATTTATTGTCGTATACCGTAGTAAATCTTCCCATTGCAAGGTCCGTTTCCTCTTCCAGGAAATAGCCCTGGGAATATTATTTGAAGTTTTTATTGCATATGTCTTCATGGCGGGAAAGGCCTCAAATATCCAAATCTACAAACAATATAATAACAAACATTAGTAATTGTTAAATAATTACTTATAATTTTGGAAACATTATATAAAAATTCTTACCTTAAAGGCCCAAATAAAGCCTGTCAAAGTGTATTTGGAACCATCGCCATGCAAACTTTTTCTATCATCCAAGGCAGACGATAACTTATTCCATGTAGCTTTCCATAAATATGAGCCCCACGGAAACAGGTTCCACGCATTTAGGTCTTCTACCAATTTGATTAGATCATTTGGAATAGGTTGTCTGGCCTCTATGCCTAAAAAGCCGGCATGCAAAAGAATTAGAAGGCATACTCGGACAACGTCGACGTCATCCATCCGAGTAAAACCATCTTTCTTATTCAATAATATCGTCAGGTCTTCCACGTGTAGATTCGGCCTCTCCAGCTCAGGAAAAACCCGGGATAACCATGATGGGCGGGTAATATGTCTAGTGTACCGATCTACATCATCGTGTCCGAAGCGTAGACCGGTGATTAAGCAAAACTCCTCCCGCCCAAAACACGTATACGCCGGTGGAAAATCAAACCATATCTCTTCATCACGACGTTGTATAGTATCTGGTAGATCCCTAGTCATGGTTTGAAGAAATAGGTGTGTCAACATCGCATCTCCACCGGGATGTTGTACTTTCAGCCATGGCCCGAAGCAAGTATCCTCAAACATTTTTTTTTGTGCAGGTGAAAGCTTCGACGCAATTGTTTTGGCCAGGCTGACTTTATTTCTTAAGGTTAATTGAGCCGAATAAAAGTTCTACAAAAACAATAAACATACTAAGTTAGATATACCAAAAACTACACTGTGAAGATATACCAAAAACAATAATAAACATAAAGAGTAGTAGTTTATTCTTCAAACTTAAATTTGCAACACTGTGAATTTCTTATTTGTCTTTGTTTTTTGGCTGAAGTAATGCAATTCATTCAAGTTTCAATTTGCAGAAGAAGAATAGTTTCTGAAAATGAAAATCGCAACACGAAAATGACTATCGCAACGAGAGAATCGCAACGCGAAACTAAAATCGCGTTGCAATTTTCATTTCGCGTTGCGATTCTCGGTTAATAATAAGCAATATAAGTGAAATGGTTAATCTATTATTGAAATTACCAGTAAACTTATCATCAATTTCAATATGAAAAACCTAATAATAATGCAAAAATTTCAAAAAGAAAATAATTAAAAAAACTAACCCTCGTTGGTTGATTTGGTTGATTTTCCATTTCTGATTGTGAGGGTGGCTCTGAGAGATTGAGATAGACGGATTTCGCCGGAGATGGGGACGGATTTCGTCGGAGATGGGTGAGAGAGTGAGAGAGTGAGAGATGGAGATGGGACTGAGTTGTGATTTTAGGTTTTAGGTTATGAGTTGCGATTACGGGATATACTGTGGACGGTTCAGTGTTCCAATATATTAATATTCGTGTTTGGAATTTAAAAATAAAATACTTGGCCAGGATACTAATGGCGCTTTGAAAATCGCATTGCGATTATGTATTATCGCGTTGCGAAAGTCAGAATCGCGTTGCGAAAGTCAGTATCTCGTTGCGATTTTCTATTATCGCATTGCGATAGTAAGTATCGCATTGCGATAGTCAGTATCGCATTGCGATTTTCCCAATTCGCGTTGCGATTTACTTATTCGCATTGCGAATTGGGAAAATCGCAACGACACTGTAGACCATCGCAACGCGATTTCCAACTATCGCAACGCGAAATGCAACGCGAATTTGCGATAATGGAGATCGCGTTGCGAATTAGCGATCGCATTGTGATTTTGTTGGTCATTTTGACAAATCCGGAAAAAATTGGTTAAAATCGTATATTATAAGGCATTTTTGGTCACTGAGGCGATTTTCTCTATTTTAAATGAATCAAACTGTATATGTTTTTCTTGACGCCATTAAAATTTAAATGAATTTATTCATTTAAAAAAATATAAAAAAATAATCTTGTATATGGATAGGTCTTGGATCATCTTTCCCTGAACTCTTACTTAAATACAATATTTTATAATTATGTTCTCGATACATGTAATAAAAATGAAAATTGATAGTGATAGATGATAATGATGAATGGTGACAGAAATTTTGATTGGATTTAGGGTCAAATTGATATTTACTTAAAATTTAAGGATTAAATTAATAATTTATCTAAAATTCGAGGTCCTGTTAATATCATATCTAAAATACAAGAGTTAAGTTAAAAATTAATCATCGTTACTAACCTATCGCATCAATAAATTAACGATAATTAATTTTTTAGTGATTTAATAAAATAGACTAAAAATAAAAATAATCAAAATGTAACTTTTTCAAAATCGATGATAAAATTAAGACAAATTAAAAATGAAAAAAATCATTTTGATCAATATTTTTAAAATTTTATCAATCAAGTCACTCAATTATTTAAATGCATCCAATTAAGCCACTTATCATTTATATTTAATGAAGAAGTTGATTTGGCAGTTAAAGTATTTGGTATAATTACATAGTCACTATTACTTATATTCTATTAATTTGGTCCTAATTTTAATAAATTAAAATAAACTTAACCCTCAAATCTTTAATAATTTTTAAAATCTTTTAAGATTAAAGATTTGAGGGTTAATTTTATTCTAATTTATTAAAATTAAATTATGATCAAATTTATTAAAATTAGGACCAAATTTCAGAATATATAAGTAACAGTGACCAAATATGTAATTATAACAAATACTTTAACTGTCACATCAGTTTCTGCGTTAAATTTAAATATTAACGACAAGTTGCTTAATTAAATACATTTAAATAGTTGAGTGGTCTGAATGACAAAATTTTAAAAATATTAGTCAAAATGAAAAGAGACAATAATTAGATGGTCAATTGTATAATTTACCCTTTATTTTAAATAATTTATTCACTAATTTTTTAATTAATTTAAAATTATACGTCGAATCTTTTAAAATTTAAATTTTTATAAATTAAATCAATATTAATCGTCGAATATAAGAATCACCTATATATTTATATATATATATATACATAAAAACCCGAGAAAATAACCTCAGTGACCGAAAATGCCTTATAATATACGATTTTAACCAACTTTTTTTTGAATTTGCCAAAATGACCAATAAAATCGCAACGCGAATTTTAATTTTTCAACTCAGTTTCCAAATTCGCAACGTAAATATCCAGATTCGCAACGCGATTTTGAAAAATGTGTTGCGGTAGTTAAAATGTGTTGCGAGAGTTTGAAAAACGTGTTGTTGCGATAGTGAAAAAGTGTTGCGATAGTGAAAAATCCAAAATAAATTTACATTTTAACTATTCTAAATTCACGTGGAGTTTGAAACAATAAAGAATGTGTTGCGATAGTGTAAAAGATTCTCAAGCCATTTGTAAGATCTTAGTTTGAAACAATAAAAAATGTGTTGCGATAGTGTAAAAGATTTTCAAGTGTTTGCAATGCTCAATCCCACATAGTATTGGAAACACTATTGGAAATGGGTATTTAAGGCTTGGATTTTCTACTTCCTTGTTGAGTGGAAGAGAACAAGGGGGACTCTCGCATACCGCCGCCGTTCCGTCTCGTGGTTGTGATCGTGGTCGTGGTATGTCTTCGACACGTCCGCACGGATACTATCTTTTTTGAGAAAATTGTTAAGAAATCGTATTAGATTATTATTGATAATAAAAGAAGATTATTTTTATTAAGAAAAGCAGATTCCATATCACAAAAACCCCAATCTCGATCTTTTCACCCACATTCAATAAATTCGGGAAAAAATCGAACTTTTTTTTTTCTTTGGCAATCCCTTTCCAGATTTGGATTTTCATTTATCTCTGTCTCAATTTAACAGTTTCCCCCCCCCCCCAAAACACACCACCACAACACAGAATTCGACCCTTTGCCTCCATTGTTTGTTGAGTCCCAATTTTCACTTTATGTCCGTGCAATCAAGTTAAAGGTAAGTCTTTGGTTTTATTATTGTTGCTTTATTGAGCTATTTTATTAATTTTCTTTATTTGCTGTGATTGAAAAAGAGAATTTTTTTTTTAAAAAGGGAGTTGATTTTTAAGAAAGTTTTATTTTCCCCCTTGTGGTTGTTAAAAGGATTGATTAGATTAAAAAAGGCGGCTGCCAAATGTTTGCTTCAGATATGAATCCGGCGAGGGATGCCGGAAGAGTTTCCAAGGCCGGCATGGTGTTGTTTCCAATTCAATTTACATGGCCATATGGTGGAAGAAGTGTCTCCGTATCCGGCTCTTTCAATGGGTGCTACTATGAATCATCTATTTCTATTTCTTTTCTTAACATGCTATTGATATGATATTTAGGCGTATGATTAGTAATGGGATTAATGGATTATCGTTTGAAATTGAAGGTGGACTGAGCTCGTGCAAATGTCACAGGTTGAAGGTTGCCCCAATATATTTAAAGCCGTTTGTGCCGTGCCGCACGGTTCTCATGAGGTTGGTGGTTAGTTTGCTCTATAGGAATTGGAAATTCAAACTTTTAGAAACATTGGTAATTTCTAACATTGTTGCCGTCACTGTCATTTTTCTTGATTTATCCGTATCCGACACCTATATTTGACGCATTTTCCTATATACTCATGGAGATATTAATCTCCAGGTTTGCTGCATCGAAATTGAACTTACACATTTTGGAAATGTACCCGTGTTGATGCTTACACTTGAATCTGAGTAACTTCGATTTTTAATATGTTCAGTGCTCTTACATAATTGCTGTGTCGATTTTATATGTTGAAATGAGTGGATATTAGGTTTGGGTGACTTTATTGTCAAACAACTTCTAGAGCATGTGAATTCAAATTTCTTAGCCGTGACCTTCTTTGTATTTTATTTGATTGTTTGTGTTGGTTCTTACATGTAGTACAAGTTTCTTGTCGATGGTGAATGGCGACGTGATGAACAACAACCTTATAGGACCAGCGAATATGGAGTGGTCAACACTTTCGACACTCGACCTGTACCTGCAGAGGTCGTCCCTCAGGTACAACCTCATTCGAAGATTCTTAATAACATGCAAGTGGGTAACAGTGTCATGGTATAGATTTATACATAACATTTTCCTGAAGTATTTTTCCTTCTTTAGCCTAGTTTTGAGATGGATGTCGAAAATTTGACCTAGCTTGGCATAAGTTTGCAGTGTAGTCAAATGCAATTCCAGTCGCAATGTCAAATGGACACTAATGATTTGGTATTTTTTTGTATATCGATTTAACTCTTCAGAGATTAGATGGGCATTGCAAACACCGTAATATTTTCTGTTTTAGTGTTTTCATTTTAGTTCTTAATGCATGCTCAGTACATACTTAATCTATTTATTTATTCAGTTATTATTTCCTTTTACTTTCTCATGTAAGTGGATTTTGATACCTTTTTGCAATGCCAGCAGCAACTTTCTGCAGATATATTAAATCCAGTAATGCCTAGGATTTCAGAAGAGGATGTACAGGCCGCCCGCAGTCAAATCTCTGCATTCTTGGCAGCACATACGGCTTATGAGTTACTTCCTGAGTCAGGCAAGGTTTGGATGCATTCCCATTGACCCTCCTCCATGATATACATGTTTCTCTGCATGTTACTTCCAGTTTGCTAATTTAGACAGATCTGCCCTGCAGGTTGTTGCTTTGGCTGTTGATTTGCCCGTAAAACAAGCATTTCATATTCTGGCTGAGCAGGTATCTGTTTAGTTCACCCAGAGGCTAGAGTTTAGTTATTATTTTCGGGATATCTGTGCGTTCCTGATCTTTTTGTTGGTTAAGATATATGTTCCAAAAGATATAGAGGAAATGTATGTACTTCTCCTTTGCTAATCATTGTTTCTTAGAGCCTTTTCTAGATGTAGATGTATCTAGATTTCTCCATGGACATTACTTGCATTCTTGGTAATATTCGTGCCTATTTGATTGATGCTGATAAAGAGCTTGTATACATATCTTTTTCTGAGTCAAGCTGTTTTCAGGGCATCCCTGTGGCTCCGCTTTGGGACTTCAGCAAGGGGAAGTTTGTTGGAGTTATTAGTGCTTCGGATTTTATTTTGATTCTGAGAGAGGTATGTTTATAATGCTTAATCAAGTGTTTCTCGGGCTAGGAAAGTTTCTTAATATTAAACTAAATAATAGTCTGATAAATTGATATATATTTTTTGGTGTATTTCTCTGAATGCATACTCATTTTTGTTATGAAGCTTGGAAATCATGGATCAAATTTGACAGAGGAAGAGCTTGAAACACACACTATTTCTGCCTGGAAAGAAGGAAAGGCATACTTGAATGGGCAAGTTGATGGGCACGGAAGACCAATTCCAAGACAAATTATCTTTGTTAGTGTTTTAATGCTTTGCCATGGATAATAACTTAAGAAAGATGTTATTTTGCACCTGCATGCGTTTTATCTGTTTGTTTGTTCGAATGAAGCGAGTTGTTTCTCCATTCATGTTTTTCTGTTTGTGTCATGGACATAGTATAGACGTGCATACATTATCCAGGTTTAGTGAGTCAAGGTCTGGATGGTGACCACTATAACTCGATATTTGTTTTGTTATGATGTCTTGCCGGAACCTTATTTCAGCTCAACTTCCAATGTGGCTGTAGTGCATTTTTACGAATCTTATCCAGCAAGAAAACAACTTCGTGCCTTTCTGCCTCATCTTTTATTTCTGTTGTGCCATGCCATTTGCGAGTGGTATATTCAAGTGGTGTCATTGACCCTCTTGTTGGTCATGCAGGCTGGGCCAAGTGATAATCTGAAGGATTTAGTATTGAAATTTATGCAAAATGGATTTGCCACGATTCCTGTCATCCATTCATCCTCAGAAGATGGTTCATTGCCCCAATTATTACATCTTGCGTCGCTTTCTGGAATACTAAAATGTGCGTCTTTTAATAGTGTTGTCAATTAACAATTTGTTTTTCTCTTTATTTGTTGAGAAGTAAGTGGTTTCTTTCTCCCTAACCAATGGGGTTTGATTTCTAGGTGTATGCAGGTATTTTAGACATGGTTATGGCTCCTTTCCCATGCTACAATTACCAATTTGTGCTATCCCTTTGGGTACATGGGTTCCGAGAATTGGAGAATCCAACTGCCGTCCATTTGCGATGCTGAGACCTAATGGTTCTCTTAGTTCAGCCTTAAATATGCTAGTTCAAGGTAAGGTTCCTGTTTTGCCAACATTTTATGGATGTATAAGAGTGGATAAGGAGCACTAGGTTAGGTTTAATTCCTCTAGGGGACACCTCAAATTGATAAGACATATTCTTCTATTTTTGTGTTATATATTATATTGTTATGATAAGATTTAACTGTTTTTCTTCTCAGCTGGAGTAAGTTCAATACCTATAGTTGATGATAACGACTCATTAGTGGACATATATTCCCGGAGGTAAGATATCGTTCTCGATTGGTCATCTTTCTAGAATGCAAAACTTACAACCAGCTTGGATTGAAGGTGATTGCCGTTCATAATATTTTTTTTCAGTGACATAACAGCTTTGACAAAAGGCAGAGCTTATACACATAATCTAAATGACATGACTGTTTATCAGGTAACTCTTGTAACTTCGGCTTTTCCTTTTCTCTCGTTTATGCCTTTGGATGCGTTGATGAAATTTTAGAGCCAGAGAGGATACAATGTGGGGCAAGCAAGGGGTTTGACCCCCTTGCTCCTTCAAACATTAAGAAAGGATTACCCCCAAATTTCTAATTTGATCTTCTTTTGTCTCGGCCAGCTATGTTGTTTTGATTCTTCATTTTCCTTGAAGTATCCATGACTCCATTGTCTGACATTAATTTCTAACATATATTGGGGCATGGATACGAGGGTATTATTCTCTAAACATACGAGAAAATTAGAAAAAGTTGAGCGTATCCCTGTCTTGATACATACCCATATCCGCATTCACCTCAGAGCCTGAATAACATGGATGATCCTACTAGTTGGATTCTGCTGACCCTAACTAGATGGAAACTGATAATTTTTGTATATTGCTGAAAACTTGTTCTGTAATCCTTTTCTCTATTTATTCATTAGGCGTTGCAACTGGGACAAGATTCCAGCGCTCCTTTTGAGATGAGAAGTCAAAGATGTCAGATGTGTTTGCGTACCGATACATTGCTTAAAGTGATGGAACAATTGGCAAACCCGGGTGACTCTCTTTCTTAAACTCCATTACATTTGCGTTTTTCATTTTGATGAATGCTAGCGTTTAGATCCATGAAGTAGCATTGCAATCTATTCTGCGATAAATCGTGTGGTTCATTTGTGAAAAATGTATTGGCATATGATGTTTCTTTCCCATATCCTGATTTTCAGGTGTCAGGCGGATTGTCATCGTGGAAGCTGGAAGTAACCGTGTAGAAGGCATTATCTCACTGACCGATGTTTTCAGGTTCTTGCTTGGTTAATCTGAATTATACAGATGAAATATGTAGGAGGGGTCAGGTCTTGCAGTGGCATTTGGACCCCTATCCATGTTTTGCAGGTGCAATTCCAAGCCCCCATTGTCCAAAGTGACTGCAATACCTCACACCGGCGAATCGAGTCTTAGTCGAACCAAAATCTTATTCAACCATTGGAATGACACCTATTGCTTTTTTGCCTGCACAATTATTATTATTTTTAGAATTGTAGGGGCATCATTTGTAAATTTTAAGATGATTTTCATATTTTTTCTGCAAAATTTGTTCATCTATCATTCCCTTGCCAAACCAATTGTTTCTCCATGGTAGTTAGATGGCCATAATCTGCTGTGAGAGATACATCACTTGTAATTGTTTTTAGTTTATTGTTGTCTTCAAAGTTACAAATAAATATATCGAGAGGAGGTATAACTTTACTTGGTTATTTATCGGATGCTTTGCTACTTGTGTTTGATACGAATGTTCGACACCACCTCAAGTTCGAGGACTGCTTTGTTACTCATGTTTGATATGTGTGTCCGACACCACGCCGAGTTTGAGGAATGCTTTGTTACTCGTGTTTGATACGTGTGTCCGACACCACTAGAGATGAACATTTGTCGGATTTCAATCCGATCCGGATCGGTTTTTATCCGATCCGGTTTTTTCTCATAGAAAAAAAACCGGTTTATAAAATAATCGGTTCGGTTTTTAACTGGTTTGGAGGGTCGGATATCCTAACCGGTGTAACCGGTTTCGGTTTAAAAAAAACCGGTTTTTTAAAAAAACCGGTTATAAAAAAACCGATTTTAATATTCCAGATTGCTCATAGGGAACCGATTCCCCCCAATGGGGTACCGATTCCTCACTGAATGGTTTGGTTCCGAGATTTCCAGAATGCTCGGAGGGAATCGATTCCCCCATAGGGGGTACCGATTTCCCCCTATTCAACGGTCGAAATATTTGAATTTTACACTTAGGAAACCGATTCCCTATGAGAGGGTACCGATTCCCCCACGCTCCAAGCATTTTTATTAAATGTTTTCACACTTAAACGACTATATTATCTTCATTAATTATCACTAACGTTCAGAAGTGATTCAAGGTGTATTTAAGCAAGCTTAGAAGCCATTGATCAAAGACAAGAAACATCAAGCAACTAGAATCAAGAGAGAATTAAAGAGAAAGCATCAAACCTCAAGTTCGATAAATTCAAATACTTAATTGAAATACTTAATTAACTCAACATAATTGAAATACTTAAATACTTCCAAGTTTGATAAATTCAAATACTTAAAAACTTCCAAGTTCGATAAATTCAAATACTTAAAAACTTCAAGTTCGATAATTGAAACAAAGTTTACGATAATTGAAATAAAGTTATAAAATAAACTACATTGCCATCTCTTCTTCATCATCTTCGCCTTCTTCGTTTGGAGGGGATATTCCAAGTTCGACTTCTTCAATGTGTAAGTTTGCTTCCAAATCGGCATCAATTGCATCTTCTAGGGTGGTGATATGTTGCTTACGAGCCGCTCCATCCAAATAATCCTTTAAACAAATGCATACTTCCACCGACTCGGGACTTAGTCTTGATCTCCGTTGCGATATAACCCTGCCACTAACAGAAAAAGCGGATTCCGAAGCTACCGTAGAAGCTTGGACGGTTAGTAAATCACGGGCCATGGCGGCTAGAATCGGAAATTGTGCTTCCTTTTCTTTCCACCAAGCCAAAATATCCAAACTTTCAAACTCTTCAAATGTCATTTTTGATAGAAAATCGCATGACATATAATTTCCCAACTCGCTACTTGGGGTGGTAGTACGTGATCGTTTGGATTGGGAATTTACAAGAGTGTTAAAAAGATTCAAATTTATGTTACTTGGACGTCTACTAGATGATTCCGCATTCATTCTCATTTGATCGTGTATTACACTACTTGATCCGTATTTAGTTAAATAAATTGCAAACATGTCTCGAAAACATTTGTTAAAATAATTTATTTGGTTTTGGACAAAGTTGGGTTCATCATCGGTTAGATTAAAAGCAAACGCAATTTGTTCAATTAGTGTTTCAACCCCACCAACATTTAACGTTGGGTTTAAAGCGGCGGCACAAGTAAAAATGGGGGGAATCTCCTTAAAATATTTTAAAAGTTTTTCCTTCATTGCAAAGCCAATTTCTTGAAAAACTTCGGTTTCAAATTCAAAGTCATTTAGTCGGGTAGCCAACAAAAATATTTGATTAAGAACCAACGGGCTAGTAGGGTAATAAACACCGGATAAAAAAGTTGTTGCATTTTTAAAAACCTCAAGCAAATCGGTTATTTTGGCTATAGTTTCCCAACTCGAATCCGGATAAATGTTTGGGACATGACCCCTCTCGAAAAGCCGATCGTGAAATGTTTGCAATGTTTCCCTTTGCCTTAAGGCAGTATGCATCATCATCCAAGTTGAGTTCCAACGAGTTGGACAATCCAAATTAGGACCCAAAGCTTTTTTATTAACGGACTTACAAAATCGTTTATAATCATTTAGTCTTTTGTTGTTGTTACAAAGAACCGATTTTATCATTGTTTTGAATTCTAATCTAATCGGCTCAATAACCTCCAAACCGGCTTGCACGGATAAATTAATTATGTGTGCAACGCAACGGGTATGAAAAAACGCACCGTCTAAAATCGGTGAAAGTAATATTTTCAATCTTGGAAACACGTTTGTATTATTCGATGCATTATCAAGTGTAAATAAATTAGCACCGGTATGCGGCTCACCGAATAATTCAAACGCGATTGTTCTTTTCATCATTTGCCAATTATCTTGATCTAACCAATGTGACGTAACGGCTAAAAAAGAATTTCCGGTATTATGAGGGGAACTCCAAACATCACATGTAAGCGACACACCATAACGGTGTTCTTGGAATCCTAAAATCATTTTTTCCCTCGCCGTACGCCACATTTTTATAGCATCTCTTCTAAGGGTAGTACGACTTACTTGAGTATAACGTGGTTGCATTAGTTGTTGAATTGTTGTCGTGAAATCTTCATCATCAAAGTGGTCGAATGGCAATGCTTTTGTAATCACGAACTTTGTAAACCCTTCTCGTAATTTTTCGTTGCCGTAAACAAAAACACCACCTTGCGGTGTAAGATTCGATTGACTAGGATCCGATCTTGAGCGAAGTGCCTTGCATGATTTTGTCAAATGGTTCAACGTTGTGTTTCCTTCCGATGCAAGAAACTTTAGACAAAGTTTACAACGCGCCCTCCTCGAGCCATTTGACATCTCACATAAATCGTAGTGATCCCAAATGTCTTTGTTTCGAGTGTGTTCGATCACTCTCACGACTTCAAGGTTTCCCCCGACGGAAGATTCAGCCGTGTTACTCATGATGAACAAAAAATTACAAAAATAAGATTTGAGAGATGTTTAAGTGTTGTGTAATAAGATTTGAGGAATTTGTAATCAACCAAATACATCCCCAACCTATTTATACATGTTTAGGGTGGTAAAATGGTAATTTTTTAAAGAAAAAAACGGTCAAAAACGGTCACAAAACCCCCCCAACGGCTATATTAATGGCTAGTTTTTTAAACCCAGACCGGTTTTTTTTCCGGATAAAAACCGGTTTTTTAACCGGTTTTTTTCAAACCGGTTTTTTATCCGGTAAAAAACCGGTCTAGGTTTTTTTCTCCAAACCGGTTAAAATAACCGGTTTAAAAAAATCCGATCCGGTTAAAAAAAACCGGTTTTTCCCAAAACCGGTTTCGGATATATTTTTCGCAAAATCGAATATTCGGATTTTTTGTGCACCCCTAGACACCACCCGAGTTCGAGTACCGTGAGTATTGGGCTTAGATTCTGTGTTCTGATTCTCTCAATGTGCATTGCTGCTACAAACTACAATGTCGCATTACTTACCTATGTTTAAGCCGAAACACGCGTGGTACGAGTATGCGTATATAATCTATATTTAGTCTTAACACCTACTATAGCACTTTTACTTCAATGATATTATCACTTGGACCTTTAATTGTTTTTTCAGTCAATTTGGTCCAACTTTTTCATTGTTAATTTTAAGGCTAGATAGTTTTCCGTAAAAGTGATGATGTGACAATTAATTTCTATCATGTAAGAAAAGTTATAGGCAAAAAGGTATCTAAGGTCGCTATACTTTTGGGGGGAAAATCAATATAGCTCTTGTATTATGTTCTTTCAATGAGGCCTTCCAATTTAAAAAACAATCCTATTATGGTCCTTTGACCAACGTTTTTCGTTGTTGATCGTTATAATATTAGCATGCCAGTTCACGGTGCAGACGTGGCAATCCATCTGTCATGTTTGAGTTACCTATTTAGCTAATCTGTCATATCATATGCCATATCAATTTGTTACCTTGGACTGTCATGTCAGCACCGTAATGGTCAACGACGAAAAAATGTTAGTCTAAAGGTCACATTGAGAGAAAAAATAGAGAAAAAATATAGTCACATTAGGTTACTTTGCATTTTTTTATTGAGAAATGTCAAAGGGTAAAATATTGAAAATTAAGAGGCCAGATTGACAAAATGATAATAAATAAAATAAAATAAAAATTTTCACAAGTAGTACTATTTTAGATATTAAGTGTAACACCCCAAATTTCAGGCTAGTAGTTTCGGGTCTACCCGTGAGGTTAGTAGACTCCGTATAATTTATAATTCAAGTTGTTGGACTTAATTGGGTTGGTTTTGGACTTAATTAGCCATAAAGATGGGATTTTTACAAAGTAAAGAATTGAGGAGGAACCAATAGAATAATTAACCCGTTTTTAAAAGATGAAGATGTTTATTCTCTTCATCTTCTCATTCTTTTCATTTTCTTCCTCATTTCTCATTCTATCTCCTTCCTCATCCTCTCCAAAGTCCATAGCATAAAGGTAAGATTTTGAACCCATTTTCATGCTTCAAATTCGTTCTTAATTCCTTCAATAACATCATAGTAATATATCAAGCACTGGGCTCTGTGTTTGCAAGAGAAAAAATGGGGTTTACATCCAAGCAATAGAGAAAAGTGATTTATGGCTAAATGAGCTCAATTTTGAGATTTAATCAACAAGGTAGGGTATTTCTAATCCTTTGGAGTATTAAATTTTCATAAATTTCAAGAAATTGCTAGGATTTGTAAACTTGAGCATGTTTAGGGTTTATCTTTGATTTCATGAATCAACCACGTTTTAAGTATTAAAAATGTGTTTTTAAGACACCTTGAGACCCTAAACAACTTACTAAAACTTCATAACAAGATTAGAAACCAACTCAAGTCATTTAGGATGATTTTGGGTGTTTTTTCGAGCTTAAAATATCAGTTTTAGGGTTCAAGTATTGATATTAGGATGAACAATATCAATACTGGTTAAATTGGGGATAAAATTAGGGTTTTCAGATGGGAATACCGATACTATCAGGCTGAGTATCGATAATGTCCCTGTAGTATTGATACTCAGGGTAGCGGTATCGATACTGAGGCCCCATTTTTGTAGCAGAATGCATTTTTTTTGTATTGGTATTCATAGGAGTATTGATACTTGACCATAGGGTATTGATACTACAACTAGAGTATCGATACTACCATCTTTCTATGACCAGTTTCGACTCAATTAAGGTTTTAGAGTTTGGGATGGTTCGTAAGGATAAAGCTTAGTCCGAGATAGACGTAAATGGCCAAGGAGGCCTAGAGACACTCGTAGAAGTAGGTTACAACCAGTTTAACCATAGCAGGCATAATGTGTCCAAGTATCTTGAGTAAGCACGTAACATATAATTATGGATGGAGGATCAGTGCACAGGGTGTACCAACGAGAGGTGTGATCAAGTAATCAGATTATATGACAATAGTGTCGTATACCGCAAGATCAACCGATAGTGTTGGACGCAAAGTTATTCCTTTAATTCGAGGGCGAATTGGGGGAAAGCGTAGGATTTGCAAATAGAGCATCACTACCCAGAAATGAACCCGAGTCAGATACCGAGCCAATCAGAACCCTAACGAGTAAACAGTAAAAACAATAATCGTCGTGAAGTCTCGAAACGCGTAGAGACTTCTCCAGAGTCATAGAATGACTAAAATATCATTGAGTATCATATAACCAGACTAGTACAAATTATAAAAAACAACAAACTAGTAACTCTTCGCATAACGTTCTAGATTAGAGAACGAGTGAGTTAACAGCTAGGGTAAATAGTAAACGAGATTTTTAATAACTCATAATAGCTAGAAACAGAAACAGTAACAATAATAATAGTCCAAACAATAACAATAACAACTAGAAACAATAATAGTTGGGATGTCATAAAACTAGCCTTTGTATGACACTCGGAAAACAGCTAGGACACCCAAGTTACTTTAGCAGTAAAGCTATTATCTTGTTTGTTAGTATGTCCAGGTATATACCAATCAGTGCCAAGGCACTTCATTTGGCAGATGGACATAGATGCCCCCAAGACCCTATACAGATTTCGGATCTCACCGTGGTGTACCCGAGGGTATACCAACAGATTAAAGTGGTGCTTGAGCTTCGAGATACAGATCCCTCAACTGCACTATGATACTTGTTATAACTTTATGTTTGTTGTTGTGTATCATATATTAGTATTTGGTAGGATAAAGGGGTGCGTGAGCTCCGAGATGCGACCCCTAAGCCGCATCATGATGCGACCCCTAAGCCGCATCATGATGCCTACCTTAGCTAGTGTATGAGTCACAACTGAGTTAGTTTTGTATTCAGATAATGCACAATAAAATCAATATTGCATTCAGATAATCCAAAACAGAGTTAGTATAACATTCAGATAATGCACAGTAGAACCAGTATCGCATTTAAATAATGTGTAGCATATTCAAATGTTAGGGTTACAGACCCCTACTTCAAAGATAGAACAACCAAGCCTTAAGTAGATAACACTTGATCTATATCATGCATGTACCTACTGATTAGTACCACGTCTTCAGCATGCTTGTGTTTATGAATTCTTATGTTGCTTTAGATTAGTGATTATACTGTTGGGCTTTGTAAGCTCAGCTTTCAGATGTTTTTTGTTGACAGGTTAGTAGCATGAACAGTTCATGGAACACCGTCACAATAGGATTTTCTAGTTTCTCTTTCAGAGTACTATATCATAGCTTAGCAGGCATATGTATTCATAGAACCTTACTTATGTATTTAGTTTATTAAAATTAGATTCTATTATTTTGATTTTAAATTTATGTGTCACAGGGCTCTGGTTTTGTAAACTAATTTTTATAACATTATGAACGTTTTATTTATGATACCATTCAGTATGTTGAAAAAGAAAACGAAAATGTTTTGAAAATCAGAGGTTATCTCGATAGCCCAATATGATACTTTAAGTCTAATCGGGTCTAGGGTGTTACATTAAGCGTGGTAAATAAAAATCAAATCATATATTTTGGACATAAGCAAATATACAATGGAGAATGATAATATATATTGAGAAGTATTTATATTATTTTAACTAGAATCTTTTGGAGAAGCCTATCAAGCCTCTTTGAATTTTATATTTTATGATTTATACGTGAAATATTATTTTTAAAATTATTTTAATTTAAAACTAAACATATTTTGATTATTTAATCCGATATTTGATTATAACAGTAATTATTCGAATTACACAGTTTATAAACACAAAATTGAAGAATAAAAAAGTCAGCCGCCAAGTCAAAGAAAGAAATCAATAAAGGTTTGAAAGCTTTATGGTGGCGTTTGATTAAGAAAGAGAAGGGAATCGGATAGAAAAGAAAATGGTGGGAAGAGAAATTGAACAACTTAGCGAAGAAGAAAGGAAAGCACTTCGAGGCAGCAAATTTGCTCCTCTTCCCCCTCCTTCCCTTTCTAAACCCAGGTTAGGGTTAGGTTTTTTTCTTTCTAATTTTGAATTTGGTTCGAAATTCTTCTTTCTTTCTTTCTTTCTGAGTTGTAATTAGAATTGCAGATTGGCTCATCCAGGAGGACCTTTAACGACTAACAAAGCTGCTGCTTTGGCTAAATTCCTCGAAAGGAAACTCCAAGATCCCAACGGCTTGAATTCAATCAATCCCCAACTTCTCGAATCGGCTGTCAATAACGCTAAAGCTACCGTCGTTCAAAGTGCCTTTTCTTCTGGCTTTTACCTTTCTACTTTTTATATTAACTTGGGCTTTTTTTGCATGATTTTATTTTGAATATTTGCATGAAAGATTTGACCTTGGTTCTTTGAAAATTATTTATGTGCTGAAATTTGACCCTGGTTTTGGCTTATTTTAAGTGTTAAGTGGACTTGGATTTGGTTTTAATTATGTTTCTTTAGATAGTTGAATGGGAAGGTGTTGGATTGGTTGATTTGAGAAAAAAAATGGAAGAGAGTACAAATTGGGTATGCTTTTGAGCTCATAGGTCATATAATCACAATTTGTTAACTTTTATATGGGAATTCGGATGTTGCTTAGACATATGAAGTGGCAATCTATATTACCCGGACTTATGATGAGTATCGGATACGTGTATATGTTCAATATGAGTATACTCAAAGATTTCCCGAGTTCTGTTACATATCTAGAGGATCATATATGAATATGTGTTAGACACAAATGCCGGTACAAGATTTCCCGAGATCTGTTACATATTTTGAGGATTATATACGAATAGGTGTTAGACATAAATGCGGGTACATTAGAAGAAGAAAAATAGAAGTCCAGTCACATAGATGACAATTTAGCAGGTTACCTCACAAGTTCATCTTTAGGATTTGCAGCTTTTCTAAGTTCTTTCAAGTTTGAACATTTAGAGGATCATATCCCTATACTTGTGCCCGTTGTTTGTTGGGCAAATGCATCGAACATGAGTATTATAGTGAAAATAAAGAACCCAGAAACATAGATTCGTTCATCATTAGGTTGTTCTAGTTGTTTGTATATCGGTTATAAGATCTGCTTTAGAATGTTCACCTCACCTTCAGTTAGTAGTTCCTTTTTCTTCCTTCTGATATCCATATTTCTGTTTATGTGCAGGCGGGGCTTCAAGTTCAAGGACTAGGGTTCGACATGTAGATTCCTTCGGTGACTCTGAGGTACTTCGATTCTGCCTTCTTCTAATCGTTACATGCAAAACTCTCGAGTTGTTTCTTACTTCTCACTTTATTATCGGTCTATTGATTTCACAGGACTCTTCGGAAGAAGCTAAGTCAGAAATTCCAAAACCGAAACAGGATAAGAACAAAAAGAAGAAGAAAAAGAAGAAAGAGAAGAAGAAGAAGAACAAAATGAAGAAGGTTGCCTTTGCTTTTTGCTTCTCAGTTCGTTTATTGGTCTATAGGTTTCACAGGACTCTCAACTGATCAAACGATATGCTTTCACTGTTTCAGGTGGCAGAGGAGATTGAATCTACATTGAAAAGACCTAAAAAGGTTGTCAAACTATGATCAAAGTAATAATGCTTTAATTTCATCTTTAATCTTTTTTAAAAAAAAAGTTATAGGATTTAAAAACTGGTGGATCATCAAAGATGCACAACAAAGGATCATTGAAGAAGCTGACAAAGGTCTGCTGGGAAGGGTTTGGTTTCTTTAGACAGTAAGTCTCCAAACAAAATCCTTTGAAAATTAGAGGATTATGCTTTTTAGGATAATTTCTTGTGTTCTTAGTTCTTCCAAATTAGCTCATTGAATAATAAATTGCATGTGTATGTTTAATTAGTTTAATCTAGTTATGAAATAACTCACCCAAATTATTGAGTTAAATGCATGTAGTTTTATAATTTTTTTTGAAAGGAAATAGTTTTATAATTTTATAATGATAATATGACATGTATTGTCATCTTATTGGTGAAAAATTAAAGAAGAATATGGAGGCTTGAGGTCATCAATTTTTCACCTTTCAATTTTAGAAATTTAGTTATTTTAATCCTTAAATTGTTGTGTTTTTATCATCGGATATTATTTTTGGGTAAATTACACGTTTAGTATCTAAATTATTAGTTTTGGCCCGTTCTAATGTATAAACTTTCAAGTTTTTCAAAACCATACCTATAGTTTAGTTTTTATTTCATTTTAGTATCTTACAGTTAAAAATTTTAGTTTTTGTTTTATTTTAGTATCATGCTCAAAATTTAACTTTAAGTTTTAAAAATATTGAAAGTTTAGCTATTAAAATGGACTAAAACTAATAGTTTAAACGCGTTAAGCTTTTAATGATGAGATATTAAAATGAAAGTTTTTAATGACAGGATACTAAAATGAAATGAAAACTAAACATTAAGTATGATTTTGAAGAAAAAAATGAAAGTTTAGGTATTAAAATTAATAGTTTAGAAACTACATGTGTAATTTACCCTTTATTTTTTTTTTGTCAAATTAATCCAAAAAGTTATTAAACTGGTGTTAACTAATTTTCTTATTAAAATGTTCACATTATATATTTCTCTCTCTCCTATGACATCAAAAAACATTAAAAACTACAAGAGAGTTTATGCAAATATTTCAATAAAGATTATTCTTCCAACTTCTTTTATTTGAAAGAAGAAAATAGCTAACGTCATTAAAATTTCTACACATTTGATTCGAATAAATCCCAGCATGAAAAGTGACGTAATAAAAATGGGAAAACTACATATTTAATACATAAAATATTATTTTGATCCGTTTTAATATCTAAACTCTCAATTTTTTTTTTTAAATCATACTTAACGTTTAGTCTTTTTTTCATCTTATTTTAATATTCCACAGTCAAGAATTTAACACGTTTAGTACCTAAACTTTTAAAAAAAATTAAAACTTAACGTTAAATTTTAAACGAGATATTAAAATGAAACAAAAACTAATCTTTAGGTATATTCTTGAAAGAATTGAAAGTTTAGGTGCTAAAATGAATCAAAACCAATAATTTAGGTACTAAAGGCATAATTTACCCAAACATTGGGGACTAAAACGATTAAACTGATGAAAATGGGAGCCAAAATGTTCATTCTGCCAATAGGTTTTAATTCCCGGGGCGACAAGGATAGAGAGATCCGAAAACTTTTCGGGTCGATCGGGGGAGCTCCTCTCCATAATAAAACAGAAAGTTCAAATTTGGAGCCTCTGAGTTTACTCTACGGACTGAGCCGTTGAATCTGAAGAGCGGCCCGTCTCGCCGGCGTTTCAAGATTCGAAGTCGAAAGCTTTTCTGGGTAAGTTCTTCTCCTTCTTTTTATCGTGTTCGAAAATGATTAATCCTCGCAGTAGCAAAAACATCACCAATTTCCTCAATCTCTCACGCATTATCACAATCAATCGTTTCTCCAACGACCCATCACTGTTCTTCACAGTTCGATTCTTCTCGAAACCCCATTCCGATCAATCCATATCTTTCACCATCTCTTACCTCAAAAACAAACTCGGATTCTCGCCGGAATCCGCCCTGAAACTCTCCAAGCGCGTCAATTTCAAAACCCCAGAAAACCCAAATTCCGTCCTTACGTTCCTCGACCAATTCGGGTTCTCCGAGACCCAAGTCCGAAAAATCATCAAAGCCCGACCGATGTTGCTCTGTTCCCGTGTCCAGAAAACCCTTTTGCCCAAAATTCAGTTCTTCCAATCCAAAGGCATCCCAGACCCCGAAATCTCCAGGCTTTTCTTTTGCGACCCCAGTATTTTTGTTCGTAGCATGGAGAAACGTGTAATCCCTTGTTTCAATCAACTCAGTGGTCTCCTAATATCAAGACTTTGATAGACAATGGTGTGCCTGAATCGAATATGGTATCTACGCTTATTTACCATCCAAGGTCTATGACTTTGCTTCCGGATCGGTTTAAGGAGATTGTTAAAGAAGTTAAGGAAATGGGGTTTGATCCTTTGTTGCTTAAGTTCGTTCATGCTCTTATCATGTTTAGAAAAATGAGTAAGCCTGCAATGGAGAGTAAGTTTGATGTTTTCAAGAAATGGGGTTTATCCGAAGAAGAGGTTTGGGAAGCTTTCCGGAAATATCCCGGAGTTTTGGGTCGGTCGAAAGAGAAGATCGCCATGATGATGGATTTCCTAGTGAACGAAATGGGGTTCCCAGCTTCAACCATCGCTTTTCATCCGTCAATTTTCACCCGGAGCTTGGAGAAACGGGTCGCCCCGAGGTGTTTGTTTGCTCGAGATTTGTTGTCGAAAGGTTTGATCATGGACTTTAGTTTGTCGACCTTGTATTCGATTTCGGAAGAGGCATTTATCAAGAAGTTTGTTAACCAATTCGAAGACAAAGCTCCCGGGCTGTTGAAGCTGTACGAAGAAAAGCTCGAATTCACAGTAAGAGGCAGATTCAAGATCGAATCGAGGTAGTTGAACGCAACCATATTAGATCAAGTAGGATTTTTTTGTTATCGGATCGAATTCTTTCTTGTATGATCATATACTTGCGGTTCCTGTTTGATGTTCCTTCTTAATATGCATAAATTAGGTTGCAGGAGTATGTTTATTAAGTTGTTTTGTTCATTTGTTTAAACTTCTATATTTTTTTTCGAGTTTTTTTTAATTTCTTTTAATCTTTTGTATTCTTAGGAAAATGATGAAATTAAACTATGAATAATTGTTGAGGGTTAAAAAAAGTTAAAATTAAAATCAAATTAACACAATATAAACTTTGAGGATTAAATATATTATTTTACCATTGAGAAATGCCCATGTTACCTCTAGACCAAAATGTAGAAGGTGAATTACCTTCTTTTTTAAAAACAATTTAAAGATGAGGATTAAATTGATTTTTATTTAATGATACTGATGAAATAACAAAGTAGAATAACAATTTTTGTCTCTAAAGTTAATAAATTAAATCAAATTAATCTTATTTTTAAGATCTTAAAACATGATTATTTAAAAGAAACAAAAATATACGAAATTGGAAAGTTTATATAAGTTATTAGCCTATCAAAAATTTATGTAAATATAAAATAGGTAAAATACACATTAAATCAAATTCTTATAAAATGAGTACAATATAACCATTAAATATATCAAATAATTACAAAATAATCCTTAAAATTATCAAAATTTATCATTGGTTTGTAAGGTGCAATGTCAATTTTATAATGGTTCCATAAAATAACTATTTTATTAACTTCCGAAAGTTTAGTGGACAAAAAAGATCATTTCAACATAGTTAAGTGACTATTTGTGTATTTTACCCTTATCAAATAGCATAAAACGTGATTATAATACGAGGAAATACACAAATTGCCGGGCTCTAGTAATTCAGCTAATAGAAACTGAAAATATCAAAAAGAATGGGCAAAGGCTGAGTTTTTACTGGGTTAATTTGAAAATAATTGATACATTTATCATTTTTTTATTCATATTAAAAGGGTCAAAAAAGGACTAAATATAAAAAAAAAGGATAAGAGTGCAGAGAATTTTTACAACAACAATGGAGGAATTACGACATACCTGGTGGTTTTCATGTAGGGACCAATGCCAAGATTTGATTCCTAATGATTCCCATACACTTCTGTAGCTCTGTGTAAATTGGTAGATTCTGTGAACAAAATGGCTTCAGACTTGTAACAGCTGAATCTAGAACTTCTGCAACATCTCCTGGTGGGAACTGCCTTTCTGTACATTTCTGCATTTTTTTTTTCGGTGGGGAGTGAGATGATCGGAATCGGACTTTATATCGACAAAAATGTAATTTAGTTGCGTATTAAAGAATGCTTTGTTGGATTTTACTGCAATATGGTTGATTGAAAACCTACCATTTTAGCGGAAGAGAAAAGGTTCTGCTAAGAACCACCGACAAGGAGCCGTTTGGGTAATTACCTGTATCATGAGCAAGGTGGCTACGCAATGTGAAATAAGGTCTGAAGGGATTATTAATTCGTCTTGGTCAGACAAACTTTGCAGCTTCATCTCGGGTATATGACCAGTTGCGGAAGGATATGACAGATGATCGTGTCTGCGGATCAAGTCTGTTGGGGCAGCAGACCTCGGCGCAGGCACGCTAAACTCGTCCAGTGAAAGCTGGTTATTTACAAAATCTATCGCCTCCTCAATCACCTCGATGCTTTTCCCCCCTTTTCGCAAAGATGACATAGCCTGAGATAGTAATCAATGTTCGATTAGAACTTGTCCATCCTACAAATGCAATGAAAACATTCTACTAAAATACAGGTAAGCTCTACCACCAAAATTATGTACACATGGTAAGGATTGATTTGGCCTTGTATTTACTTCGGGGGTTTTAACCTATGGCTCAAGGTTCCAATGATATGGACAATATTCAAAATGCTTTGAAGCTAAGGGGCAAAAAGTTTAGACTCAAACAAAGTGGATATATAACAGTTCAATGCCGTTTTTTACCTGCATAGCTGCATCAACCATTGACCGAGCTTCCCTTTTCGAAGTTTCAACAATTTCAGCCACATGGAATACTGATTCTTGGACATGATGCATAGCATGACCGAAAGAGCTCAACTGAGAGCCCTGCTCACCGATTTTAGCCAAGTGCTTCAGCAACTTACCCGAGGAGGCCCCTTGATATGTATTACGTTGCCTCAAGCAAAACAAAGCAGAAGAAACCTGCACGTAGAAGTTAGGATGAAATGGTAAATGACACTAGTGTAGAGATTTAAAGGAAAAAGACTTTATTGGCGTCTCATGCCTGTTCATTGACTTCATTTAACTGTAAAAGAACAGCAGCATATTGCTTCTTGAAAGAATCTGAATCCTTTAGGCAAGTGTCTCCACCTTTCTGGTTTTCCAACACCTCATCGTTCATTCGTCGCAGTTCAGACACCACGGCTTCCTGCAAATGCTAACACCTCATCATTCATACGTTGCAGTTCACTTCTCTCACATTACTGAACAAAATGATTTGAACAAGATTCTACATCCGCCTCAGATTAATAATACACAACAGACATGGAACTGAAATTACACAACACGACACAACAATAAAAATCACAACATTGATGCCTCAACATCGCAGAAAAGCATCAATTTTGGAGGTAAAAGAGGTTAAAGTACACCATTTTATTAAAAGGGTCGAAACAAGAAGGAAAAAAGAATATGCCCACATATTAAAAGTATGTAACATACACTGCACAAGACAATAAGTAAAAAATAAAAAGGGAGATAGAGAGATTCGGCCATGGATTAAGTTTAATGCATAACAGGCAATAGGAACCTTTTTGTCAAGAGCACGAGTCAACTGAGAAAGAGCTTCGACATCAGCCTCCCTAGCCTGCGCCAGCGACAGGGCAGAATGCTGAGAATTCATTGCTTGTTGACTATAAACAGTTTCAGTAGGCCCAATTTTAAGCTGTAAATTAGGACTCGATGAATCAACCTGGCCAAAGCAATTTATCATTACATTAGATAGCAGTTTTTCTGATTCTATATTGTTTTGTATATCAAAACTTTTAGCTATAATCAATCTAGAACTGATGTACCAAAAAATTCTAGAATTGATTTTATTGATACCGGCAAAGTGAGATCTATTTTGCAGTCATAACTTACCTTAACTGGCTGTGACAAATTGCCAACACCGAAAGTTGATGGGGAAGTACGAGAGGGACTATTAGCATTCTCCAGGTTATCACATTGCGTAAATTTGATGTTCTCTTCCATCTTGCTTTCTTTTGACAGCCCAATCATTTTGAGCTCATTGTAGTTCTCAACAAATTTACGGATGGCAGCATTTTGTCTCAAAAGGGAAGCAGGTAAATTTTCCAAAGCATTTAAAGGCATACAATCAATATCCTGCAACAGAAAACATTATACTCATAAAAGTTGAAAGTGAAGAAGGAAAAAGTACAATGGGAACAAGCTCAGTAAATTTAGAAAAAGGTAAAGAATTATATAGTAAACACAAATAACCAAACGGGCTTTAGTACATCAACTTGTGTATTTAGACAAAAGATCTAAGGAACCTGCCAAAGCCTCAGCCTGTCATTAATCCATCAGGCTGAGGGCGTAATGATGATAGTCTACATCAGCGATTCAGTGAAATATACATGCAGCTATCATATATGAAGCAACCCTATAAAATAAAAAGTTACCATGACAAATTCCACTCCTAGCTCAGGGTTGTCAAACTGAATTCGGTATCTACCATAATCAACATCTAACACACTTCCATCATGAATCTCCCAAGTTTTTGGATGAATGGCAATGACACGTTGTCCAACCGATAGAGGTCGAGCTAAATCAGTTGGAAGTCCTTCACCAATTCCGGCATGGAGTTCAGCATAATGCCTTCTAACCGATTCCCGGTATTGATTAAGCTTCTCCCTTTCTTCTTTTAAAAATTGCTTGGAAAATCTCCGTGGTTTGCCAAGGGAACTGCATGAGGGTGATATTATATAAGTAGAGCACCACAATGAAAAGCCTTACAAAGATTCCAAAGAAGAAAGTTATACCTTTGTATTACACCCCATTCAACACGAGTTAATCTAGGAATATGTCCTAATCCTACATGATCCAAATACTCCACAAACTCACGTTTAGCAAACCATGGGTAATCAATTGTACTATAGAACAATTCAAAGATACACCATCTCCGCGCTAGGTATGAATTTAGGAAGTTACAAAGCTTTTCCTGTCATACAGAATACACATACATGAAGAAAAAAACCCAATATATAGAAACTCAAGTTCACAGTAGTTGAAGTAAATAGTGTTACCTTCAGATTGAGTGCTCTGTCATGGAATAAAGTGACTTGCACACTAGTTTTTCCCTTCACAATATTATCAGAGGACTGTATATCCTTCCTAATTGCTGGTTTCTGTGCATCCATCTTTCGCTTACTCCTGACTTTTGTCGGTAGATTGACCTGGTTAACAGATGAAACCTGTATAGTAGATGGCGCTGAATTGTTCAAGTCCCTTCCTTTATTCGTACTAGAGGATGCATGCTCTGGAGGTCTCAAAGATTTCCCTTGCTTAGGATGCCCAATATTATTAGACCGTTTACCTTTGCTAAGAAGATTCTTTACCCCGTCGGAAACCAAAAAATGCAGATAAAAATAGCAATATCAACAAACTGAAATATGCGATGAATGAAAGAACATGAAGCTATAGAATAAAAATTTATGTTTTTTTCTACGCGAACAAATTGGTAGATATTTAACTTAAAAAGAAGACCTCAAATGCAAAGGTTGTAAGAGGGACGGAAAAAACAATTGCTAAACAGGCTAGAACATAGAGTGCCCTTGGCAGACCCACAGCTCAGTTGAAATTAAATTAGGTCTAAAATAGGCATTCTTCCTAAAATGTCTCAATCATCAACTCAAAACTTTACCAATTTATTCACTTCCTCCAGGCTCCATGTTGAAAGGACTATTTGTTTCCAATTTATCACCCCATCATCTTCACTGACTTATTTAATACTTCCATGGCATTCTCTTGTAACATTTATTACTATATTGCTTATTCTGTTTTCCATTCTAACTCAAGCTGTAGGCGCCACATATACTCACACCAAAAAGGCGAGAGGTTTAAGCATGCACCAACTTCATACAGTTCAATACACATACTCTCAGAATAAGAAGGCTAAATTAGTAAAGTGTCCATCAAACATTCTGTAGAAGAAAGTATCTTACGATTCATAATATCAAAAAGGGAACTGAAATGAAAACATTTAGAACTTGTTTGTGAGCCATCTTAACTCTTTGAAGCTGAACAAGTGAAAAATACAGACCTCGATGTTTGGAGATTCACCCAACTGAGAATCATCATCATTTTCATCTTTTGGAATCTGCGACTAGAGTGCAAATTGCATATGGTCATTGTTTCATGTTATAAACCCAATGGAATTTTGTTTTCCAAACAATTCCAATAAAAAGAAAAGAATTTGCCTACAAAAATAAAAACAACCAAAAAGATAGCATCAACTCTTACTTTATAAGTTGAGGATCTTTCTTCTTTTCTGCATTCCAACAATACCCGGTTGTGTTTCCTCCTTTGCTTCTGGAGTAGCACAAACATCATGACCAGATTTTTTTCCATGTCTAGATGTTCTGGAGGCATTGCCTTTTGCCCCAGGAACAGGATGATTTCCTTTCAGTTTAGTCTTCTCAACTTCATTTTTGTCTTCCTTAAACTGCACAGATGATTCTGACACACACACACACAAAAAAAAGAGGTGGGATAGGACACATTACATAAACACATCCAAACAGAGATATAGTAACAGATCCACAATTATTTTTCAGGGTGGACATATATGTATAAATAATATAATAATTCCGTATGGGGCAGACATTAAATTCAGGGTGGGCACCTTCAGTAAACTGAACAACTAATATAAAAAAATTCGAATTCCAGGGGTGGGGGCAAAAAATTTAAGGGTGGGCACCTTCAGTAAAATAAACAACTGGCATAAAGAAATTCGGATTGAGATGTAAATGCATCCGCCAGTGCAGAGAGATATTCAAAGTTTGAGTCAACAAGAAGGGACATATGGTGTAGTTCAAGCTAGAGAACAGATGAAAATCTTATGTTCAAATTAGAATAGATTTTTATATTTCTCCAAGTCACAAACTTGCACTTAATTGAAAGTATTATCTGAGAATGAAAAATGCCATTCGAAAATCTTTTGAGTCCCACCTATAATTCCAGAAGAAAAAAATACTTTGGGCACAAAGATACTGCTTATAAATGACCCAAGTTGACCACTCAAATCTTCTAAGTTCTAATTTCTCTGCAGGTATTGTTTAATTACATTACTCACTTCAACTCAGATCTATAAAGTATGTCCCAAGCTGAATCTGGCAAAAAACAAGGTAGCACACTCAGGATTAGGTGGGATAGGAAATACATAAACACATCCAAACAGAGATTGTAACAGATCCACAATTACTTTTTTATTATGGACAATATGTAAAATAATAATAATAATTCTGTGGGGCAGACATTAAATTTCAGGTGGGCACCTTCAGTAAACTGACAACTAATATAAAAAATTCGAATTCCGGGTGGGGCAATAAAATTTAGGGTGGGCACCTTCAGTAAAATAAACAACTGGCATAAAGAAATTCGGATTGAGATGTAAATGCATCCGCCAGTGCAGAGAGATATTCAAAAGTTTGAGTCAACAAGAAGGGACATATGGTGTAGTTCAAGCTAGAGAGAACAGATGAAAATCTTATGTTCAAATTAGAATAGATTTTTATATTTCTCCAAGTCACAAACTTGCACTTAATTGAAAGTATTATCTGGAGAATGAAATGCCATTCGAAAAATCTATTTGAGTCCCACCTATAATTCCAGAAGAAAAAATACGTTTGGGCACAAGATACTGCTTATAAATGACCCAAGTTGACCACTCAATCTTCTAAGTTCTAATTTCTCTTGCAGGTATTGTTTAATTACATTACTCACTTCAACTCAGATCTATAAAGTATGTCCAAGCTGAATCTGGCAAAAACAAGGTAGCAACTCAGGATTACTAAATAGACAGAACTTGCAAACTTGGTATTATCTAGCTGTTAGCTATAGAGGTTATCAAATGCATAGAAATAATGAAACAAGGCAACACATTGTAAAATCAATCTAATAGCTTGGTGTTTCATTAGATGCATTAATTGTCAGTTGTTTGGCTAAACTGCAAGATAGACAATTCTTTAACAAGCCATCTATGCACCTAA
The DNA here is from genome assembly GCF_006381635.1 of Hibiscus syriacus. Lineage (NCBI taxonomy): Eukaryota > Viridiplantae > Streptophyta > Magnoliopsida > Malvales > Malvaceae > Hibiscus > Hibiscus syriacus. Next base: position 442,091 of record NW_024062124.1, on the reverse strand, counting down.
CAAGGCCCATTATTTAAAGTTTCTGTTTATTGATCTGTTCTTACCGGTGTCAGAGCAGTCTCTGGCATCAAGGACAGATCTGCTAGAGTTTGCAGTGCATCAAAGGAAGTGTTTCAACTACAATATAAAATAAATAAGAGTCGAACACAATTCATTAAACAAGACATAGTGTTCCAAAGATTAAAATAAACAGTAAGTTAAAGCCAAAGCACACTTAAATAAATTCACAATGTGAATCCGGGGAAAATGATCAAGTACGATTAATAGTATAACAGGTTTTGACAAAATTCTTGAATGTGCAAGGAATTCATGTGGATCTGGGTGTAGAAAATTGTTTTTCTAAGAAACAAGACTGAGAAATATATTTTCTGAGAGAAACAAACCAACATTCAATCTCCCAGATAACTAGGAACAAGAAGCATAACCATACATAAACTAATAAGCATAAAAAAGATATTGTATCCAACATCATTGGATTACCAATAACCTTGGTGAAGTAGCCTTATCAGATAAAGTCGTAACAGAAAACAGGGGAAGATACTTTCTTGAAGGCAAAAACTATCATACCTTCAAACAACACTTTTTTACTTCTTTTCCTTGGACCCTTAATCAAGGCTCTAGAAGTTTGGCATCCGCAACCTCAGCATCGAACTTTCCCTTGAAATCACATAACTGTTGTCCTTCTTCAGTCCCACTACAGGCTTCTTTTGTGTCTTCCAAATGGTTGTTTACACTTACCTCAACCTCCGCTTCCTTCTAAGGTATCTTTACCCTTCTGTTGAACTTCAATAGTATCAGTGCCTTCTATAATCCTGGAATAGTTTTGTCTCTAGCATAATCTGCATTATCTGCTTCAGTGCTTCCTAAGCTTAATTCACAAGCATCCTCATCCACTTCACTACCGTGAATCTTGGCACAAGTAGTTTCTGAGTCAGCATTCTGAAGAAAGACATCAATTAACCTCAATATGTAAGAAAGTAGTGAGGAAGCATTGGAAACATCAAATAAAAATATATTACCATCCTTTCACTGTTGATAACAGGTGATGGTGTCTCTGCTTTTCTATTTGGTGTCCGAGAAACTTGGGGAGAGCCACCCCTTTGTGATGCTTCTGTCAATGCTAGTGCTACCTCATGAGCAACATCATCAACAGAATCCGCCTTTAGTTTCATTCCTTGCTGAATAGGAGAAAAATACCTTTCCCCTTTGCTTTTGTCATGAGAAAAGAAATAGGAACACGGGAGTCCTTTTCCAACAGCACGGGCCTACTTTCTGAATAGTTGAGCAAACAATAAAAACTACTTGTAAGAAACAGTACAGCAGTCTAATATTAAGATTAAAGCTTTAGTACACTAGCCTAATTTCTTCTTCTAAGTCCAAAATGCAAATACCACCTCAACAATGACAAAGGAAGACTAGGAAGAGAGTGAGATAGAGATCTTACCAGAACGTCTCCTCTTTAAAAGTGACATGCAACTTGATGCAGATGAATGAAATTTCAATAGATCTGGAAGCGGCTTATCTAAACTTTTAGAAGGCTGGTCTCGAAGTTTTCCCCTGCTACGCTTCTGAGGTTTCCGAGAAACTCCCATGCCCTCATTGCTTTCTTGTTCACTATCACTTCCTCCCTGCCATCTCACAATCCAAAAACTTCAGTTTCATAAAAGCCATACCGAAAATATTATACCTTTAAAATATTATATTCCTAACTTCAGTTCCATAATAGGTTGCATTCTCTAGATGCATCCCTGCTCCATTGATAGAATCCAAAACATCAGACCATAAAGTACAATCCAGTCAACTAAAGAGCTGGACAAGTATACCTTTGGGAAATAAGAAACTATACAATGTCACAAAGGTGACAGACGAGGACTAAATAGTCAAAGTTGCAGAGCATAAGTCCAAATCTATTCAAAAAACCTCAGATCCATGCAAATTATCAATAACCCGCCAGGTTAAATTAGATACTCACCAAAACAGAATAATGATCAGTCATCATTGCTATCAGTCCAACCATCGAAGCAGTGCCCTCAGGAAGAGATAAGTAGGCCTGAAAATATGGTGAAATTTCTTTTTCTTGAGTTTAACTTAAAAACATCCAAGCACCTTCATGATTTTGTCAGTCACACAAGATTAAGATGAAAATAGCATCCATTCATTAGTAGATAATAATGCTATTTAAGGCAAAATGTGTCAAATGTGATGTGTAACTTCAGTATTTGTGTCAGAAGTGAAAGCTTATTGATGATGGTTAGATGGCAACATGGAAAAGCTAATGCAACTCAAATGTCTTGTACTTGAGAGCTAAAAAGGGAATATAAAAAAATATTGTTGAAAAGAGTACAGGCATAAGGCAAAGAAGTACCAAGAAATAAAGAAAAATATACATATATGAGTGTTATGATACTAAAACGATGCTTACCCTGTTCATAGTGTAAAGTGCCTCAACCATTTCCACGGATCGATTGCGTATCATAGTAGCAACCTATAAAACCAAAAGAAGCAAAAGCAGAAATGGTAAAACCACAACAATCAAAAGTCAGATGTCCCAACTAGATGACCATAAAAGCAACTATATTGAAGTAGATTTTTTAAATATATATATATATATATATAAAATTAGAGTAGCAATACCTAAAACATGTGCCATCTAAACAAAGTCTAATCACAAGTCAACAAACAATAAAGAAACCCAGTGAATTAATCACAACTAACCTTCTTCCAATCTTTTCCATACTTACGATATGCTTCATAGAAACGCTCAAGCTCTTCCTTGGTCCATTGAGGCCCTAACATGTCAGATAACTTCCTTTTCTGCACATAAGACATTAACATTATAAAAATAATTTATACCAGATTAAAATTTTTCACAAGTCATTTTTGATGACCTGTATAAAGATCTCAACAAAATATTAAAGAAATATACTGACATGCAAAGGAAACTTCTTCCTTTATTATCTGATTGGCACTTGGTTAGAGTGTTATGGTTATTCTCTGGTTTTCTATCTCCCATCTAGAAATGGTACCAGATCTATAGACACTAGACAAAAAGGAAATTTTGAATTGCACAAACCTCACAGTGGCAACTCTTAAATTTTCGGTAAGTGGTTGATTCTTTTACGAACAATACTTCATAGTTCACAGTTGATTACATCTTAACACAACAACTTAGTCAAACCCTTTTTGTACTCGACACTAATTTAAAGTTTGCTACCAAATGAGCTTAAATCTAAACACATAAAAGGTGGAAACTCATCAAGGTTGACCGGGAATAAATAAACTAAATCCAAAACTGATTACAAAAAGTCTCAAAGAAAACAACTCCAAGAACAGTATATGATAAAAAATGTAATCAAACAAGAAGAAGAACGAGAACAAAAATTCTTAATCCATTTAACCTAACGAAATGAAAGAACAGAAAATAAAGAGATAAATGCATCAAAACAAAAGTATTTCAAAAACTAATCAAGAACTCACTCGTTTACCACTTCTCTTAGAACTACTATCTCCATCTTTACTAGTAGCAACTTCATTAACATAAGAAAACTTCTTATTTACACTTTTAGATTTCCTAGACGGAGCCATGCGGGACTTCCTCAACTACCTGAAACATAGTAAAATGTCGAAACAACAAATTACTGAATCAATTACCAGAATCGCAATAGAAGTTTATCTCAACCCTTTTTCTGCATAAAAATAAAGAATAAAAAGGAAAGATCTTAAATAAAATATCCAATATGAATTTCAAATTTGACCTCACAAAAAATTCATCTCTAGCTATAAAAAGAAAAGCGCAGGAAAAAAAACTCAAGCTTTGTCAAAAGAGAAGAATCCATAATTTACGAAAGTAAAAATTAATAAACAACAAAATTACAGAAGAAGCCAGTTCTAGAGATCAGGTCAGCTATGCTTGTTTAATCAAAGCACCACCGCGATTAAGTGATGTTTGGTTCAGAGGTCACCGAGACAGCGGAAGAAAAAACACTGCATAGGGGGGGGGGGATTAGCAGTTCAAAAACAAAAAGTTATCACCAGTCGCACAAAAAAAAAGCTCACTCAATTCACTGTCCAATTACTTCAATTAAAACTAAAAAATTGAAAAAAAATATTTCTTTACAAAACTGAATCGAGAAGAAGAAATCGAAGTAAATAAAAATAATTTCAAAACGGAAACGAAAAAGCTTACGATCGAGAACATTGAAGAACAACATATATGAAGAAGCGATCAAGTAAAACGCGAGCTTCTTCTCCGATGAGCAATTTTTTCTCTCTCTCTTTCCCTTGATTTTTGAGGTTTATGATTGGAATTTGAAGATTGATTAGGGAAGGAGATAAAGAAGAAAAATTGGGAGAATTTGGGGATATAACCGCGAAACTTTAAAAATAAAAAAGAAAAGGCATAATGAAAATTTTAGGACTCAATGTTTTGAACAAATTATTATTTTACCCCCAATTCTTTTTTTTAACATTTAGTCCCAACCGTTAGTTAGTTGAATAATATTCAATACATTTGTTAATATTACATTTTCACATGTGTTAATTGATGGCATCACCACATCACTCAAAGTTATAATTAGCATATGACATGTCACTCAAAGTATAGTTTAGTGTATTTTATCCTTGTTATTATTATTTTAATTTAGTTTTTATGAAATTATGATTTTTTTTTAATCTGGGTCATTTACTAAAATTAAAATATTCATCTGCAAAAATATTTTTTTGTATGAAATTAGTTATGTTTCAACTTGTACTGAATCAAATTTTTACCTCTAATATTTACTTGTTTTTCAACTCGACACCATTTTTTTTGTAAGAAAGACCCCTAGTGTTTAGATTTATTAACTAAAATACCCTAATCATTAAGATTCGTTAAAAAATTGTAGTGGTGTAAATGAACAGAGTATTTGTAAATCATTCGTACAACGTTTGTTTATTAAGATAAACAAGGTGATGTGAACAAAATTTTTATGTTCATTTAATAAATGAACAAACATTAACATATATGTGTTCAGTTCGTTTACGTTCACGAATAAGCTCGCTTATCGACTTATTTATAAAATCATTTACCTTTTTTCTTTTATTTTTTATATTTTTTATATTTTAAATATCGGTGAAGATATAGACTAAATTGAATATATGGTAAATTTTAGAGATTAAACTATAAAGCCTAAAAACTTAAGGACTAATGTAGTAAGTTTGTCATTATGATAAAAGAAGAGTGTTGGTTGCTTAACATTTTTTTTTTGAAAGAATGGTCTCATTAAAACCCCTTTTTAGATCTTATAAGAGAAAAATAGTATCCAACAAATATATAAACGAGGGACAATATCGTCCGGTACATCCGAAACAATAAACTCGAGATAAATCAAGTCAAGGAAAAACGCTCGTTGAATTATCTAACATTAACATTAAATGAACAACTTTGTTCGGTTAAGTTCGATTCATTTAGACCCCTAAGCATCCTTAATAATAAATTACATGTTAAATTTTTTAAATTTTATTTTATTATATTTATTTCTTAAAAAATTTATTTAATTTAGGGTAAAGTACATAAATGTTCTTTCGACTATAAGATATTGTTTTATTAAGTCTATCAACTATTAAAAGTTACAAAATAGTTTTTTAACTATAGAGTGTTGTTTTGTTGAGTCCCTTAACTATTAAAAGTAATAAAATGATCACTTCATTATTCATTATGTTCCAAATTCATCATTTTTCATTAAAAAAATATCAGTCGTTTGAGTTGAACGTTAAATGATGACTGAGATATGATAGTCATTTGAGATTAGGGGATCAAATTTTATCATATTGAAGTCAGCATGTTAACGTTCAGCTCAGAATGTCGTCAAATTTTTAATGAAAAAAGACGAGTTTGGAACATATGAATAGTCGAATGATCATTTTGTAACTTTTAATAGTCTAGAGACTCAACAAAACAATACTCTATAATCGAAAATTCGTTTTATAATTTTTAATAGTTGTGTGACTTAATAAAATAATACTCTATAATTAAGGGACTATTTTTTATACTTTACCCTTTAATTTAATACTCAGTTATAGTTGGTTCGTTGCCATTATAAGCCTCTAAAGCTTTCGGCACCGGGACTTCTTAATTCCTCTATCAAAGTTTCCCTAGCAACGAGTTTAGCTTGCATCAAACAACAACGGTCAAGCACGGTCGTGACAGACTGCAAAAGATTAAATGCTTCTGTTCAAGGTCAACCAGAGAAGAAGTTATGCCTCATCCTTAGGAATGGGCATGGACTCAAACTCGACGAGTTTTGATTCGACCTGATCAAGTTAAATGTTTTGAAAAAAATTAGGTTTGGATCGGATCAGATCGGTTTTTTTAAGGTTATTCATGTTGGGTTCGGGTTTAGTGTGAAAAGTATCCGACCCAACTCAACTCAAAAAATATATATAATTTTACCTTATATATTTATGGACAATTACAATAGTATCCCTCTCTATGTTATTTTCTTTTAATTAAATCTCTTTTTTGTTAAAAAAGTAATATTTTTTAATAAATATATTATTTTGGGTCGGGTCGAATTCAGATTTTATCTCAAAAAATCGGTAGAAGGTGTATATTTTTCGAGTCGGGTGGATCAAAAATCCGACCCAAGCCAACCTATGCCCATCCCTATTAATCCCGAAACCATTGTCCTTTTATTTTTTATTAGTACTATAAAGATATATAAGTAAATTTAAAATTATAACTTTTAATTTTAGTTTATTTTGATTTTATTCTTTTTATTTTTATAATTAATTAAATTTTATTCCTAAAATCAAATACAAATATAATGGTCGGATTCACATGCAGCTCTTGAACAGTTGTAGATTTGGGTTAATTTTCTAGTGGCATATATATCTTGTATGCTTAATCAATTATGTTTAGTCTCAAAATCACCCAAACGTAGCACGAATCTAATTATTTCTATATTTAAAATAATGATTATTATCTCTAGAGATTACGGGTTTAACACGGGTCAGTATGAGCGTAGAAACTCATTTTATACTTATAACAAAGATCAATATAAAGATGCTATAGAGTCAAAATTAGTCTCAATGTTTATCAAAATAGTTATTTTGATATTATTTTATTAATATTTTGGCTCATAACATTTTATCTTAAGATAAAAAAGTCGTTAGCATTTGATTGAATAGTCACTTCGACACTTATTCATCTGTTTTTTAAGTATTTTAATTCTCAACATTTTATCTTAGGGTAAAGAGAACACCATTTGACAATGAAAGCTCAATCACCATACTGTAATCGTTGGTGCTCGAACTTGCGACCTTTAAGAACAATAATATTTTCTTTAATTACTGAGATAAGTTAGCTCGTGTGTGTTATTTTAAAATTATATTTTGATATTATGTTTGTATCACATAATCATATAATGTGCGATATCTATTGCATATTTTATCAGTTGGAGTGTTACCATTATCATTATCATCGTAATTGTATTTGTAGGAAAATATAATGTTTATTTTCTTATATTTTATCAAAACGATAAAATATTTCCAAAAAATAACATTTATCAAAACGATAATGGTTTTTTTTAGTATTTTGGCTTTTAATATTGTATTTTAAGATAAAAAATAATATTTGATAAAATATTCACTTTAGCCTTTATTCTATTTTTAGATCATTTTAGCTCTCAATGTTTTATTTTAAGGTAAAAATACCCTTATTTTAAAGTACTAACAATGTGTTAACTAAAATTTTTTCATCTATACAAGAAGCTTTTTACCATATAATAAAATATTGAAAGTCAAAATATTTAAAAAAAAATAAAAATAATGATTATTTTGATAAACATTGAAGACTAATTTTAACATTATGCGTATATACAATATCTATTTAGATTACTCATCTCTTTTTTTAAATTAATAAATTGAAGACTAATGCGCACTTGGTTTTGTTTTTTTATCATGTATGATAACAACAATAAATATTAATTAAATTAAAATTTAATTAATAAAAATATATAATAATTTTAAATAGTGAATAACTCTAAATAAAGATTTTTGCTATGTCAAATTACGCCCAAATAAAATTGGGTTTTTTTTATAGAAACCCGCTAGTTTTATTAAAAATATAAAATATAAAGAATTACAATGAAGATTTATAAGTATAATGTAAACGATCATAACATTTTACTATAATCATTGGCTCAAAAATTAGCTATCTAGATCACACAAAGACAAAAAAAAGATTGGAAAATCTAACCAATGCTCGAACAAAATAAGGGTACAATAAATGTAACTGCATCGACAAATGAACCACAAAAGGGACAAAGCTACTTAAGGTCATCGACAAATCACAAATTAGAGTCAAGCGACGTGAGAAAACTATCCATAAACGCAAAACACGTATTCAAATCAATCCGAGTGTCAAAAGCAAGGAAGATCAACATGATAACAAATAAGCCCAAATATTTATTGACGATGTCAAATCCAACCCTGAGAAAAAAATATAAACAAAAACAACGACAAAAAACCGTAAGTTATTGTCTGAACCATCTTTCGGTTGGGCCCGAAATTGGGCTTCGACTTAGGAATAATAGATTGGAGCCGCCACCGATCATTTATTTTAAACAAAATGGGTTGATCGGATACCTTATTTCTTACCTGATCTGCGTCTTACTAGTGATGTGTTCGATTCGGGAGTCAGTTACCGTCAAGGAAGGGTTAACACCCTTGAATTGCCCTTTCGGTACTATATAATTTTCAATTGTTTTAAATTAAGAAAGTTGTAAGTTTAACTTAAAAGGTAAAATAACGAGTCAAATTACTTACCTTTGACGAATTTGAAATTGTACCCTTAAAAAATCGAGAAACGTATTAACGGAAGAATGTAAAAAAATAAAAATACAAATAAAGAGAAAAAAAAATAACATAGATAAAATAAATAAAACAAAGGAAAGTAATAATAATGATAATATATACATAATACACAACTAAACAAAAATAAGGAGGTGATGCAAATGACGAAATAAAATATAAAAGAAAGAAAAAAATATAAGAAGGTAAAATATATATATATAATAAATAAATAAAAATATACATAAAATGACGGTAATATAAATAAAAGAAAAAAATGGAGATAATAATATATATATACATACATTAATAGTAAAAATAGATAGTAATAGTTAAAATATATATATAATAACTTATAATAAGGTGAAAAAAGAAAAGAAATATATATATATATATATAATAAAATAATATAAATTAAAATAATGAAAAATAGATGGATTAAATCGAAAAAGAAAATGAATTCAAGGGCCAATTTGCAAGGATTTTGGGTTCAAAAATTGATTTAGGGGTCTAAATTAAACACTTTAAAAAACTAGGGACCAAAACGCGAACTCCCCCTTCTTGTTGAAAACACGCGGGTCTAAGGGGTTTGGTGGGTCGGGTTATGAGGCCTGATGGGTTCAATATAAAACTTAAAAAAGTTTTATAATTTCTCATTTCTCTTCTCAAACCAACGAGAGCCCTCCCCATTTTCGTTTTTTTCTCTGGTTGTTCTTGATATTCAAGAACAAGGGTCATGCGTCGCTGCCTGAAAATGGTGGCCACCGCCTCGCCGCCGCTCATCGGCGGTGATCCACCACGAAACCTATTTTTTTAAAGAGCATCCTTCTCCCACAGTCCGAAAATCCAAACGGTTTTTCAAAAATCAGTTCGAAAAAGCGCAGATCTAGGAAATAGGTTTTGAATAACAAATGCCTCACTTCGTTCATCGGCCAAACGTTTTTTTTTTGTTTCCGAGCCAGAAGCAACATTCAACATGCAAAGATAAAGGATGAACAAACGAAGGTAAAAAAAAAGTAGCTACCTTTTTATTTCTATGCAAACTTACTACAAAAGCTTCAGGCTTGTTTGGTGTTCCTCTCAATTTCGTGCCTATTTCCTAGTGATATTATGTGTAAATCTCTCTATGTAAACTCGTGTGTGTATCCCAAAACAGTGGGGGATTACATAGCATTTTATAGGAATCAAAATCATGTTTTTAGGTTTTTTATTTCGAATGAAACACTGATGTTTGGTATGTTGGTTGTCTCTGTTTCATGCGTGGTGTTGGTGTTGTTTTCCTTGCGCCAGAGAACTCGGAGCTGTGAAACTCGCACGCTAGGGGCGTGAAATTCAACCGTGCATTGTGGGGGTCCTCGTGAAAGAGTAGAACGACACTGGAAGCGAAGTGTGGAGCTAGGGTTTCCCAAACCCTAACTTAATCGGTTTGGGTCTGGCATGCTTGGCCACTTGGTCACGTGATGGGTTCCTGTTGAGCCAGTAGCTGTGTAATCATTTCGGGCCAGATATTCAAGCCTGAAAGAAAGCAAACATTATTAATATTGTAATGTATATATATATGTATGATACTTTATATTATACGTATATTTAACGTATGCACATTATAATGTAATTGATATTTTAAATGTACCACACGTATGCACCATATAACATAAGTGTACCATTTATTATAAACACGTCATGAGACGTTATGTGATAAATGTGTGACTATAGCTACTAAAAGGCAGAGAAAATCATACCATAAAGGCAAAGAAACATGCCATATAAACATAAATATTCTTATTAAAAAACTAATAAAACAAAGAAAACATATAACTAGTAGGTGACAACTAACATCAAAACCGGTATTGGATAAACAAAATTAAAGAAGAAAAAATTGGATCGATCAATAAAATTAACACAAGTTGTAAAGAAGAAAAAAATGAAGAGATAAGAGGAAGAAAAAATGGCTAGGGTTTTTTTACCAAACCCCAAAAAGAACAGTAACAAAAATGGATTTTAAAAATTAAATATATCATTTTAAGGCATATTTAAAAAGTCATGGCATGCATTAATTAAGAGATTTTAAGCACGATCAATATTAAATGTTATTAAATTTTATATAAAATTAATGTGATAATTCACATGATAATTTATTTATTGACATATTACGATACCAATTTAATTAATGAATTTAAAATTATAAAAACTATTGTATCTATTCAAAGTTATAGACCAAATTTAGTTAGACAATTAAACAAAATAAATAATATTGATTGATTTTGTTTTGAGAAAAGCCAACAATAGTAATAATTTTATTAACAAAGCAAACATGTGTTCATTGGTAAAATAAACACGAGTAAACGTCTTGTCCCTTCACACTAATTAGAAAACAAATGTGTACCAACTTTTCTCAACATGGACGGTTAACTCTTTCCTTGACAGTTAAAGTCAACTGATCACAGTTTATTTATATAAAATTAATATTTTATTTACACGAATTAACTTATCTTAATAGTTAAAGTAATCATCATTATTTTTAGATATTAAATTCGAGCACTAATGATTACAGCAGAGTGATTGAATGTTCATCGTTAAATAATAGAAAATATTTAGAACATATATTTAGGGATGGGTATGGGACTCGAACTCAAATTCGACGGATTTTTTAAAAAAAATTCAGGTTCAGATCGGGTCGGGTTTTTTTAAGTTTGATATTTGGGTCGGGTCGGTTCGGGTTTAGGGTGAAAAATACTCGACCCGACCCAAAAATATATATAATTTTACCATATATATTTAGGAATAATTACAATAATACCCCTTTATATATATATATATTTCAATTAAGTCACTATTTTTATTGAATAAAAATATTTTTTTATTATTTCGGGTTAGGTCGAGTCTCAGGTCGAGGCTCCCTTGTTCTCGGGTCGGGTCTAGTGGACCAAAAACCCGACCCATGCCCATCCCTACATATATTACTTTAGTTTAATAAAAAATTAATACTCATTTCAAATTATTTTTAAAATTGATATATTTGTCGTATAAAATAAAGACGTTCATCACATTTATATAAAAGGAATAATCTTCTATCCAAAATTAAAATAAAGGGATTAATCTTCAATAAATATTAATTTAGAAATTATTTTTATTTAATATTTGCAATTGAAAAAAAATGAAATTTGATAGATTAACTCATAATTGTGTTACCTTTTGGGTTCCTATAAATGATCGGTGCTCATGGAAATAAGATTGACATGTCCAATAATAAGTTACCCTATCTCAATTAAGGAAAAGAACATATATTTCATTAAATAAAAAAAAATAAACAATTTATTATATAGCTTGATATTTAAAATTTTATTTTAATCGACATTATAGTATTTGACAATTAATATATTTAGCCACTAAATTTTATCAATGAAGGTATCTTATTTTCTGGGGTAAATTGAGCAAATAGTCCCTTTTGTTTTGGAGTCAGTTCGACTTTAGTCATTAATTTTAAAATGAAAGATAAATGATCCCTAACATTATCGGTTCATTCAGTTTAAGTATCTCTACTTTTAACACTTAACAAATATGTGACATAATTGAAGGACTAAAATTAAATAGGAGTTAACGAATAATGAACTAAAATTGAACGAATCAATAACGGTAAAAACTAAAATCGATCAGCTTAACAACGTTAGGAACATGTACTTTTACCTGGCCGACAATTGATTGGTAAGATACGGTTGCCCGCATGTGGCCAACAGCCCAAAACATGTCCAAGTCGAACAAATAGTACTTTTACCTGTTTAATAAATATGTTTATTATCTTTTATCAGTTAATTTAATTTGACAAATTCTAAAAACTTAAAAGCTAAAATATTTAAAAAAAAAACTGAGATATAAAAAATAGGATAAATTGCGAATTTAGCATATCTAATATTTAGTTTTGTATCATTTTAATACGTTGTCATTAAAAAATTAACGGTAATTTGCACGTATCACCTATTTATAGATAAATTATATCATTTATCAATCAACTATCTTCTCACTCTTATTTTGGTCACTAAAATTTAAATTTTTAAATTTAATTAATTAACTTTCAAATTACTCCTAACTTAATCACTCTAACTTTCAATTTTTTATTTTTAATCATACATTAATAAAATAATAATAAAATATCATGTCACAAAAATATTAATAAAATAAATTTGAGTGATTAAAATAGGAGCAACTTGAAAGTTGAGTAGTTAAATTGAAAATTTGTAAACTTTAGTACTAAAATAGAAGTGAGAAGATAGTTGAGTGATGAATGATATGATTTACATATAAAAAATGCACTGCTGTTATGTTTTTAACAAGGAGGTACTAAACTGAAATAAAAACTAAAAGTTAGGTATGATTTTAAAAAATAAAAAATTTAGTACTAAAACAAACCAAAATTGATAATTTATATATTAAACACATAATTTACCCTAAAAATATTAGGATATACTACGTATTTACTCATCATATATTTTTGACGTTTTGTTTTAGTCACTCAACTCATTTTTTTAAATCATAACTAATGTTACATTTTTTGTTATGATTTGGACACTTTTTATTAAAAAATAAATAAAAGTACTAATGTGATATTTTTTAATAATAATATAACATTATCTTATGATAATATGTGAGTTTCACTGTTAAAGAATTAATGATAATATAACATTATCTTATGATATTTAGAAACTCGTACTCATAGAAGTCTCAAAATCAAACAACAAGAGTTCGAGAAACTGAAGCAGAGAGAGAGAGAGAGAGAGAGAGAGAGAGAGAGAGAGAGAGAGAGAGAGAGAACCAGACCCAAAAGAAAAACAGACAAAACATCTTCTCTGTGTGTGTCTGTTTTCGTCGTATTTAATGAAGTAATGAAAACATGAGAGAGAAAGTCTCTGTTTTTATTTTCCTATTTATTTTTTTTGCTTATTTGTAGTTTAGAGAAGAATACACGGATACCCATTTGATCGTATTATACTTTGGGTTGATTCTCCGTACGTTTGATGGAGCGGGGACCCGAATCGGAACTGGAATGGACAGTTCCGGGACCCGAAACCGGGCTTGAAGGTAAGGAGAAGAACCGAGCTTTTGATTTTGATTTTAGCGTAACGTGGGATGTGATACATGTTTTTTTGACTGAAATGTAGAGCCGGCTTGGCGGTTGGGATTAGGGGTTGAACCGGAATCATACCCGGAGAGACCCAACGAAGCTGATTGTATTTACTATTTGAGGACTGGGTTTTGTGGCTACGGCTCTCGGTGTCGGTTCAATCATCCACGCGACCGTGCTGCTATGGTAAACTTATCATAGTTTGATTGAATTGTTCTTTGTTTTTGATCCGACTCAATGTTTCCTTGAAGGGTTTTGATTGGTTTTTTTGCTTGATCATGGTCTTTAGAATGATGGGGTTTTGAATTTTTAGGATAAGATATCATAGTTTTGGTACAATGATATGAGATCTAGTGAAATTGGTAATCTTGATTTTGGATGCTCATTTGTTTTGATTGGTGATCGGAATCCGAAAACGGTGACATTGGTTGTCTGCCTTAGGTTATGAGAGCTGGAAGAGGCGATGTAGGGGAGTATCCGGAGAGAGTCGACCAGCCGGTTTGTCAGGTACTTTCGATGAGATTGTTTGTTGAACTTTTGATAAATTTGAGATGTGTATGCCGGAATCGAATGATTTCAACAATGTGAATTGGTTAGATAACTTGATGCTACTTTGTTTTAAGGTTGAAGGATATCGAGTTAGGGTCATGTATTTTTGGTGAAAGGTTTCTGTTTGCTTTATTGATTTGCAGTATTATATGAGGACGGGGACTTGCAGATTCGGTTCTTCCTGTAAGTACCATCATCCGAAGGAGGGAGGTGGTTCTTATATCCACAGGCCGCTAAATTATTATGGATATCCATTACGTCCGGTTTGTATCACTCGACATTAACGCTCAAGTGTTTTGAGACATGCATTCTTCAGTTTTGCTTAATAGTTGAATACTGCAATACAGGGTGAAAAGGAGTGTTCTTACTATGTGAAGACGGGGCGGTGTAAGTTCGGTGCGACGTGTAAATTCCATCATCCTGCACCACCTGCTGTGCAGGTTCTAACACCGTCTCCTGCTCCTCAAGTTCCATCTGTGCCTACACCAGTTCATGTACCTACATTGTATTCCACGGTGCAGTCACTGTCCGGCCCTTCCTCTCAACAATATGGAGTTGTAATGGCTAGACCTCCCTTAATGCCAGGCTCATACGTGCAAGGCCCCTATGGTCCTTTGCTACTTTTCCCGGGCATGATTCCTTTTCCGAGTTGGAATCCCTACCCGGTAGGGCAATTTAAATCTTATTCAGTTAACTTCAACAGTGATTACACTTCATTAATTATTTTTTTAAAGTTTGTAATGCACCCGTTGCAGGGACCCGTAACTTCTGGTACTCAACCCGCCGTTGGATCAAGCTCAATTTTCCGGGGAAAACCATTATCTCCTTCAGCGCCTGCCTATACCGGGTCTTTTCAACCTGTACCATATAGTGTTGGACCTTCAAGCAGTAATCTGGAGGAGCAGCAATTTCCCGAGAGACCCGGCCAACCTGAATGTCAGTATTATGTGAAAACGGGTAATTGTAAATATGGATCCTCCTGTAGATATCATCATCCACCTCAAGTGATTGCACCGAAAGGAGATGTCATCCTCAGCCCTCTTGGTCTTCCTCTACGTCCGGTAAGAATTTCACGAAATGTACTATAAATGTGATGCTTTATTTTAGATTTTAAAAATGTCCGATGATAAATCCGGTCGTATGTCGTTTTCTTTGCTCAAATTGCTTTTGCAACAACTCAATTATGTTTCCGTAATAAGGTTGGTCGTAAAATGCCATGTTCTGAATATCATCTATATTTAACAAACAATGTATCAGAAGATATCAGTGCAATCACTGCATTGAATTGGAACTTCTCTCTTGATGTCATTCCGCCGAACTTTTTAACGAGCTAGTTGATATTTAGACTCGGTGGTATAGTCCAGTTACATGAATGTCTTTGAATCTTTTGTTATATGGTTTCGATTTACTACATTACTCGAGTCTCTTCCCGGTTAGTTGTCGTTCATTTGCTTACTTGTTTTTCTTAATGGTATCAGGGGGAACCAACTTGTACTCATTTTTCACAACGTGGAGTATGCAAGTTCGGACCTGCTTGCAAATTTGATCATCCTATGGAAAAACTAAGTTACAGTCCATCAACGTCTTCCGTTTCTGATATGCCTGTACCCTATCCCGTGGGATCTACGACTGGTACACTACCCCCTTCATCCTCCTCTTCGAATTTACGACCAGAACTTCTATCCAGGTCCAGCAAGGGCCCTGCACCCACGATAATATCATCATCGGTGAGCTCGTCGAGTGAAGCAGCTGATTCGGTTTTTCCTAAAGGTGCAGCCGTTCATCATTCAAGCGCACAGCAGTCTAGTCAGAGTCCTGCCCCTCCTACCGGCAGTGGCAGCACCGAGGCCCACACTTCAAGCTAATAGATAAGAGAAGCAACAGCCTCTATCCCCAATTTTTTGATCACGGTCATGAACCTACACATTATTATTTTATACAAGTTTTTGGAAAATAGGAGGGCTTAGTTTTGTTATCATGGCCGGCTCTGATCATCTATGTTCGTATAACCCTTGTATGGTCGTCTCTTCCATCTCGAATAAGCCCACAGCAAATAACCTAAAACTTTAGCAAAATCGTTATACTTACGCTTTCGAATAACCACTGAAGAACCCTCAGAGACATCAATTACATTAGGGAGAACCGTGTCGAGCCATCGGCCCATTGTCTGTTAGGTTAGTTTACGATCCGATCGAAAAGATTGATCCCCACACCATTCTTCCCTCTAGATGAACATTTTTATCAGAGTTCGTTGTGAAGAAAAGAATTTAAGAAAAAAACTCTATAGGAAGCATCAAAATGTGACCATCTTTAGATACATATTTTATGTTTTGACAATCGAAATGCTCGATGAATTTCTTATGACACAAGTATTTTCTCTTTGAATATTGCTCGAATTAGGGTTTAATTTGGTTTGTTCACGTGTTCACCCTTAGATGGTCTCAGTTTCCGTAATCTGTCATACCGTGATCTTTTTCGTATCGAAAAACTGCTCATGCAAGTGTTTATCTTCGAGAAATGACACGGGATCTTCGATTCGAACCATTTTGATCCGATCTTTTCGATCATCGCCCGTATTAGAGCTTTTATGTTTCTTCCTATAAAGGAAGAAACATGTATTGTCTCCACTCGCACAAACACAGACAGAAACAGGGTTGATGGTGTTTTGTAGTTGTCGATTCTTTCCACATTCTAACACCTTTTTTAGCTGTCTGGTAGTGTGCTTATATGATAAATGTGTCCAAATGCTTTTAGGAACAGTCCGACAGGGGTGATGATGATTAAACCATGAAATCACCATGTAATAATTAAGGTCATGTTTTTTTACATGAATTCTATGTAAAGGGCTTTAGGACTTTGTTGATAAAAAGCAGAACAAATAGCCGCAAAGGATAGGTGATCTTGGTGTCAGTAGTAATTGCTGTCTAATTCAATAACATGACAGAAAGATTATTATTTATTACAAATTTTCTTTTTTTTAAAAAAAAATCTTAAATTTAGATTAAAAGAAAATAATACTAAATTTAGTTTAAAATTATTAAAATCTTAAATTTATTTTTATTTTTAGTCTTGCATTAATTACCATTTAAAATATATATAAAAAGTTCTATCCAATTTTAAATAAATTATTAAATTTGGTTTAGTGATTTAGGTGCTTCCGTACGCTCTAAACAACCTGGGTTCAAATTCTCCCTTCATTGTTATTTTTTTTCTTTTTCTGTTTTTGACATTAATTACAATATAAATTATCTCGTAATTCATGTCAGAAGAGTGAGATTCGACTAGTAGTTGTGGTGTGTCTCATATTCTCTTTAGTTCCAGGTTTGAATCTTCCTCGGCACCATTAATTAAAATTAAAACCAAATTGAAAGTATATAAAAATAAACGAAGACCAAGCATATGTTTATATTAATTTTGTTAAGGGTCAACTATACTAGATACCACTGAGGTTTAGGTGTTGTATTGTTTGTGTCACGACCGTCTTTCGGTTGGGTCCGAAATTGGGCTTCGACTTAAAAAGAATGAGTTAGAGTCGTCACCGATCGTTTTAAAAATATTTAGGTGGATCGGACACCATCTTACCTGATATGCGTTCTACCAGAAATGTGTCGGGTTCGGGAGTCGGTTACAGCCAAGGAAGGATTAGTACCATTGTATTGCCCTTTCGGTACCAATTAATTTGTCGGTTGTCTTTAATTGCGAAAATTAAAATTTTTAAAAAATCAATTCGAATTAATTATCTTTGATCGATTGAAAATATCCCTAAAGTCGAAAATAGTGTTAGATTGTAAAATGAAAAAAATGAAAAAAATATTAATATAATAATAATAATAATAATAAAATAGATAAAATAGATAACAAAGATAAATGAAAGTTAGTAAAATAAAGAAAAATAATAAAAAATAATAGAATAAAAAAAATAAAATAAAAAAATAAAAAGGACCTTTATTCAATTTCACCGGTTTTGAGTGTTGTCAAATACAAATGGGATTCAAATTTTTCCCATATACTCAACTTGATTCTCACCCACTTCCGAACAAGAAATACAATGTGAGTCAGCGCTGCTTAAGTTGTCCTTAACTGCTGGGCTCCCCTGTCTTATCTTCATATTTCTTTTCTAATGCCTCTAGCTGTCTGTGAATGCTGTCGAGAACTTCATCAGTCATTCATTAATATATATTATGCATCAATCTTTACATATTCCGGCCTCTCAACATCAGCATATATTCTTGGAAAAGATAGGCAACCTTCGTTAAACAACATCATCTTCTTTAAATATTTTGTAACTTTCGGGTTCATAAGAACGATTTCTTGCCCTTCACCTCACTTGCTGACGGGATTAAACACCATCAGTTGAACATCAATTCCTACTTGCGGAGCTGAGAGACCAATGCCATCAGTTTTGTACATAACGTCGAACATCTCATCGGCAAGCTTCTTCAAATTCTCATCGAATGTGTCAATTCGTTTATTTCTCTTTCATAATATAGGGTCTGGGTATACCACAATTTCCAACGGCAACTCGAACCGAAGATCCTCCGAGGAAACAATTTTGTTGTCTTTGGATGAGAAACCTCGTTTAGCTCGAGCATAGACCGGAGTTAGCATATGATTGGTTTGGTTAACCGAGAAAGTGAGGCGCGCGGGTGAAGAAAAACGGTTGAGCTGGAGATGGCGGGTGGAGTGTACAGCGGAGATGGTGGAATCGGGTTGAGGAGTGTCGGACCAAGTGAGTAGATCTGCAGTGAAAGTGTGTGGTTTCCTCTGTGGGGTGCTCGTGTTTCTCTTCATTCCCTTTCCTCGTAAAACGAAGCTTTCAATTGAATAAAACAACGGAGAGAAGGCTTGGGGTTCTTTCTCTGCAGCACCAAAAACCAAAGGACTCATTTCGCCGCTTCCAATGAGTGAGGCCCCCAAAATGATAAGAAGAATCTGTTTAAATATTAAAAGCCCCCCAAAAGCAGATTTGTTTTTTTAGTTAGTGGGAGTAGTGGGAAAAATGGATAGGAGTGGAATGAGTGGGGGTAATGGATTGGTTGAGAAAATAGTGGGTGCCTGCAAAATAGTATATAAATTAATAATACTAATAATATAATATAATATAATGTTTTCGTAGACTCAGATAAAAAAGGGTGTCTACAGCTGTCCCTTTTTGCATATTTTTATATTAACAAGAATATAGCAAAGATGAAAAAGACAACAAGTTTTTGCCCGGTTCTCTTTGAGTTTATACTTGATAGTGTTTGTTGTGACACTAAGTCGATCCATTGGGCACGATATCCTTCTTCGTGAAATTGTAATCATGGATGACTCATTTGTTGTGAAGTTAAGTTGAATTGTAAAATTCTGAGTACGATATCATTCGTCGTGAAGTTAAAATCGTGGACCTCTTGAGCGCGATAACTCTCGTTGTGAAGTTGAGTTGAGCTCAAAGTATTGGGAAGTAGCTCATGGATTGTCTTCTAGCCTAATATACTTTGTTGTGAAGCTGAAATTTGACCTGAATGAAATAGGTTTTTCATTGTTGTATCACAGATGACTCATTCGTCGTGAAGTTGGGTCAATATTTTGGGTAAGATATCTTTCGTTGTGAAGTCGAAATCGTATGTGAATCGAAAATTGTCTCTATGTTTCCAATCTTGGTCAACCTTGGTCTTCTTCTCGATTTAAAGACTTGGGTGTGAAAATTTGACTGGACAATAGTTCCTTGTTAATGCAACACGGTTGATACGCCCTCGAGCTGAATTGAATCGAACTCGAAAGTCTTCATTGATATACATCTCTTCTTACCTTGAGCTATGATGTACTGAGCTGAGAGATTGCCCCAGATCTTCCTCTTGACTTAAAGACCTTGGTTTAAACTTCAACTGGAAATTAGTTCCTCGCTGTTACTATGCGGTTGATACGTCATCAAGCTGAATGGCATCGAGCTCGACATTTTTTGTTGACAGATAGCCTTTCTCGCCTTGAGCTATACTGTAAATTTGATAGGCCTTTGAGCTGAATGTAATCAAACTCGAAAGTCTTTTGTTAACAGATAACCCTTCTCGCCTTGAGCTATGCTGTAAATTTGATGTGCCTTTGAGTTGAATGTAATCGAAATCGAAGGTCTTTGATGACAAATAACCCTTCTCGCCTTGAGTTATGATGCACTGGGCTGGGGAATGAATCCATGTTGTTGCTGATGACTCATTTGCTGTGAAATCAAGTCAATCTGTTGAAAACGATATCCTTCGTCGTGAAGTTGAAATCGTGGATGGCCCCTTTATTGTGAAGTTGATCTTTGAATTGGATATCCTTCGTTGTGAAGTTGAAATCTAAGAATTATTTTACCAAATTGGTTTTGAGTTGGATATCCTTCGTCGTGAAGTTGAAATCCAATCTTGAGTAAGTTTCACCAAATTGGTTTTGAGTTGGATATCCTTCATTGTGAAGTTGAAATCCAATCTCGAGTTGTATTGCTACTTGTGGGCACGATATCCTTCGCCGTGAAGTTGAAATCGTGGATGACCTCTTCGTTATGAAGTTGAGCTTTGAATTGGATATCCTTCGTCGTGAAGTTGAAATCCAATGTTGTGTAAGTTGTGTTGTTTCGAGTCCAATATCCTTCGCTGTGAAGTTGAAATTGACTCCGAATGAAACTGGAAAAGTTGTTTATTGACAGACATTCCTTCTTTGAATTGGATATCATTCGTCATGAAGTTGAAATCCAATCTAGAGATGAATACTGCTTGTGGGCACGATATCCTTCGTCTTGAAGTTGAAATCGTGGGTTGCTCATTCGTTGTGAGTTAAGCATTGAATTGGATATCCTTCGTCGTGAAGTTGAAATTGTAGATGGCTCATTCGTTGTGAAGTTGAGCTTTGAATTGAATATCCTTCGTTGTGAAGTTGAAATTGACTCTAAAAGCTACAAAAAATTATGTGTGCAAAAAATGATGAATGTGATGCTCTTAAGTATGTCTAAGATGCATGCAATATGAATTATCTCTTATTTTATCTCCTAGGTAGAGTCTCATGCTTTGTCTGTCGATCTGGTCTTGGGAATCGATCGTGCCTCATTTTCTTCTCGGGTTTCAGCTTCAAGGACCTTTCATATTTGAGACTGTCCTATTTGAAATTTTTTTTCTCATTTCTCTTATTTTATGAGGGAAAAAGATATGAGCATATAAAAATTCTGTAAAAAATTGTTGCTTAATTCAGGCTCACAATTGAATCAAATCATAAACATGAGCTCAAAGAATATCAAAGGAATCAATAGCTCTTTTAATGCTTTCATAGTTATAGCTCTTTGGCAAATATCAAAATTGATGAGTTGGTTTCAGGTTTGCCTCATATTTTCTATGGTTTTGACCACCAAAATGTCGCAACATGCCCCTTTTTCTTGGCTTGGCATTTTAATCGGATGCGGACAAAATGACGCAACTAGCATAATCAATTACTAGACCTTCTATTTCGGTCCTCTGAAATCTTCCATTTGTTCAAGCTTCGTAGGCTTCTCTAACAAAGGCAATGCAAAAATATCGATCTAAAAATAAAATTCTTGAGTGTCCTTTAGTCCATCATTACCGAAAATTTCTTGTTTAGATAAATTTGATTTAATTTACCATTGTCTGGATAGCCAAATCCATAAAGCTGAGGCGTTTAACCAATTGCTTTAGAGGGATAACTTAATATTATAATCACTTTTATCATGTTAACTGAATGGTTCATCTCATCACAAAGTCTTTGGCCTGACAATAGAAGTGGAGCAAACACCAAGTTGCCAAGTGTCCAAGCAATGTCATGGTTTGAACGCAATTTATTCATAAAGCCAGGGCTTTCGAGTTTCCTCTATAACCAATTGCCTTAGTGTAATAGCTCAACTTTTACGGATTTAATTTCTTAAGATTGTCAAGAAGAACTTGTTATAGTCTAGGTGTTTGTTGAAAGTCAATAATTTCATCTTTAGACTTCAATTTCCAAGCGACTGGCCTAAACTAATTCAACTACTTGACTATTCCATATGTAAAGATCATGATCATCATTGAACGTCTTAAACAAAAAGTATAGTAATATCATATGCAAAAGATGTCCCATGTTGTCCGCACATATGCATATCTAAATACCAAGCCTCTTTTCATTTTTTATGAGAGGAGAAGGTTATATCGGTTCTTGTAAGAAAAATGTATGGTGTTTGAGCGTATCTTTCAAGGTAAGGTCCAAGGGTCATTATTTGATCATATCACTTTATCAAAGATTTGTAACTCCGATCATTTACAGAGTTTTTAATTCATTTGATATTCAACGAATTTCAAGTCTACAAATTTGATTCATTGCTTGCTATCTTTAAAGTAGCATAAATTCATTTAAACCTCCTTAAAAAAAGAACTGAGAAAAGAAGAAAAACAAATTCAAACAAAATACTGCGAATGATGAAACGATCTTCTTTCTTATTTGGATGCACCCGAGTTGCTGAAGTTGATCCAATTTTTATTATGCATTTTCTGCACGATTCTCTTGAATGCGGAGTAGTTCTCGATAGTGTGCCTGGGACACCGCTATGATATTCACAATGAACGTTCTCATCATACTACTTGGGTATGGGGGCTTCATGTGTTCCACCGGATATGGTGACACTACGTGGGTGTCAAAAAGTTGTTGGTAAAGCTCTTTGTAGGAATATAATCGAAATGTTCCCATTTTTTATGAGACATGTGAATGAAAAAAAAGAGAACAATAATGCGAAATATGCATGAATACATAATGCATACAATGTTCGAGACATTGATCCAAAAATGTGTCTGTTATTATAAATAATCCTTATTGAGGATAAAAATGTTATGTCTTAGGAGACAAAAAACATTTTAAAGGTATAGACCCATAACAACTTCTGATCCGTCTTCCGCCTTGTCTGTCACCGATTGAATACCCTGTCAAACCGTTCTGACTCATCTGGATAAACCGTGCAGGTGACGAGCTGTTGAATGACTGCATCTCTAGTTTTCACTCTCTGCTGAGTCTGCCTTCAACAAAAGCGCATTTGGAAGCCTCCATTGAAGGGAACTGTCTGAAACTCACTTGTTTACTTCTTGGATTTGTCAACAATGGCCTGTTGTCTTTGAAGGAGCACTCCAGGTCAATAATATTTTTTCTCGTCTTGCCCCTGTAACCCTTGCCAACTGAAAAAGTTGACTTTTGGTGTACACAGTGTAAATCCCAGTCCATTATGAGTATTTTCTAACTATAGTTGGACTTCTGAGTCTTTCATCTCTTGTATTATAACCCCTTTGTCCATTAATACATATTATTTACGTTTAACGAACACATTTTTGGTGTATTAACACCTCTTTTGAATGATGCAAATGATGAAACTAAAATAAAAGAGAACAAAAATGAAAAGGGTTAGTGATGTAAAGATAATAATCAAAACAATCATGAAAATAAAAATATTACCCCACATGATATCTACCCCATGCTTATTATTCTTACACGGACATGATCTCTATCCCACATGTTAATTTTGAACCAGTCTTAACCGCATAAATTTCTAGTTCACATGTTTTGAACATAAAATAAAGCAAGAAATAATCTCAAAATAGTCTAGGGTTTGAAATGAGGTTTTGGGCTGGGCTCTAATTCCCTATAGTCTCCCGGTTTAGGTTCTAAAGAAGGTATTCGATTTCTCCTTGTCGGTGCCCCCTTGGGCTTGCCAGACCTTTAGTCCTAAGTTCATTACAAGTTTACGTGGACTAAGTTAAACTCGAGAGGATACATTCCCTTATGCCCATACGGAGAATAAATTCACATGAAGACATAAGGTATATGAATCCCGAAGGTTACTTGCTAGGCCCATACGGAGAATAAATTCTCACGAAAGCGTCGCTTTCACCCCCACTTAAAAAACGGGTTTGGAGCTTGGGTATAGAGTCTTAGATGAAAACTTTTTTAAAAATCTGTAATCGTTAAAAAACGTTAGTGCAACTATTTATTTGAAAAATAATCAAAGATAAATAATTAAAATCGAATAAATAAATTAAAATTTATTATTTTCGCTTGAAAAAGACAACCGAAAATTAATTATGGCCTGACTCACTTACCTGTCCCCAGCAGAGTCGCCAAGCTATCGCGACCGTCTTTCGGTTGAGTCTGAAATTGGGCTTCGACTTAAAAATAATGGGTTAGAGTCGCCACCGATCGTTTTAAAAACATTTAGGTGGATCAAACACCATCTTATCTGATATGCGTTCTACCAGAAATGTGTCGGGTTTGGGAGTCGATTACAGCCAAGGAAGGATTTGCACCCTTGTACTGCCCTTTCGGTACCAATTAATTTGTCAGATGTCTTTAATTACGAAAATTTAAATTAAAATTAAAATCTAAAAAAATAATTCGAATTAATTAACTTTGATCGATTGAAAACATCCCTAAAGTCAAAAATAGTATTAGATTATAAAAAGAAAAAAAGAAAAAATATTAATATAATAATAATAATAATAAAATAAATAAAATAGATAACAAAGATAAATGAAAGTTAGTAAAAAAAGAAAAATAATAAAAAATAAAAAAATAAAAAGGACCTTTATGCAATTTCACCGGTTTTGAGTATTGTCAAATACAAATGGGATTCAAATTTTCTCATACACGCAACTTGATTCTCACCCAGTTCCGAACAAGAAATACAGCGTGAGTCAGCGTTGTTTAAGTGGTCCTTAACTGCTAGGCTCGACGGTCTTATCTTTATATTTCTTTTCTAATGCCTCTAGCTGTATGTGAATGTTGTCGAGAACTTCATTAGTCATTCATTAATATCTTGTGCATCAATCTTTACATATTCCGGCCTCTCAACATCAACATATATTCTTGGAAAATATAGGCAACCTTCATTAAACAACACCATATTCTTCGAATATTTTGTAACTTTCAGGTTCATAAGAACGATTTCTTGCCCTTCACCTCGCTTGCCGACGGGATTAAACACCATCAGTTGAACATTAATTCCTACCTGCGGAGCTGAGAGACCAATGCCATCAGTTTTGTACATAACATCGAACATCTCATCGATAAGCTTCTTCAAATTCTCATCGAATGTGTCAATTCATTTATTTCTTTTCTGTAATATAGGGTCTGGGTACACCACGATTTCCAGCGGCGACTCGAACCAAAGATCCTCCAGGGAATTGATTTTGTTGTATTGGATGGGAAACCTCATTTAACTTGAGCATTAGTAGGGGATTGGTTTGGTTAACCGAGAAAGTGAGGCGCGCGGGTGAAGAAAAACGGTTGAGCTGGAGATAGCGAGTGGAGTATGCAGCGGAGGTGGTGGAATTGGGTTGAGGAGTGTCGGACCAAGTGAGTAGATCTACAGTGGAAGTGTGTGGTTTCCTCTATGGGGTGCTCGTGCTTCTCTCCATTCCATTTTCCTCGTAAAACGAAGCTTTCAATGGAATAAAATAATGGAGAGAAGTCTTGGGGTTCTTTATCTGCAGCACCAAAAACCAAAGGACTCCTTTCGCCGCTTCCAATGAGTGAGGCCCCCCAAAATGATAAGAAGAATGTGTTTAAATATTAAAAGCCCCCAAAAGCAGATTTGTTTTTTAGTTAGTGGTAGTAGTGGAAAATATGGATAGGAGTGGAATGGGTGGGGTAGTAGAGTGGTTGAGATAATGGTGGGTGACTGCAAAATAATATATAAATTAATAATAATAATAACAATAATAATAATAATAATAATAATAATATAATGTTTTCGTAGACCCGGACAAAAATGAGTGTCTACAGCTGTTCCTCTTTGGATATTTATGTGTTAACAAGAATAGGGCAAAGATGAAAAAGACTACAAGTTTTTGTCCGGTTCTCTTTGAGTTTAGACTTAATAGTGTTTGTTGTGACACTAAGTCGATCTATTGGGCACAATATCCTTATTTGTGAAGTTGAAATCGTGGATGAATCTTTTGTTGTGAAGTTAAGTTGAATTGTAAAATCCTGAACATGATATCCTTTGTCGTGAAGTTGAAATCGTGGACCTCTTGAGCGCGATAACTCTCGTTGTGAAGTTGAGTTGAGCTCAAAGTATTGGGAAGTAACTCATGGATTGTCTTCTATCCCAATATATTTTGTTTTCGTAGACTCGGACAAAAATGGGTGTCTACAGTTTGTGTCTTTGAACTTTCAATTTTACCAATTTCAGCACTGGACTTTCATTTTTATTTCGATTATACTACTGAACCGTTAAATCATTAGTGGCACGATTATGTGGCTATCGACTGTTGGCGTAGACACCTCACCAAAATAACGTTGTTTTGATCCTACTATTAATAATTTAACGATCTAGTGGTATAATTGAAACAAAAATCAAAGTTCAGAGCTATAACTGACAAAATTGAAATTTTAATGTTATAAATGATGCAACGCCTTTAAGTTCGGTGGTATCCGGTGTAATTTACCTTTTTGTTAATTATCACGTCAACTCCGATAGTTAACTTGATCTAATTGATAAAATTGAAATATAAGTGATCATCTCATAATTAAGTGATCACGGGTATAATTTATCTTAAATATAATTATATTTTAAATATTAATGTTTTAATTATTTAAATGATTAAAACATTAATTATTTATAAGTTAAGGGATTAAATTAAAAAATAATTTAGGATCAAGATGCCACTAAAAGTTAGATGATCTTTCAATTCGTTTAACCAAAACAAATATGGCTTTAATTTACACAATCTCTTAATCAATCGATAGGCTAATCACACGTCCAATACTTTTTTTCAGCCCCTAGGCTTCGTTTAGTTCTCTTTTTCTTCCACAAATTTCTTGGGTAAACTATATAAATAATCATTAATGTTTGAATAAAAAAATTTGGCTACCAATATTTTAAAAGTAATAATTAGGTCACTAAAGTTATCGATTTATAACAAATTAATCACTCGACCATTAACAACCGTTATTGGAATAACAGAATGCTGATGTGACACATTAATCTAATTTTTTTGACATCATTTGATCATGTGATATCATTTTGAATGACGAAAAGAATGTGACACGTTAACTGCAATTCAGGCATGGTTGACTAAAGGAAATGCAATTCAAATTAACACTCGAAAAATAAAACTCAACTAAGACCCAACCCGAGACCCAGATTTAAACTCAGACCCGGGGCCTAAAACTAGACCCGACCCAGGTCTAACCCTAACCTTAGGGTAACCGCTTAATCCTCCAACCAGTGACCACCATTCTCTGCCCTAATGCCAATAGAATGACCCATGCACGTCTGCTGCCCCAACACTCCACGCAACCCCACCTATATAGACAACAAGCAAGACAACAAAACACAATGAAAAATTTGTAACAGTTTTTTAAAGGTTTTTAATTCTATGATTAATAGAATTAAATTATGATTTGGAAGTGACTATTTTGCCCTCACTATTTAGCCTATAAATAGAGGGCAATTTCATTCACTTTGTGATATTTCCAAGCAAACATTTGCTTTGAAACACTCCTATTTTTTGAGTGTTGTTTGAGTTGAGAGAAGAGCAATACCACCAAGTTCACTCCAGTTTTCGGGTGTACGAATTCTTGGAGAGCCGTGTTAACCTCAGGGGGTTGTTCGTCCATTGTAGCGATTACACACATCGGGGCGAATTTGCTTCTAAGGCAGTGGATTACCACGACACGGTTATCATTCTGATTGATTATTTTATTTAATATTTTCCAGTCAGTGCTAACGCCTCGTTTTGCAGCAGTCTATTTGACCAACAATTTAGAAGCAAATTTTATACTGCTGCTACAAACGACAACAGTACAATCTGATAGGCACATGTTTTTGCATCGATTACCAAAATATCTAAAGAAGGAAATTGAGGCTATCGATTTCGGTTAGTCTGTTGATTTACCATGTTTTCTCAATAATCTTGCAATCAAAAGGACTTTGATAGTGCCATGATCAGAAATATGGTAACAAACTTGTGGTTGCTAATGTTTAGAAATTTGTCATGCTTTAATTTCATGATTCATTTATAATTATTAAGATCAAACAGTAAACATGCATGACAAGGTTGTTTTCCTGCATTTAAATATTGGAAACTTTAAAGCATGAATTAAAGTTGAGAAAATGCATGGAATTGGAAACATTAGTATTATAGCTGTTAAATACTTCTTAACAGTCGTTTATAATCCATTAATATTTGAATATTTATAAATTTTATATTATAATAAGCATTAATAGTATTATGATTTCATAATAAGCATTAATGGTATTATAAGGTCTTATGGACAAAAGGAACGGAAAAAACGTTTAATTAGTCATTACTTTATGAGTTTAAAGCAAGGAAACGTTTTAGTTTTCAAAATAATTTTTTAATGAATTGTCTTTATATTGCAAAACTGAAAAGATAATGGAGACGTGTGTTTATTGCTTTCGAATGGTATTAGGCTATTATCAATATACTAGTCAAATAGTATAATAAAGCAATATTTATTGATAATTCATTGGGGATTTTAATGCATAATAATGCATGAAATGTTGGTATGAATATTATTTCGGTTCCTTTCATGTATAAATCAATTAGCTTTATACTATATTAGCATTCTTTGTGCTCACTGCTTTAAAAAGCATTTATTGCTTTTAACGTGTTTACATAGCTATATTGGTGAATTAGCTATTTTCTCATTTTAATGAATATATATTGCTATTATACATGGGTATATATTGCTAATATTTGTGCAATAAAGAGTATGATTTAATGACTCCATTATAATGGAAATTGATTCTCTTGGAGAATAACAACCTTTGGTTCATGTGGAGATGTGCAACTATTTATTTTCATGTGAGGTGATGATGTTGAACGAGGAGATTCTCCAAATTGAATAGTTGTTAAATTTGAGTTTGATTTCCACAATCTCTTGAAGATAAGGAACCAAAATCCTAAAGATAAGGATCTTGTCACTATCAATAATATTTTTTAAAAATTATTGTTAGTAAATTAATTTCGCGACTAACCATGTATATTCTTCATTTGACTTTGGTTTAGATGAAGTGATTGTCACGATGGATTTTGGGATCATGCTGATTAAAAGTGATAATGCAAAGAATGATGGTGTATGTATGGTGAACAAGTCTATTTGGAATTGTGATTCTACCTGCGAGGTCAAATTATTTAGACTTGTTGCCTGTTAATTCATGCCTTTTAAATACATTAATTAGATTGCATGAGCCTTTAAGATAGTCTTTAAAACTCGGTGGATACTATGAAATGAGATAAAACCACTAGTAAAGACTAAGATAGTACTACTAAGGCTAAGGTGGTAGTGTGAGCCCAAAAATATATGCTTAATAAGATAGTGTCAAGCATAATTCTTTAAGAAAGCCTTAAGAAAGAGAAAATCTATAAATAATTTATTGGAAAATAGTGTGATGAGTATGAAAGTGCATGTCTAGGATTGGTTCTATGAAGACTTGGTACTTAAGCGTGCCTAGTGCACCACCTCTCTTTTATAGAAACCTACCTGGTGCATTGTTCATTACTATGCTCACTATTCCAATTTATAAAATACTATGACAAGATAAAAACTCTTAAAACTTAGTGCAGAAGTTAAAAGAGTAGAGATTAATTTGGTTGAGTGGAATACCAAATTTAGTCATAGTAAATAAAATATATGATGATCTCTTTAAGGCTAATATGTTGAATATCATGAATGAGTATATGATAGACTCTATTGCTACTAAAAGTGTGTTGTAGCTATTAAATCTCTAAGTGATTTTCCTAAGTAGAGGAAAGAAAAGAGATTATCTATTTTATAATGGTTTATGCATTTTAATGATTTGTAACTTCTCAAAACTTTGAGAATTATGTGTAAACAAAACTTGAGTTTGTTAAAAATATAGTTTTATGGCTAAAACTCATAACAAACTTTACTCTAGTATGAGTGAGTATTTGTTTACATGTTTTACAAGACACTTATGGATATCCTAAAATGTTAGAAATGTGGGGGTGTCTTAAAATGTAGATTAAATGCATAAACTCAAATAGAAAATATTATATCCACTTCTTCTAGTATTTCTGCTAGGTCTTCTCAAGAAATTAATTTCGAGCCTAGAAGAAGTAAAAGGCTATTTGGACCAAATTTTATCACTTCCTTTATTTCTGAGATAAATGATTTAGACTCTCTTTCTGGTCATATAGCTTAAATATTATATAAGGATCCTAAAAAGGCTATAAGATCTATCGATACTAGTTCTAGAAAAGCGCTATTAATGATGAACTAGAATCGATAATGTCTAATCATACTTGGGAATTAGTTGACTTGCCTAGAGGATTTAAACCAATCTGTAGCAAATGAATCTTCCGGAAGAAAATGAGACAAGATGATTTAATCCAGTGGTACAAGGCAAGGCTAGTTGTCAAAGGGTTCACTCAAAAGTTTGTTTTAAACTACTTTGATTCTTACTCTCCCATTATGAACATCTCAACGATCCGTGCATTATTTGCACTAGCCTCCATTCATAAGTTGCAAGTACATCAAATGGATGTTAAGACTGCATTTTTGAATGGAGATCTAGATGAGGAGATCTATATGAGAACAATGGTACAAGAAATTTCATAAAACTATACTTAGTTTTGGTTTTGTTGTGAATGGTTCGGATGCTTGCGTGTATTCGATGATGTTTGATACTGATTGCGTCATCATAAGTTTTGTATGTTGATGACATGTTGATTTTCAGTTCTAACATTGAGTCCATTAACAAAACAAACGGTTTCTTGTCCACTAAATTTGAGATGATGGATCTGGGAGAAGTTGATGTAATCTTAGGAGTCAAAATTACTGGAAAGGGATTTTCTTTATGTCAAGCACACTATCTTGAGAAAGTGTTAAAAAAAATTTGACAGTTTTGACGTCGTCCCTGTTCGAACTCTTGTGACACTAGCATATATCTCTTTAAGAATAAAGGAAGTAGCGTTTCCCAAACATAATATGCTAAATTAATCAGAATTTTAATGTTCTTAAAGAACTATACTCGGCCTGATATTGCTTATGCTGTGAGTAGACTAAGTAGATATACTCATAATCCGAGTGGTGAGCACTGGATTGCTCTTAAACGCTTACTGAAGTATCTTAAGGGTACTTTGGATTGGAAACTTGAATTTGTTGGCTTTCCTGCGGTACTAGAAGGATATTGTGATGCCAACTGGGTTTCTGATAATGATGAGGTAAGCTCTACGAGCGGGTATGTTTTTACTTTGGGTGGAGCAGCAATCTCATGGAAATCATCGAAGCAGACTTGTATTGCTCATTCTACCATGGAGTCAGAGTTTATAATTCTTGACCTAGCTGAGCAAGAAGCCGAGTGGCTCGGAAGCTTGTTAGCAAATATTTTGTTATGAGGAAGACCGACTCCTCCGATTTCTTTGTTGTGTGATTCGCAAGCTGTGATATGTGTACAATGGTAAGAAAAGACACGTTCGCATAAGGAATGAATCAGTTAGACAATTAATAAAGAATGGAGTGCTCTCTTTAGAGTATGTGAAGTCGGAAAGGAACCTAGCAGATCCTTGGTCCTAGATTCGTCGAGGGGGATGGGCCTAAAGCCCATTGGTTGAGGAATTCATGGTGGATACCCAACTTAGTTATCTAAGTTCCATGTGGTCAAACGAAACCATGGAAAGACTCATAGTGCACATTCCTACTACCTATCCCTATGATGAATAATGTGCATGCCCAGGATGAGCTTAATTGCTCTTAATAAATTCATAGCCCAGGCTTTGGGTGGTCTTAGTGAGAAAGACTTGATGAATTTACCGATTTTGGTTGAATATCTATTCTTAATAAGTTCATAACCCAGAGTTGAGTGGGTAGTTCTAATCGCGAAGGACTAGATGAACTTACCGTTTGAGAGGATGAGTTTTATTAAACTCTTAATGAATTCAAACCCAAGAGGTTCCTAGTGAGAAGGACATATTGAATGGGAGTTCCTAGTGAGAATGACATATTGAATTCACCGAATTATGAGGCTGAATATTTATTCTTAATGACTTCTTATCCCAGAGTTTGGGTGGTTCATTAATAATGAACTTGAAGAAAGTCACCATACCCTTTGTGAGGTTGAGCTATTATAAAAGCTCTTAATTATTTCATAGCTCAGTTTGAGTGGTTTATGTTGATATAAATTTGATGAAATAACCTACGTAAGTGAGAAGGATTAGCCACCTTCTATGAAAAACGTTGGGCCGTTTTTTCTAGTACACTTATTAGAATCCTGAGGAAAGAGGGCTAAACATATATACGCTTTTGTATATATTCTTTGTAGACACATCGAGAACTTTGGTGGATGAAGGGGTTAGTTGTGTGTTATGAGTTTACCCCAATCTTAGAAAGTTCCAGACTAGTTTCACTTATCTAAGAGAAGGATTGCTCATCATCACTATGTACTAGTTCCAGATACGTTCACTAGTGCTTAAGCAACTAATCTCGCTATTGCTCTTCTCATGTTTTTACTTCATTGCTCTCATCTTTACGAAAGAATTCTTTCGCATTAGTGGGGGAATGTTGGTAATGCTCAATTTGTAACAGTTTTTTAAAGGTTTTTAATTCTATGATTAATAGAATTAAATTATGATTTGGAAGTGACTATTTTGCCCTCACTATTTAGCCTATAAATAGAGGGCAATTTCATTCACTTTGTGATATTTCCAAGCAAACATTTGCTTTGAAACACTCCTATTTTTTGAGTGTTGTTTGAGTTGAGAGAAGAGCAATACCACCAAGTTCACTCCAGTTTTCGGGTGTACGAATTCTTGGAGAGCCGTGTTAACCTCAGGGGGTTGTTCGTCCATTGTAGCGATTACACACATCGGGGCGAATTTGCTTCTAAGGCAGTGGATTACCACGACACGGTTATCATTCTGATTGATTATTTTATTTAATATTTTCCAGTCAGTGCTAACGCCTCGTTTTGCAGCAGTCTATTTGACCAACAATTACAACCTAACCCGACATGTTATTGTCCCTATTCACATATACAAGATGAAATGAAAATCAAAATTAATGCAACAAACATGTTACAAGTTATACAAGAATATTACAAACAATGATAAGAATAGCACAACGCGACATCCCAACATTAAAAATTAGGGTAAAGTACATATTTAGTATCTAAACTATCATTTTTATTCCGTTTTAGTACCTAAACTTTTGATTTTTTTTCAAATTCATACCTAATGTTTACTTTTTGTTTCATTTTAGTACCCCACAATTAAAAATTGAGGTACTAAAATGAAACAAAAATTTAACAACGGGGTACTAAAATGGAACAAAAAGTTAACAAGGGGACTAAAATGAAGCAAAAAGTAAACGTTATGTATGATTTTGAAAAAAAATAAAAATTTAGGTACTAAAATGGAACAAAAGTGATAGTTTAAGTACTAAACATGTAGTTTACCCTAAAAATTATAAGAGGAGTTTTATTCATATAATACAACTCCTCCTTCACCAACGAAGGTTGGCCTGAGTGGAAGGGGCTCTGGTCGCTTAAGCAAGTGGTCTCAAGTTTGAGCCCTTGTGGATGCAGAAAACCTTCTTGGGAGAGGTCCCCACCTTTCGTGCCCGACAGTACCTCGGAGGATTAGTCTCAGGCGAAGCCTGGAGACACCTTGGGATACCCAAAAAAAATACAACTCCTTCAACAATAACATAGTATCACCTGCCATTGAAGGGAAGACAAAAATGATTAGTAAGTAAACAATCTCATTAATTATAAAATGGGTGCAACTGAAATGTGATAAAAACATAACATTTTTTTATTGAGCGCAACTAAAAATGTTATTTTTTTAATATTTTTACTTGACAATCGAAAATATTACCTTTT
The DNA here is from genome assembly GCF_006381635.1 of Hibiscus syriacus. Lineage (NCBI taxonomy): Eukaryota > Viridiplantae > Streptophyta > Magnoliopsida > Malvales > Malvaceae > Hibiscus > Hibiscus syriacus. The sequence continues at coordinate 407,751 of NW_024062124.1, read as the reverse complement.
TTTTCATAATATTTTTGGTTCAATCGAAAACATAAAAAAATATTAACATTTTAAGTTGTGCTGCATCAAAGGTGTTATGTCTTTTTATCACATTTTCAATTGCATCCATTATTTGTCATTTTCAATCGAATAACTCTTGCCAAGGCAGTTTTACAGGCCATTCCAGTTTATGTTATGCAGGCAACTTGGATCCCCAAAGGCTTGTCCGAGGAGATGGAGCGAATTATTCGTCGTCGTGTTTAGGGTTCCAAAAATGGGATATGATGCAATCTAGCAAGGATAATGGTGGTTTGGGTATGAAGAACCTGCATTGCCAGAACCGTGCTTTCTTGATGAAAGTGGCATTCCAAATCGTCACCAGACCAGATAAGTTGTGGGTACAAACGATCCGCTCTAAGTATAAGTGGAAAGATCCTTTCTCGCTTACGATTCAGCGAAGAAGCGGCTCGAGATTGTGGAGGGGATTAAATCTCATCTGGCATGATCTTACTGAAAACATTTCTTGGGACATTCGGGATGGCTCAAACACTGATTTTTGGTATGAACACCGGCTGGAAGATGAAAATCGTTTGGTGTTCTCTTATACTGGATCGGACAGCCCCAAACCAATGTCCGTGAGAGATGTGACTCGCCCTTCGGAGTCTTGGGACTGGGATATGTTATCGGGGTCATTACCTGAGCATATCTTGCAGCGTATTGCTACTGTCTGGTCACCCCAAGCTCAGTTGGGCTCGGACATTCCTGGCTGGAGATGGGAATCGGATCGCACTCTCTCTTCTAAATCGGCTTATGAGTACCTTAATCAAACGGGGTTGGCGATCACAAATGGTGGAATTTGGAAGTGCCACAGAGAATCCAAGTGTTCATTTGGCTTGCCCTACATGATCGGTTACTCACAATCTCGGAACGGTGCAAGCGACATTCGACTACCGTGGAAGAGTGTATGATTTGGTGTCGAGGATTTGGATCATGTTTTGCGCCAATGTTATGTGGCAAGATCAGCTTGGTCTAAGGTGGTTAAAGATGATGAGTTGGCAGCCTTTTTCCCAATGCCAATGAAGGAATGGTTTGAGGATTTAAAATTACAATATATTTTAGATTTGTTCTACGTATTTGTCATTAAAAATCTGTTTTCGTCCTCTTAAAATTTTATAAGTTCAAATTCGTCCCTCGAAATTTTGTAAGTTCAAGTTCATCCACTGACATAAATCTTACGTATGTCTTTGCACTAATGACACGATATAAAATAATCTTTAAAACTAAACCATAAATTATAATTCACTAACCATCGAATTTCAAAGACCAGTAAAATATGAAAAATCAGCGTCCTTAGGTGAATTTTTTTAACTTTAACTCAAACTTAAAATCATAAAAAACCTTAAACTAACTCAAAAACCCTAATCTATTAATTTAACATTGTGATTTTTTTAAAGATATATTTTGTCTGACGTGTCTTGTATTGATTCTGATCATATGATAAAATGTATTTAATCAGATTTACATTTTAAAAGGCATGCACTAGAACAAAAAATAGGTTTTTAACGACGTTTTTAATCATATAGCTGTGTTTTTAAGCGTCGCTAAAAATCTTTTCACACAAAAACACCACAAAAAACGTCACTAAAACAAATGCCGCAAAAATTTACGGTGTTTGTGAACGTCAAACGCCGCTAAAGGTAATGCTTTTTAACGGCGTTTATTTTACAAACGTTGTAATAGGTTAGACTAATTAGACTAGTCTTTATTTTATTTTATGTGATATAAATAAATATCGTATTAGTTAATAATATAAAAGAGATTTATTTTAAATAATCTTGAAAATAATGATATATGAGTAATAAATCCATCTTTATAATTAATATAATGATGATTGATGTGCTCTTGCACTAGGAAATCTCCATCTTTATATTAATATAATTAATATTTTATTAGAGAGCCATCCCATATTGGTTTGCCCCTTTCTTTTTCCAGGAGTTCTAGGTTTCTAGAAGTTCCATTAGTAGTAATTTCTGCTTTTCGAGGATGAGTTGAAGGAATTCGGGTTGGAGCTTCTTCGAGTATTTTTTTGGGTGTATAGTTTGGAGCTACTAGGAATAGGGTGCTTGTGAGATTGGTGTTTACTTTTCTTTTGGAATCTAAAGATGTGAGGTTACCTGTTTGGGCCAGATGGTCAGTATCGAGAAATATTCGATCCCTGGTATTTTGTTTCGTTCATTGTCCGAGCTTTCTGCAAGTGAGTATCCATTTCTAATGATGTGCATCCGGTTAAGCTCAGGGTGTTATTGCTGGTTTATTCTGGTGCTAAGGTTTATTCCACTGGTTTTGTTGTATGAGTATAATTCTCAGTGTGTCCTCTATTTTTATTGTTGGTTGTCTGTGTTGGTCTTATTATGTGTTGGATTGCGGTTTGTGGTAGTGCGTGGGTATGATCCGAATGATGTTACAATTTTATGTGTATTTATTCCTTACCACCCCAAGATACACTATTTTTCCTCCATTTAGGATTAGAGAGTTTTTTAATGAGGTATTTGAGGTGGTGTACTTTGTTATTCTTTTTAATACAAAGTACACTCTTTCAAAAAAAAAAAAAAAAATAGATTGTCTATTACTCTTGCATATCTCACTTAGTTAATATGAATATATACTTTCACCTTTATTTATATATATATATATATACACACACTAAATTTATAATGTTCTTGAGAATTTTAAGGTAGAAGCTTAATTAATATTAGATCAATACAAATTAATTGTACTTAAGAGATCGTATTTTTTACATGATTAAATTTTTATTATATATTTATGGAGTAATTACTTGATGAGAAATTGATTTAATATTACATCGAGTCTTCTCAAATATGAATACATACTTTCAATCAAAAGCTAATAGAGTAAGTATAATTATGTACGAATTAAGTGAGTGACAAGATTTATATCTTTTCCCACAAATCTCTTTTCTTTCTCATTTATTTCCTCCACCAAATGAATACATTTTTCGGATCAAAAATAGAATTTAAATCCCAAACTCTAACGAAATCAAATGTTTTAACAAATACATGCGAATGACTCTTGGCCTGAGCAATACTAAGTCCCTTGATGTTCATCAGTTGAAGGACCAACTTTGGAGTTGCTCCCACACCAAGAATCATACTAAAATAATTGGATAATGGTAATTGCAATCAGCAAATGAAAAGTAACTTGGGTGCATAAAGAGTAATTAAGCTGCAAATATTACAAGTAACTGAACAAACTTGTAATGAAAACTGTTGAAAGTCAAATTGCACAAAATCAATTTTGGTGGCTTTGCACATGGCAAATTCGGTGGCTTTCGGTGGAATTAAATGGATGCAACATTTGTTGATTTTTTCAACAATGGTAAAACCTCAATTTTAGCCATTGTAATTTAGGGTATTTACAAATTAGTCCTTAGAGCTTCAACTATAAATACCTTAGCTCATTTAGCTTCAAAACCATCCCAAAACATTCTAGTTTTCTTCCAATACTAGAGAGAATTTAAAGAGTTTCTTGAGAGTTGTTTTCTCTTTTTTATCAAGAGAGAATTATCATTGTTTTCTCCTTGGTAGATCGAGAGAGGTTGTAATTCCTATTTTTCTCATAGTGAAATTCTTCTACCGTTGCCCGTGGTTTTTACCCTATATTATTTAGGGGTTTTCCACGTAAATTTTGTCTCTCTTTTATCTTCAATTTTTATTTTCTCAAATTATCAGTTGCATTTTTGCTCTATCCGATAGCCGTCTTCCGCAACAATTGGTATCCGAGCCAGATTTGAGTGTGTAATATCTGCTTATTATCTTTGTGGTTGCCACCAAAAGGTGGATCCTCCAACATAAGAAAGTAAGAAGTTATTACCCATTCTTTGAAGGTTCCAGAGAACTATTCACGATAGTGAAATAGTGGGAGCTATCCGTAATAGAAGCTATGGCAACAAATTTGATATTGAAAAATTTAATGGGAGAAATTTCTCATTGTGGAAATTGAAGATGAAGGCCATCCTGAGGAAAGACGGGTGTCTAGTAGCTATCAGTGAAAGGCCGGTAGATTTCACAGATGACAGCAAATGGATCGAAATGGACGGGAGTGCTATGACAAACTTTCATCTAGCATTAGCAGATGAAGTATTGTCAAGCATCGAGGAGAAGAAAACAGCTAAGGAGATATGAGATCATCTTACCAAATTGTACGAGGCCACATCGTTGCACAATAAAATTTTCCTTAAGAGGAAATTGTACACTCTCCGTATGCCAGAATCTACTTCAGTGACGGAGCACTTAAACACACTAAACACGTTATTTTCTCAGCTTACATCCTTAAGATGTACAATAGGAGAACAAGAACGTGTTGAACTTCTACTTCAAAGTCTACCTGATTCGTATGATCAACTCATCATCAACTTGACAAACAGTAATGTCACCAGTCTAGTCTTCGATGACGTTGCATCTGCTGTTCTCCAAGAAGAAAATCGGCGCAAGAACAAGGAAGACAGACAAGTAAATCTGCAACAAGCAGAAGCATTGACAACGATGAGAGGGAGATCAACAGAACGTGACCAAAGCAGCAGTCACAAACATGGTAGATTGAAGTCAAGGAGCAAGAAGAATTTAAAGTGATATAACTGTTGATAGAAGGGTCACTTGAAGAATGATTGTTGGAGTATAAATAAAAACTCCAATCCACAAGGTAATACCGCAAACACTTCAGATGATGGAGATGCTCTATGCTGTGAAGCGTCAACCACCGTGGAATGCAGAAAAAGATATGCATATATATGGCTCATTGATTCAGGAGCAACATATCACATGACCTCAAGAAGAGAATGGTTCCATCATTATGAATCTGTCTCAGGAGGATCTGTGTATAGTTACAATGATCATGCCTTAGAGATCGTTGGCGTTGGAACCATCAAATTGAAGATGTACGATGGAACAATTAAAGTTATTCGAGATATGCGGCATGTGAAAGGCTTGGAGAAAATTTTATTATCCTACGGATTGTTGGATAATAATGCAAGCAAGATTGAAACACGGAAAGGAATCATGAAGGTGTTCCGTGGAGCGCTTGTGGTGCTGAAAGGTGAAAATATAACTGCAAATTTGTACATGCTTAAGGGAGAAACTTTGCTAGAAGCAGAAGCCTCTGTTGCCTCATGTAGTTCAGATTCTGCAATGCTATGACATCAAAAACTTGGACACATGTCAGAACAAGGAATGAAAGTCCTTGTGGAGCAAAAGCTACTTCCAGGCTTAACTAAGGTATCACTTCCTTTGTGTGAGCATTGCATAACAAGTAAGCAGCACCAGTTGAAATTCAACACATCAAATTCCAGAGGCAAAAGTGTTCTAGAATTGGTTCACTTTGACGTATGGCAAGCACCAGTTACATCCCTAAGCGGAGCAAAATACTTTGTCTCATTTATTGATGACTACTCCAGGAGATGTTGGGTGTACCCTATTAAGAAGAAGTCAGATGTGTTTTCAACTTTCAAAAACTTCAAGGCGCGGGTGGAACTTGATTCTGGAAATAAGATCAAGTGTTTCAGAACAGATAATGGAGGAAAATACACAAGCGAAGAATTTGATGACTTTTGCATGAAAGAATGCATCAAAAGACAGTTCACAGTGGCGAACACTCCTCAACAAAATGGAGTGGCAGAGTGGATGAACAGAACCTTGTTAGAAAGAACAAGAGCAATGTTGAGGGATGCAGGCCTAGAAAAATCATTCTGGGCATGAGCAGTCAATACCGCCTGTTATTTGGTGAATCGAGCTCCATCAACTGCAATAGAACTGAAGACACCAATGGAGATGTGGGCTGGTAAACCAGCTGATTATTCAAACCTCCATGTATTTGGAAGTATTGTGTATGTGATGTACAACTCCCAAGAAATTTCAAAGCTGGACCCAAAATCCAGGAAATACAAATTCTTGGGGTATGCTGATGGTGTAAAGGGGTATCGCTTGTGGGATCCCACTGCCCGCAAAGTGATCATTAGCAGAGATGTTATCTTTGTAGAAGATAAGCTACAAAGAAAAGAAGACGATGATAGCGCTGAAAAGTCAGAGACTACACAGATACATGTGGAAAAGAAGTTTGAACAAGAAGATTCTTCTGAAGCAGAACCAGCACAAGATGAACAAGAACCAGAGAATTCTGAAGCTCCAATAACTCGTCAATCAGATCGTGTGAGAAGACGTCCCAATTGACACTCAGATTATGTTATAGAAGGTAATATTGCATACTACCTTTTAACAGAGGACGGTGAGCCATCAACATACCAGGAGGCAATAAACAGCTCAGATGCTTCATTGTGGATAATGGTGATGCAAGAAGAAATCGAAACCCTTCATAAAAATAATACATGGGACCTTGTGCCACTACCGCAATGAAGGAAGCCAATTGATAACAAATGGTTCTTCAAAATCAAGTGAAATGGTGACGATCAAGTGGAGAGATATCGTGCAAGACTGGTGGTCAAAGGATATGCTCAAAAAGAAGGTATTGATTTCAATGAAATTTTTTCTCCTGTGGTTCGACTAACAACAGTTCGAGTAGTCTTGGAAATGTGTGCCACATTGAACTTACATCTAGAGAAGCTAGATGTTAAAACAGCTTTTCTTCATGGAAATCTTGAAGAAGAAATTTATATGCTCCAGCCTGAAGGTTTTGAAGAAAAAGAAAAGAAGAACTTGGTTTTCAGGTTGAACAAATCTCTGTACGGTCTAAAGCAGGAGCCGAGGTGTTGGTATAAGAGATTTGATTCCTTCATTATGTGTCTTGGATACAACAAACTTAATGCTGACCCTTGTGCTTATTTCAAGAGGTATGGTGATAACGATTTTGTTATATTGTTGTTGTATGTGGATGACATGTTGGTTGCATGACCCAACAAAGATCATATTAAAGAATTGAAGGAACAACTGGCTAGGGAATTTGAAATGAAGGACTTGGGATCAGCAAACAAGATTCTAGGGATGCAAATTCACCGAGACAGAAGTAATAGGAAGATTTGGCTTTCACAAAAGAATTACTTGAAGAAAATCTTGTCACGATTCAACATGCAAGATTGTAAGCCAATTTCTACCCCTCTTTCTATTAACTTCAAATTATCCTCCAGTATGAGTCCTATCAGTGAAGAAGAGAGGATAAAGATGTCTCGAGTACCGTATGCGTCAGCAGTGAGAAGTTTAATGTTCGTTATGATATGCACAAGACCAGACATTGCACAAGCAGTGGGAGTGGTTAGTCGGTACATGGAGAATCCAGGCAAAGAGCATTGGAATACAGTAAAGAGGATCCTAAGATACATCAAAGAGACCTCAAATGTTGCATTATGTTACGGAGGATTAAACTTACTTATCAATGGGTATGTTGATTCTGACTATGCAGGGGATTTGGATAAAAGCAAATCTACTACAGGATATGTGTTCAAAGTTGCTGGTGGAGCTGTAAGCTGGGTTTCAAAATTGCAGTCAGTTGTGGCTACATCCACAACAGAGGTAGAATATGTAGTAGCTACACAAGCCAGTAAAGAAGCAATTTGGTTGAAGATGTTATTGGAGGAGCTTGGGCACAATCAAGAGCATGTTTCTCTTTTTGTGACAGTCAAAGCGCCTTGCATCTAGCAAGGAATACAACATTTCATTCAAGGACAAAACACATACGAGTTCAGTACCACTTCATTCGTGAAAAGGTGGAAGAAGGAACAATGGATATGCAGAAGATCCATACCAAAGACAACATTACAGATTTCATGACAAAGGCGATCAACGCTAATAAATTTACTTGGTGTCGATCCTCGTGTGGCTTGTCAGAGACGTAAGCAACATGATGGTACAAGGTAGAAAGAATGATGCCAAGATATGATTGTTCCAATCAAATCTTCAAGTGGGAGATTGTTGAAAGTCAAATTGCACAAAATCAATTTTGGTGGCTTTGTACATGGCAAATTCGGTGGCTTTCGGTGGAATTAAATGGATGCAACATTTGTTGATTTTTTTAACAATGGTAAAACCTCAATTTTAGCCATTGTAATTTAGGGTATTTACAAATTAGTCCTTAGAGCTTCAACTATAAATACCCTAGCTCATTTAGCTTCAAAACTATCCCAAAGCATTCTAGCTTTCTTCCAATACTAGAGAGAATTTAGAGAGTTTCTTGAGAGTTGTTTTCTCCTTTTTATCAAGAGAGAATTATCATTGTTTTCTCCTTGGTAGATCGAGAGAGGTTGTAATTCCTATTTTTCTCATAGTGAAATTCTTCTACCGTTGCCCGTGGTTTTTACCCTATATTATTTAGGGGTTTTCCACGTAAATTTTGTGTCTCTTTTATCTTCAATTTTTATTTTCTCAAATTATCAGTTGCATTTTTGCTCTATCCGATAGCCGTCTTCCGTAGCAAAAACACCAAGTGCAAATTCATTTCCAAATATCAAAGACGAAATTTAAAACAACTGATGCAACAAACAAGTTGCGAGCTACACGAATAACAACAACATTACAAACAATGATAACAGTAGCACAACCATTATAAGAGAGTTTTATTCATATATACAACCCCTCATTCCACTGTAGCAGGCCTACCATGCTTGGTGTAAAGTATGATAACCTGCCACTGAGGAATAGAAACAAAGATGAGTGAGATTATAAACTCTGCAGTTTGGCAGAAGATAATTGTTCTTTGGATAGGTATTATATGCATGTATATGAGATCCCACTACAGAAAATATGACAGAATTCATAAAACAATGAAAAGCAACAAGAGACAGCATATACAAAATATTTGCTTTAGTAAGATGAATGATTTGAGATGGAGAGCTGCTGAGTTTCATTCACGTCGATCCCATGTATGAAAGGCACACTACAACAAAACATGCTTTTTGCGACGTTTTTTTTACCTTTAGCGGCGTTTATAAGCGCCGCTAAAAACACATACGGCGTTAAGACAAACGCCGCAAAAATTATCGTTGAAAATAGCGCCGCTAAAGTTCGTGGCATTTTTTTAACAAAAAACGCCGCAATAGGTATTGATATTTAGCGGCATTTGTGTGCCAAACGCCGCAATAGGTATTGGTATTTAGCGGCGTTTGTCTTTTTAAAGGCCGCTATTGACTATGTATTTAGCGGTGTTTGTAAAGACAAACGCCGTTATTGATTGTGCATTTAGCGGCATTTTTCTTTACAAACGCCGTTATTAACTATGTATTTAACGGCGTTTGTCTTTATAAATGCCGCTATTGACTGTGTATTTAGCGGCGTTTGTAGACAAACGCCACTATTGACTGTGCATTTAGCGACATTTTTCTTTACAAACGCCGTTATTAACTGTGTATTGCAGTGTATTGAACGATGTTTTTCTTTACAAATGCCGCTATTGATTATGTATTTAATGTCATTTGTAATTAAAAACGCCGCAAATAAGCCCATTATTAGTGGCATTTTCATCTAAAAACGTTGCAAATATCACTATTAGGAGTAGTTGTATAAGTTGCATAAAACACCATTAAAGACATTCTTTACACCCACAGTAATAATCAGATCTACAAATCAAAGCATATATTGCAGATATTAAAATAATTGTATTAAAATATATCAAATAATTTAAAAATAACTAAAATGTAGCAAAAGTTACAGACGATAAATTAATGGTTATCAACATTGTATCGATAGTTATCAAAATAACATAAAATGTACGTTCAATGGTTGCAATGAATGAAAATGCTTCAAGTTCAATGGTAGATTCCCAGTGATGTTCACAAGTTCCACATTTCAAGTACTAAATGACACAAAGCTTACATCTGCGACAAACCAGATGGTAACAAGCAAAATTATCGAATCATCTACTGCAGCTTCTTTATCCCGGGAAAAAAAGGTAGAAGTGCGATGAGAGCATCACCGTATCCAATGGAATCTGTCGTATTAAGTAAAGAAAGTTAGAATAACTGACCATGGGACACTGTAAAATACCGCAAGTTGAAATGTATATTGAAAAGATGGCAAAGACATACCACCGTACTCCCTTAGAATTTTCCAGCTAAGTCCCTCACAATGTATTGCCGAAATCCATCAAGCTAAAACGGAGGCAGCAGAAAGAGTAAAAATAAATTTCAACATCTGCAATTGCTTCGATTCAAAACAAAACAATTCAAGTAGAAAATTCATTCACATTAATCAAGATATTTATGGCACAATAATCAAATCCACCTACTTTCAGTTCAAGCTCTGCAATGGAAGTTGTATCGCATACATCTCTGATTAGAGATTCCACCTGCAGTTAGAGATTATAAACAACAAACTTTTCAAATATAACTCGAAGTATAAGTTCTTTCATTCATTTATTAAATAAATACCAAAACATGAAATATTAACATATTTATTCCAAATTTGTAAATTACGAGTAGATCAAAAAGAAGAAAAATCAATTACATTCTTTTTTTAATTTCCATATATAATTTCCTCACAGCTGTTTCAAACAGCTACTGTGCAGTAACTTCAAAATCTACTGGTCAAAACATTTTTATAATTTAAAGGTGGAAAAAGATACCAATAATGACTTGACATAACATACATAGCTTCCATTAATGTTTTTAAAGAACAGATATGAACTCACCCTAGATGGATTTGGAATAAACTGGCTAGTCAAACCAGTCGTTTTAGTCTCTTCAGCTTCTTCTACTACATTTGTAGTAGTTGCAAGACGGCAAATAAAAGTGTGGATATAAGCTATATAATGACAAAAATGAATAAGATTCACACTCTAAAATTTGATTGTACATAAAATGAAAAATGAAGGAAGAAATAACATGTAATATGATGCTTTCAACAAATCATTTAAGTTAATAGAACTCAAGCAAAAACAGAGATGAAGAAACTTCAGAATGTCCAAAATTACACACTAGGATTACTAGGTACTTCATTTCCAAGTTTGACTGAGGTTCTTGTAAGTTAAGTCAGCAAATAAAGTAAGCAACAACAATCGGAAAGAAGACATATTTTCCCTATTCCAATAATCTTGAGTGGACAATAAATCGAAAAGAGAGATGAAATCAATGTTATCAACTTGCACCATAGAAACTATCACATTATCCTTCAAAGTAAATAAACTAAAAACTACTTTTCTATTTATAAGGTACTGCATAGTAGTGAGTGTATCCATTCTGTTGTGCATATGTACATACAACTCTGCATAAATAGATATATTTATGCATTATGTACTAAATAATCACCAAAGGCTTTTAAGGGAAGATTAGTCTGTAATACTATCCAAGGGGTAAAATTCTATTAAATAAAAAAACATGTAAAAGACGGCATAGAATAATTGTGCTCATGAGACTGCAACAATGTAAAATGTATTTCTTTAAGAACCAGAAGAACTATTAGCAAAGGCATACTAGTTTCCTGTCTCAACTCTCTATATCGCCATACCTTGCTGCACAGTGAATAAAGTTGATCAAGTGGGGATTTATCCCTAGACATGAATATGTAATAAGAGATCTTGGCTATAAAAGTAAAATAAATAATTAAAAAAAGTAAACTTATTAGCATAAAATACTTACCCTAGGTTTCCACAGTTGGACCTCAACTAATGTTAAATGCCATCTCTGAGCGTCTAACAGGAAATAAGTTCAGTTTCGAATTCGAATTAAAATAGTTCATAACATAAATTATGTACATCAAAAGTGAAGTCAATATACCAAGCAGCTAAACCAAAACAAATAAGACACACACAAATAGGAAAAATGACTAGCACATTAGGTTGAAAGCAAACTTACCCAAAAGCAACACACAAAACTAGATTGCAAAGTAAATCAAAACTGAAGGATGAAACCAGAAGTGAACAAAGAAAAACCTGAAATACCCAGAAAGGAACTAAGAACAAACGAGCGAAGTCAGATCAGAAAAGCCGAATTGAGAATAAAAAAATCAAAAGAAAATTGAGTAAAGGTGAAGAATGACGAAATGACTACCATTTTTTCTTTTTTCTTATTTGTAATCAAATTCAAGATTTAAGAAAGAAACAAAAAATGGAGCGAACAGAGCGACATTTGCATTGCAAATAGACAGACAGCGATCATACCTTTTAGGAAAGACAAAACTGGGAACTACACCTGCGATGGAGTCTTCAGTTTGACATATGAAAATAAAAAAATCAAAATAAAAATGGCACGAGGAGAAGAAGTAGCAGCAGCAGCCATTGTCGAGAGAGAGAGAGAGGAAAAAGGCACAACATGTAAGAGTAAAGACTAAAGAGAAATGGGTAGTTTTTGAAAATGACAAGGTGTGAGATTTGGGGGGAGTTTTTTATGGCGAATGCGATAATTTCATTGAAAATAGGTAGGTTTTGTACTTAAAACGCCTAAAATAAGAGCTTTTAGAGGCGTTTGCACAAAAACGCTGCTAAAGTATAGTAATTAGTGGCGTTTATATGAAAACGCTACTAATGTAGGGGCCTTTAGCGGCGTTTGTGCTTAAAACGCCGCTAGAGTATGAGTTTTTAGCGGCGTTTGTACAAAAACGCCCCTAAAGTATAGTAATTAGCCGCGTTTATATGAAAACGTCACTAAATTATAGTATTTAGCGGCGTTTATATAAAAACACCGCTAAAGTGCGAGTATTTACCGGCATTTGTTCAAAAAACGCCGCTAAAAATGCCACTAAGCCCATTTTGTTGTAGTGGCGCCAGATTTCCATTTCCATTACAAAACAAGGATTTAGGGTTGCTGGAGTTCAGCGCCCTAACTCCTGAAAAGATTATGATATTAACAAAATGGATCCCTCAGATATCCCAGGTACGCTCTAAGCTAGCTTGTTTGATTTGTGAGATATGAAACAAAAGGGTTTCAAAGGGACCGGAAGCCATATATATATATATATATATGCATGCAACGAAGGGTTTTGAAAGGATCAGAAAACAAGATATGCAATAAGGTTAATAAAATTTTGGGAGGAGATGAATTTAAAAAATATATAAGAGATGGAAAGAGATTATTATTAAAAAATACAAAAATTTTCTAAATTATATCATTACAATTTAGAATTTAAAAGGATGATCAGCTTCCCTTGGGTTCATCCTTGAATACAGTTGCACATATGATTAAAGCATGCATGGCAAGAAACAGCAAAACCAGAGTTGCCCACTTCCCAATAAACATAAAGCAGACGACCGCCGGCCGTTGGTTGCGGAGGTACTGCTCGAAAGTGTTTATGTCAGGCCACTTTTGGTACTTCTAGCGGCTTAGAGTGGAAGGATAAGCTTAAGACTGAGAAGAAGAGGAGGAGGTGGCGGTAGCAGCTGGTAAAGGGTTTGCGTTGTTGGCGGTGATGGGTGGGAGAAACTCCATGAAGATGGCACCGCTGCTGCGGGTTCCTGAGGTACGCCGGAAAGTGTTCCAGTCACTCTACTTTTGGAACTTATAGCCATGGTTAATTTACTCCTGAAAATTTCAAATTTACCAGCTCGTAGCGGCTGGAAGGATAAGCCGAAGAAGGAAAAGAAGAGGATGAGGAGGAAGACGAGTAGGCAGCGGCTGGTAAAGGGTTTGCCTTTGATGCTGGCGGTGATGGTGGTATACACAGTGGGGCTTTGATTATCCATAATAATATCATACACAGTGGGGCTTCCGATGATAGCGTCGAGGCTTCCCTAAGCTTGCTGGAGACCGGGGAGGACAAGGACATGGAGGCGGAGGTACTGCTCGAAAGTGTTTCTGTCAGGCCACTTTTGGTACTTCTAGCGGCTTAGAGTGGAAGGATAAGCTTAAGACTGAGAAGAAGAAAAGGAGGAGGCAGTAGCGGCTGGTAAAGGGTTTGCGTTGTTGGCGGTGATGGGTGGGAGAAACTCCAGGAAGATGGCACCGCTGCTGCGGCGGTCAATGGTTCCTGAGGTACCGCCGGAAAGTGTTCCAGTCACGTAACTTTTGGAACTTATAGCCATGGTTAATTTACTCCTGAAAATTTCAAATTTACCAGCTCGTAGCGGCTGGAAGGATAAGCCGAAGAAGGAAAAGAAGAAGATGAGGAGGAAGAGGAGTAGGCAGCGGCTGGTAAAGGGTTTGCCTTTGATGCTGGCGGTGATGGCGGTACACACAGTGGGGCTTTGATTATCCATAATAATATCATAAACAGTGGGGCTTTCGATGATAGCGTCGAGGCTTCCCCAAGCTTGCTGGAGACCGGGGAGGACAAGGACATGGAGGCGGAGGCTAAGGGTTACTAAAGAAAGGACAAAGCTGAGTCTGCCCTTTAGTTTTCTCGAGCTGGTCAAGCTACCGGAGGAACTCCACGATGATGGCACCGCTGCTGCGGTCGGTGGTTCTTGAAGTACTACCGGAAAATGTTCCAATAACGCCAGTTTTGGTACTCGTAGCGGATGCGAGTGGAAGGAGAAGCTGAAGAAGAGGAGGAAGAGACAGTTATCGCAAGTTCAAGAAGGGAACTAAAGCTGAGATTGATGAGCTTCTAAGGGTTGAGAAATCGGAGCATCCTATGAGAATCGTGTATTGCTTTGGTAACATCACCAGTTTGCTCCGCATTGGGAAGATAATCGGGGAAGACACTTTTGAGGATTCAGATGAGGTGATGCCAAGTTCAAAAAGGGAACTAAAGCTGAGATTGATGAGCTTCTAAGGGTTGAGAAACAGTAGCATCACATGGCTGGTAAAGGGTGTGCCTGGTGTTGGCGTGATGATCATGGTATTCACTATTCACAGTGGTTCTTTGATTTTGGCGCAGACAATAGGATCATTATGAACCAAAAAAAGAAATGAAATATAATTACCGATAAGATACGATGAAGAAGACGGATACTATTCGGGAGCAGGTGCAGCCATAGCGAGCTCAACATCAGGTTGGACATTGTTTTGAGATTCATTAGTACGATCTATCTTACATTTATACACAGCTGCAGAAATAAACAAAACAGACATGGCGATCATAAGCAAAGCCAGAGTTACCCATTTCCCATTAAACCTTAAAGTTTCGTGGATGTCAACACTCATCGCTGATGATGATGAACCATTGTTTGATTCCATTACTTTAAGAGAGAGAGAATCTGGGGAAAAAACTTTGGTGGGATGATGGGCAGTTCAATATTGTTGCTCAAGGGAAATCTAAGGAGAAGCAAGATCCGAGGGGTTTTCTTGGGAAATGATGGTGACAGTACGCCATTTAGACAGAAATTTTTTGTCCAAATCATTTTCTTCTATAACAATTGGTTGGGAGGGATCGAGCTTGGAAAATGGAGGCATGGAAGAGTTGTGGAAACTCAGTAACTTACAGGTTCCCAGAAGCCACACTTCCCCGGTGTCAACGATTGAATAGTAACAGACCTACGTTCAATTCAAGCACCATATAATATGATACAGGGGATCCGAGACAGATGATGTTGAGCTGTCAGATTGCACTTTGATGGCGTTGAGATACTATGAGTTGGCAGATCAGCGCAAAGGCGGGAATTGATTATGACATGTTTTTCATTGGGATCGTTTTGAGTGTGTTTCAGTCTTTTGACCATAACTTTGGCTACAAGTGTCAGAATCGCGCATAAGACCTCAATCCGGAAAGCTCTTTTCGACGCGCACGCTCTCCACATGGAGCTGGCCTTTTTTTCAACCTCAAATTCTGCCATTTTCCCCTCCGAATCACTAGATTTATATATTTTTTACTATTTATGGTAATATTTCGATTGTCAATTAGGAAGTCAATTTAAATCCGATTTAGGCCGGATTTTTTTGAGATTGCTTATTTTATTTCGTATTTCAATTTAGAGTGATTTTCAGGATTTTACTATTTTAGGCAAAATTCGAATAAAGACGATTTTTGGCTATAACAGTCCGGCTTGTGGACTGATTTTTGGAGATTATTGGTTTTTATAATATTTTATTAAACCCTAGAGACTTTTTTCTCTGGTTTTTGGGCGAATTTTCTCTTGTGAATCATCTGATGGAGCTAGGCTGCTGACGTCATAATCCAACCCAAATGTGAAATAAATTAAACAGCCTCATAATTTGGGCTCTCCTTTGCTTTGGGTTACACAACTCAATCAAAACTAAACTTTAATCAGAGAAAGGTTTATGCTACATTGATAACAGATTGCCCGCAACATTGCCTCCCAATTCTTCAAAATAACCCTACAAACAATGATAACGTTAAGAGAGTTTTATTCATATATGACAACGTTCCCATATAATACAGTAGCTCCTTGGGCAGTAACATGATATAACCTGCGGAAAACAAAAAAGGATTAGTGAATAATCAGTTACGTTATATGAATTTGGAGTGTTTCATTTTTCCATTCCACCTGATGGTTTCGGAGATGGAAACACACCCTTGTTTGATTCCATTTTGTTTCAGTGCTTAAAACTTCTTTCAGAGAGAAAAATCTGGAAAACTGAGCTAATGTTGCTCACCGAGCAGGCTTTAAATCGAAGATGTGAGGGGTATTTTGGGAAATGAGGATGAAACCATGTTATTCAGACGGGATCTTTTCTTTTGTCCGAATTATTTTACCTTTTAATTGGTTGGGAAATGACAGGCGAGGACAAGTTTCGTCGAGGTTTATGAAGATTCTGGAAAATGTCAGGCCTTCTGGCTGGCGGTACCCTAAATATGATAAAAAAAAATGTTATCGATTTTATTATTATTTAAATAATGAAATCGGTAAAAAATAATTTAAAATATTATTTTTTTTACTTAAAACATTAATGTTTCTTAACATTTCTGATAAAGTGTCCAATAATAATAAAATCGGTAGAAAAAATAACAAAATCAGTTGCGCTTTACCGGATATATTACCAAGCTCGGTAAAGCGCCCAATAATAATAAAACTGGTATAAATAATAATTTTTTCGGTATTTTTTACCGTTTTGTTATTTAAATAATAACAAAACCGATAACGTATTTTTTAACCGTATATTAAGGTTGCCGCACGTTAACATTTTCCCTTCTGGCATTGACCGGGGGAATCAGAGATGAGTAAAAATAAAGTTGGATCATATATTTATAGAACGTAATTTTATATTAAAAACCTCAAATAGATAATTATTTAAAGGAATAGGGCTCTTCAGGAATTATTTGGAAGAATAACCCTCAAATCGTCCACATAGAACGATCTCGCGATCTGCAAACAGCGTGTTAAATAATCGCACCTTCCAACACGCGAGATACATCCTACGTGGGCGGACTTTCTTGGTAAGCCAATAAAAAGAATTGGATAAAATGACCTCGCGCATTACGAAGCGTGAGATAGCCTGAGAACCAAAATATCGCAATATTTATGAGAGACATTGCGGCCTGCAACACACGAGGATCTTTTAAATTAAAATTAATAACAAATAAATATAGTAGTAGTAGTAGTAGTAGTAATAATAATAATAATAATAATAATAATAATAATAATAATAATAATAATAATAATAATAATAATAATAATAATTGTAACATCCCAAACAACGGGCTGGTGACTAAAGTGTAAAATTTTAAAATTTCGTGATCAAAGTAGATAAATTAAAAAGTTTAGGGATATAATTAGAATTTATTTGTGTATGAATGATTAGCAAGGATTGAAAGATGGAAAGGTATAATGGTCTTTAGTCAAGGAAATGAATTAAAAATTTATTATTTGGGTATTATATCGACATGTAGAAGAAGGAAAAAGAAATCTAGAATTCTCTCTTTCTTCATATTTTCTTTCTCCTCTCAACCATGAGTGCTTGGCTACGGTAAGGGATCTTTTACTTAGTTATTTCTTGGATTTTTAAGTTGGTTTTTGGTATAAAGGAAGCTTAAGGTTGATTAAAGTTAAGAGATGAGTGAATTAAAGATGAATAAGTAAATAGGGTTTTTGAGAGAATTGATGAGAAAATATTAGTAAATGGATTTGGAAGTGGAATTTGACTTTTCATAAGCTAAAATAAGAAATCTAAGGTGTTGGAAAAGGATTTGGAGTATGTTGATTAATTGGTATTATTTTTTGTTTTAAGTGATTTCATGGGATTTTGGATATTTAGATGTATTAAAGTGATATAAGTTGGTTTTAATAGGTGTATTTGAGTTTAAAGGCTTGAAAGGAGTTAAAAGTGGGAGATTTAACTAAGTTTTGGTAAATTTTCGAGTTGAAATGAGTAATTTATGGGCAAGGGTATCGGTACTGGATGAATAGTATCGATACTTCAAAGCAAAAATAGGAGAAATTTGTATTGGAGTATCGATACTGGAAGAACATTATCGATACTATAAGATGAAAATGGCATGAATCAGTAGAACATTATCGATACTGAATGAGTAGCATCGATACCAAGGGTATCGATACTAATGGACAAGTATCAGTACCATTTTTAGAGACCAATTCCAGAATGTAGATTGGGTATCGATATTGAAGTATAGTATCAATACCATAGTGAGGAAGTATTGGTACTGGGCCTAGGATACCGATACTATTCAGCTTGAAATGATGAATTAGGTGTTTTGTTTAGCTTATGTTATTAAGAATTGATTAATAGTAATATGAAATTCGATATTCATTACGATCATATTATTGTGTAGATATTGAACGAAGGAAAGTTCCGGACGACTCAAAGTTATAAGATATCAACCAAGAGTGATAAGGATTGTACTTTGATTAGTGAGACTAAGGTGAGTGCACACTACTATATATATATTTTTTATGGAAAAAAGACTTGTGATGAGTCTATTTCCAATGTTTTGATTATAACATTGTTTAGAAAGTTTATTAAATGTTATGAATACATGCACTATGTGAGTTAATACTATATGTCATTGATCTATGTGATTATATAAATATGAGATACAAGCTATGTGAAATGTATAAATGGTAAAGTCCAAAAGTATATGATATGAGAGCTAAAGGTATAACTGGCGTGCCAAGAGTCGAGGGTTCTACGCGATCCTTCGGGACATTTCTACGCGGTCCTTCGGGACATTTCTACGCGGTCCTTCGGGACATATCTATGTGGTTCTTCGGGACATTTCTACGTGTCACTTCGGTGCATATTCTATATGTCACTTTGGTGCAATTCTATATGGCAGTCTCGACTGCAACCCAGTGCACAACCTCAATGCACTCACATACCTTAAGTTCTTAGTGATGTACCATGTGCTATTAAAAGAAATAATATGAATGAACAGTGCATGATAATATATGTTTTGTTAATGAAATGTGATATAGTTTCTTTATTCTATGTTTTTTTATAAATGCTAAGAGTAAACTTAAATGTTTTAATGTTTTATCTATGCATTATATGTCTCACTAAGTCAAAGACTTAGCGTGTGAGTGTTTTCACACGTAGGTTCAAAGAAGCCGAAAGAACAAAGCTAGGACCAGTCAAGACATCATATTTCTACTGAAGATCAAATCAGAAGCGTTATAAACAGTATGTCATTTTTGTTGTACTAAATGATGTTGGCATGTAATTAAATGTTTAAAATTTCATATGCTCATATCATTTTGTAAACATACTTTATTGTATTTATTTAAATTAATAAGTTTTATTTTCAATTTGAGTTTGAATTTCCACAATTACTTTCATTTAAGGGTTCCACCATTTTAATACAAATAAATGTTTAAATTTTTCAACCATTTCTAGAAGTCAATGATTTTGAAAAGTCAATGTGACACATCAGATTCGTATTCGGGTTGGATACCGGTTGGGGTGTTACAATAATAATAATAATAATTAAATACAATAAATAATTGAAATATAATAATAAATATAATAATTAAAATAGATATTTTATAAATAATAATTATAATATATTTTGTAAATTTTGAAATAATGAAATATATATATATAATATATTAAATATAATTAATAATATTATAATTATAATATATTTTGAAATTTATAAAATAAAAGGATGATATTAATATTTTGAAAACCACGAGGTACTAGAAACGAAAAAATATATATTTTGATTTTTTTTAATTTTTAATTATAAACGCAAAGTGTTGCAATTTATCTTCAAGGTGAGTATAATATCATCATATATAAGGCATTTTAAGCGAGGGTAAAAATGAAGTTGAAAATGGTTAGAAATCATGATTTTGTGTAGGATGAACAAAAAAAATAGTTTGATAGGTATATTAGAGTGTTATTTCTGGCTGGTAAATAAGAGTGATTGCAACTTATATTTATGTTGAGGTTAATTTGGCCACATACGAGATATTTTAATGAAAGTAAAAAACGTGTTGGAAAAGGTTGGAATGCATAATTTGGTGCATGAAGAAATTAAAAGAAATTGAAAACTAAATAATATTTGTTGTTAATTAAAAAGAAATAATGTAAAAAGCTCATTTAATTGATACGTGGGCCTGAGCGATTGGGACATTTGTTCTTCATGTGTCCGAGATTCCTACATATAGAACATAATTTCGGTTATTCAATTTTTTCTTGATGTTCGACCAAATCCTCGTCACAAAAAATCCAGGTTGATCGTGGACAACCAGATTTTTTTCGTCGTAATGCATAATCTGACCGTATTGTAGGTTCATCATCAGCTTCATCCGAATCTAATTCATTTCCAATGGGAGGGAACTCATATTCATAAACCTTGAATATAGTTTCAAGTAAGTAAACCCGATCAACAAATCTCATGTAAGTTATCCGAACAGAAGCAACAAAAGCAATGGTGTGCGCACACGGATATTTGAAAGTGTGAAAGAATCCACACACGCATGTTTTTTCTTATAAATTAACCACATATGCGTTGTGTTGTATGCCTTCCAATGGCCTCACAAATTCTAATACACAGAATAATGGCATTTAGTGATAGAAGCATATGGCACTCATCGTGTTGGAATGTTGCTGGAATGTTTGCAATTTTTTGAGGAGGTCTGGGTGGATTTGGTGGTCACCTTCCATTCAGTCAACTGCTTGCCTTCCCAAGGTTGCGAAAATGATTGACAATCGGTAATATGTCGCTTTGACAACAGACGTGATAGACAAATGGCACACTCCCTTTAGTGATGAATTTATTGCCTCATTTAAGTTCATTGTCATGTAACCATACTGTCTACCTCATCAAATGATCGAAGCCATTTTTCCTTTAGGATTCTAGCAAGGTACTTATAGTCATAGAATTCTTGTGTCTCAGTTCCTGCAGCAGGTCCTCAAACTCACTACGGACTGTGTGTGACCTATTAATAAAAAATGAAACAATTAATTTGAAATAATTTTTGTAAATATAGGGTAAACCGAAAAGGGACGTACTCATTCAAAGCACCATTAGGCGCTCATCTTCACTCTTGAACTTCTTCAAATAGTTTGTAGCAATATGTCGTAAACAGTACCGGTGATAAATATTGAGGGGTTGGCAAGAGGGACCTATAAGCTGGAGTGCGCACCTTTGTCAGAAATAAGACAAATCTCATCATATTTATCCTGCATCACATGTGATAGAACAAAGTTTCGTCGAAGATGTGAGGGGTATTTTGGGAAATAAGGATGAATTTTAAAAATATATTTTTATACAAACTTTTTTATCTCGATATGATAAAAATAATAAAAAATTATATTTTTTTAAAATTCATCATATCAATATGATAAGTTTGAATAAAAATATTTTTTATTAAAACTTGTCACTTCGACGATACGAGTTCAATGAACACTATAAAAATACCGAATATCCAAAAATAAACTTCTACT
Organism: Hibiscus syriacus; assembly: GCF_006381635.1. Lineage (NCBI taxonomy): Eukaryota > Viridiplantae > Streptophyta > Magnoliopsida > Malvales > Malvaceae > Hibiscus > Hibiscus syriacus. Next base: position 386,078 of record NW_024062124.1, on the reverse strand, counting down.
TTTTCTCAAATAATTTACGCTTGTAATCTATTAAAAAAAAACTTTAATCGCTTGTACAATCCTAAGACTTTGCCAAAACAACGCTGTTTTCCTTTCTTTTCAAGAGCCTTGAACAGCCCCATCATACGGGCTTCTCGTTTGTTTTTGGAGAGAAGTACGAGTTTATATAACAATGGAGCCAATTAGTATTGGGATGTAATTATATATTTTCAAAAAAAAAAATTAATTCGTAATTTTTGTGTTTTTTATATTTATATTAATAATTTAATTTTATATTTTTAAAGTCTTTCAATTTCGTTCTTCTTAGTTTTTAGTAAATTTTTTGATAAATCTATAATAAATACAAGACAATATTTGTTCAAATACTCTCAATCAACACTTATGTCAACCGGCTCGTGCTAGTATAAATTTTCACATCAACACTTCCTAACATTAAATCATCAGTATACCTGACTTTATGTAAAAAGAAAAGGTGAATTACAAACTTATTCATTGAACTTATATTTTATCTTCTATTTTATTCATTGACTTTTTAATATTTTCAATTTTATCACTGAATTTTATATATTAGATTTTTTGTCAATCCACCGTTAAATAATCTACGGTGTTATGCCATGACAATTTATACAAAAAGTGGCATCATTTTAGATTCCCACATAAAACCATATTTAGTTTAAAACGACATTGTTTTAATCCCCTACATTAATTTTAGTGACATAAAAGAATATAGTAAAAGATAAATTTAAAAATATTAAATTATACCATTAATATTTGGACTTAATCTCTAAATTTCAAATTATACCCAAACCTGAAATCCCAAATTATAAACCCACGGAACCCTCACATTTAACAGCCACACTCTTCCACCGGAGACGGGGTCTCATCGACGGCCTGGAATCATCGACCGGCCCTTCATTTCTACCACCCTTCGTCCACCACCGACCCCTCTCAAACAGGAAATCGAAACTTTAAAGCCATGGTATGCATAGCTTTCGCTACATGATATTATCCAGGGGTGTAAAGGAAATGACTCAAATCCAGGGATAAAAGGTAGTTTCATATTCTCCTATTTGCCAGGCATCGCTTGTGTATTCAAATGTTAGGGGTCAAAGAAAAATCCTATTCGCCAGATGGAGTTAAAGAGTGGTCAAAGCAAGAAACAATAGGAAAACTTCGAATTGCCCAAACACAGGAAAACGCAGGCTTACTTTGGGGATGAAACTAGAATATTCAAAAGTTTGAGGACAAAATTAGAACGAAAGTCATAGTTTAGGGATGAAATTGGAACATTTAGAAGTTTAAGGACCAAATTAAATTTTTTTGAGGATGTATGACGTAATAATAAATCAAAATTCGCTTATTATTTTATTAATACTATTGTTTAAAGGTCTTAATATATATATTTTTCGTTCATTTGGATTAACTCGAGTAATTTATTTTCTGTTGATATTAAAAACACAATTATCCGAAATATCATTGAAAATAAAGAAAGCATTTAAACATCATTGAAATTTTATTTGAAACAACATAGTATACTACGAGAAAAACACAAATATCCGAAATGAAAATGGAAACGTAAATCAATGCAATAAACAACCTGTCACTTACACAATAACAATAGTACGAGAATGATAACAGGAGTTATAAGACAGTTTTATTCATATAATACAATAACTCCTTCAGCAGTAACATGATACAACCTGCGGAAAACAAAAAAGATTGGTGAATAATCAGTTTCATTATATGAATTTGGAGTGTTCAAAAAGTTTGGGGACCGACTTAGGATGGATGACATAGTTTAGGGATGAAATTGAAATATAGAAAAGTTTAGGGTCCAATTTAAAGTAAGGGTCATATGTTGAGGACATGCAGTGCAATTAACTCTTTAAAATTTAAAACATGAAAAATGAGTTACTTTGGGAGCATCATGCAAAAACTGGAATGCGCGAGTCTTCTTCTTCTCTTGCTTTCAGAATTCGAAACATGAAGTCGAGTCGAATATTGTTAGTTATCTTTGTTCCTCTTACTTTTTTTTTTGGGGTGAAGTATTATGAACCAAAAACAAAAACAATAAATAAAACTACCCGATAGGATACGATGAAGAAGAGAGATTGTTATCATTCGGGAGCAGCAGACGCATCGACAACGAGCTCGACGTCGGGTCGGACATTGTTTTGAGCTTCATTTGCACGGCTTCTCATGCAATTATACAGAGTTGCAGATATAAACAGAACAGACATGGCAATCATAAGTAAGACCAGAGTCACGTATTTCCCATTAAACTTGATGGTTTCGGAAAAGGCGACACTCGCGGTGGATGATGAAGATGAGCCATTGTTGGATTCCATTTTGTTTAATGCTTAAAACCTCTTTGAGATAGAAAAGTCTGGGAAAATTTTGCTGGGAAGAGAGTGAGCTGAGTTCAACGTTGTTGCGGAACGAGGAGGACTTAAATAATTATTTCAAGAAATGGGAAGAGAGTGAGCTGAGTTCAACGTTGTTGCTGGGAAGATGAGTCATCGTGTATTGCCAAGAACAAAATAGTCAAAATGATATGCTGAAGAAAATATTGAGATTTAAAGAGAAGTAAGATGTGAGGCGTATTTTGGGAAATGATATGCTATTCTAACGTCGCTTTCTACTTTGCGGGAAATGAAAATGACAGACGGTGAGAGGGTGTCGACGATTTTAGGAAGAGTCAAAATAATGCTTCTTTTTTTTTTATAATTTTACGGTTCCTGACAAATAAATCATATTATTAATTTAATTTATAAAAATTTAAAATATTTAATATATATAATTATAAATTAATTAAAAATTTAAAAATAATAAAATAAAAAGTAAATTACATCAATGACCACCAACAATTATCTATTTTTATTTTGAGCATTATTTTTGAAATTTTGGCAATCAAGTGACTCAACTATTTAAATGCATTCAATTAAACCACTTGTTAATATTTTACGAAAAAGCTGAAATGACAGTTAAAATATTTGATATTATTACATATTTGGTCACTGTAACTTATATATTCTATCAATTTGGTCCTAATTTTAATAAATCAAATATATCAAAGTAGTTAATTGAAGAAAAAACCAATTTAATGCTAGCCAATACAATTTTTCTTTTCTCTTAATCGGATTTTATTATTTCTAATAATAAAGTAAAATAAACATGTCAAAGTTTTGTGATGAGATGTGTCAGCATGTCTCCATGTTCTTCGTTTTTTTAGCTTAAAATACTATATTTTACATTGCTATATGTAAGACAATTAGTGTGACAAATTCATGTGTCTAAATTATATCTTTCAATGATCTTAGGAGTTTAAATTAGATGTTTTATTTTATTTTATAATTACTTTTAGACAATTTGTTTTAAAATATTTATTTTTTATTAGTCAATTTTCTAAGTATTATAACTTTACTTTAACCTAATTCGTCGCATTATAAGTAAAATATAATTGTTTTGGATTAATTTTTAAGAGTTTAAATTTTGATTTTACTTAATATAGATGTATTTTTGAAATCAAAGCATTCAATATTTATTTTTTAATTTCTCAAAAAATAAATCAATTTTTTTGTAAGTTTTCTTTTATTTTCTTTCTTGTTTGTTTTCCTACAAATTGAAAGAATAAGATGAATGAATACTAGTTTGGCACCATTTGATTTAAAGGTTAAGTTTATTTTAATTTATTAAAATTAGGACCAAATTGATAGAATATATAAGTAACATGGACCAAATGTGTAATTATATAAAATATTTTAACTGCCACATTAGCTTTTTCTATTAAACATTAATGACAAGTGGTTGAATTGAATGCATTTAAATAGTTAAGTGACTTGATTGATAAAATTTCAAAAATGGTGGTCAAAATAAAAAGGGATAATAATTAGGTGGTCACTAGTATAATTTTCCTTTTATTTTAAATAATTTACCTTTAAATTTTCAACTAATTTATAATTATACGTTGTGCCTTTTAGAATTTTAAATTTTTATAAATTAAATTAATAGGACTCATAGTTAGTGGTGTTCATCGATGCTCGTCGAGCGTTGTAGAATTTTCCTAATTTTTTTAATAAATAAAATATGTCAGTAATTGAAATTTGAGTAAATTACGCATTTAGTACATAAACTTTACCTTCAATTTTTTTAAAATCATGCATAATGTTTAGTTTTCATTTCATTTTAATATATGTCATTAAAAATTAAACACGTTTATTACCTAAACTATTAGTTTTGGTATGTGTTAGTACATAAAATTCCAAATTTTTTTTCAAAACATAATGTCAATTTTTGAACGGGATACTAAAAATGAAACAAAAAATAAAGATTTTAAAGGTGAGGCACTAAAATGAAATAAAAACTAAACTTTAGGTATGATTTTTAAAAAATTAAAAGTTTAAATACTAAAATAGACAAAACCGATTGTTTAGGTACTAAAATTGGCCAAAACTAATAGTTTAGATACTAAATGTGTACTTTTTCTATTGCAGTCGCCATTACTTAAACCTGAAATCTCTAAAAATAAAAATAATTCTTTAATAATGAGATAATTTAGTTCTTGCACAATCAAAGATAAACACAAACACATAGATTTATATATTAGATACCCTGATAACAAAGTGTCCGCTACATTAGCTCCAATTCTTCAAATATTAAATCCATTATTTTTATTATATAAATATCTTTAATATATCAATCTTTTCATTTAGATGGTTAAAGTGTTTTTTTATTAAATCAAATATCTATAATATATCATTTTTTTCATCTAAATACTTATTATCAAAATAAGAATCTAAAATATATTTTTATTTTTCATCTAGGTACCTAAAGTATCTTTAAGGTAAAATATACAAATGGTCCCCTAATTATAGAGTGATATAAATGTTACCATTTTAAGTGTCTCAGTCGTAACGACCAATAAATATTTTTGTTAATTGACATTTGTCACATTAAATTGTATATATTAAAAAAACTCAAAAATTTCTCAAATCTTTAAAAAAAATTAAAAACTCTAATTTCAAACTTGATGTCCTCGACGAAGAAAATAATTAACCCAAACCCCCAAACAACGAATCCAAACCCCTAAAATCACGACACCCAAACAATCCAATAGTGTGCTCGACAACAAGGGTGGCGACGGCCGATAAGGGAGATACCAAGGATGGCAGAGGTGACGGCAGCCGTGATTGGCAATGGAGATTATAAGATTAGGGTTAGGGATTTTTAAGGATTTGAGTTAACCGAAAAATAATTTAGACACCTAAATGAAAAAAAGGTATAGCTTAGACACTTATTTTTGTATTAAACCATACAAATATGATAACTTTAAGAAATTATTTTAATAAAAAGTAATTTAAATACTTAATATAAAAAATGATATACTTTCGTTACCTATTATTGAATTAAGAATTATTAATTTTTATTTAATTTAAAAATAGTTATTTTAAAAATATTTTTTAACTTTACCGTACAATATCCAAAAAACATAAACTAATCTATTTTTATAAAATAATATTCAGAAAATTAAATTTATAATCAACATGAAAAAAAGATATAAAGTTAACTGAATTATTATAAATAGTTTAAATTTAAAAAAAAAATCAAATTTAATAATAGAAAAAGAAGATAATTTAGAGAAGAGAGACACTAAATAAAATGAATTTACTAAAACTGAAGAAATATTATTGAAAAAAAACACCAGCTTTAACTTTGTTTTACAAAGAAAATAAAAAATATTAAATAAAAATAAAGAAAATGGAAGTTAACGTGAAACTTCCGTTAGTTTACTTTTTAATTCGTACGTGTTTTAACTTGAGTGGTGGAATATTTTTAGGGCATAAAAAGGACAGGAGAGCAGCTGGTACAAGTTATTAGCTTAGCTTGGATCACCTCCCGCACATCACCCGGGGGAGTGCCGAACGTATGCTACCCAGGAGTCATTGATCGAGCTATCCTCGCCATGCAGTCTGAAGCCTTGTTCCTCTCTCGAACCACATGCTCGACTTCAACAACCCAATGTCGTTCTAAAAGATCAGTCATAATGGGAATGAGCGGTGAAGCCATGTCCGAATTCCTTGCTCGTTGAGGGCCGAACAAACCTCAATACTATCAATCTCCAAAATGATATTTTTCAAACTCATGTCCCATGCAAGCCACAGTCCTATCATAGCACCCCATAACTCGGATTCGAGTGTTGATTCCACCTCTAATCCACGTGCAAAACCCTATCCATTGGCCCCTTGCATCCCTTATCAATCCATCACAATCTGAACGGCTCGAAACCATATCATAGGCCTCATCCGATTTCACATTGTGTTGAAGAATCGGGTAAAGAAAACGAAAGAACACAAGAATTTTAACGAGGTTCAGCAATGTGCTTACGTCCTCGGTGCTTAGGCGGCGCTAGAAGTTTTATTTAATTCAATGTCTCATAGGTTTAGGTTACATATCCTTTTATAATAAATAAACCCTGGTACATATTTACAAAAATAACCCTAAACCATACCGCGGGGCCGTAGCCCCCGCACCCCCCAACCCACATAATCGTAACCCCCACTACGAGACTTTCTCGGTATATTTATGAGCCATACCTAACAAATCTCCACCTTGGCGAATATCTTGCCCCTTAGGAAACATTCAATGTGGGTTGGGTTACCTTACTTCTTTAACAACTTGAAACATTCAATGTGGGTTGGGTTACCTTACTTCTTTAACAACTTGAAACATTCAACAAGTCCAAGCAATGCATGAACTTGTCTATCGTAACTGACTTGGTGAACATATCAACGACATTCTCATCAGTATGTACCTTCTGAAACAAAATTTCTCCAGATGCAACCAGCTCTCTGATCTTGTGAAACCTTACATCAATATGCTTAGTTCTAGCACGATGTACCTGATTCTTAGCCAAGTGAATAGTACTTTGATTGTCGCAAAGCAACTGAACTCCACCTTGCTGAACACCCAACTCCTTCACTAAACCAGTAAGCCATAAAGCTCTTTTGTAGCTTCAGCCGCTGCCATGTATTCAACTTCAGTTGTAGATAATGCCACAACAGATTGAACAGTAGACTTCCAACAAATAAGCCCTCCACCAAGAGTAAAGACATACCCTGTCGTAGATCTTCTATTATCCAAGCCACCCGCATAGTCTGAATCTACATATCCTACAACCAAAGGATTATCCCACTGACTACCAAAAATAATTCCATGTCCCACAGTGCCCTTTAAGTACCGAAAGATCCACTTGACTACTTCCCAATGTTGCTTACCAGGTTTAGACATGTACTTACAAACTTGACTAACAACATGAGCTAAATCAGGATGAGTACATACCATTGCATACATTAAGCAGCCAACAACATTAGAATACATAACCTTTGTTATATCTTCAGCTTCCTTATCTGTCTTAGGGAACTGTTCTGATGATAGCTTAAAGTGATTCGCCAATGGAGTGCTAACTAGTTTTGCGATGTTCATCGCAAACCTTTCTAGCATTTTCTCAATATAACCTCGTTGAGATAGCCACAGTTTCCTTAAGTCTTTGTACCTGCAAATTTTCATTCCAAGAATTTTCTTTGCAACACCTAAATCTTTCATATCAAATTCCTGACTCAATAAAGTTTTCAAACCGATAACATCATCCATGTTATTCGCAACAATTAACATATCATCAACATATAGTAACAGAAAAATAAAAGAACCATCATCAAGGCTCTTAACATAGACACAACAATCATACTTACATCGCTTATAGTCAATCTTGATCATATAGGAGTCAAACCGTTTATGCCATTGTCTCGGAGACTGCTTCAACCCGTACAAAGATTTCTTCAATCTGCAAACTAAATGTTCATTTCCAGGTTGAGTGAAACCTTCAGGCTACCGCATATAGATCTACTCCTCTAAATCACCATGCAAAAAAGCAGTTTTCACATCCATTTGCTCTAAATGCAAATCCCAACTAGCCACCAATGCAAGTATTGCTCGGATTGAAGTGTGTCTGACCACAAGAGAAAAAATTTCATCATAATCAACCCCTTTCTGCTGTGAAAAACCCTTTGCTACTAAACGAGCCTTGAACTTCTCCCCCTCTTTTTCTGGTACTGCTGGTTTCTTCTTATACATTAATTTGCAACTAATCGGCTTCTTACCCTCAGGAAGGAGAACTAACTCCCTTGTATGATTGTGATTCAAAGACTCAATCTCCTCAACCATGGCAACCATCCACTTGTCGTTTTCCTGACTAGTAACAACATCATGAAAAGTAACTGGATCATCACTGCTAACAGTAAGTGCAAAAGAGACTAAGTCTTCAAAACCCAATATGTTCAGAGGCTTTATATTCGTCCGTCTTAGCCTGTCTCTGGTGAGACTATAATCCTGCAAATCATCCGTGGCGGAACCACCAGAAGTCGGTTGAGAAATTTCTGTTTTCTCAACTGGAAACTGCTCGAAATCCACCACTATCGTGTCTTTATTCTGCTGCAACATGGGTTGTTCATCAAAAACAACATCTCTACATATCACAATTTTCTTCGCAACTGGATCCCATAACTTGAATCCTTTAACACCTTTCTTGTAACCCAAAAAAATACACTCTTTCGATTTTGCATCAAGTTTGGATCTCTTATCAGCAGGTACATGCACATAAGCAGGACAACCAAAAATCCGTAAGCGATCAAAAGTAACATCATGACCAGTTCATACCTCTTTTGCAACTTTCCCAGCCAATGATGCCCTTGGCAATCTATTGATAAGATAACACGACATGTTAACAGCCTCAGCCCAGAAGTGTTTAGGAAGCCCCGCATTCAACCGTAAATATCTGGCTCTTTCATTTAACGATCTGTTCATATGTTCCGTAACACCATTCTATTGTGGTGTCTTGCGCACTGTAAAATGCCTCTTAATCCCATGCTCCTTACAGAAGTGTAGAAACTGTGAATCTGTGTATTCCTTACCATTATTAGACCGCAACACTTGATTTTTCGTCCTGTTTGGCTTTCTACCTCAGCTTTCCATAGCTTGAACTTCTAAAAAACGTCAGACTTCTGTTTCAAAAAATACACACAAACTTTCCGTGAAAAATCATCAATAAAAGTAACATAATATCTAGATCTACCCAAAGACGATGTCGTGAAAGACCCACATACATCATAATGCACATAATCAAGAATCCCTTCAGTTGTGTACTTTCCAGTCTTGAAACAAACTTTAGTCTGTTTACCAAGAACACAATACTTGCAAAAATCAAGCTTACAACTTTTAACACCATAACAGATTTCTTTTATGAAATTCAGTCATACCATGTTCACTAATATGAGCAAGACGCATATGCCACAATTTGGTAGTATCATCACATGACTCAACAGAATGAACTCTACCTACAACTGTACTCCTTAACAATCTGTAAATATTCTCTATGGTCATCTTTCCTTTCATTACAGTTAAAGCTCCTTTAACAATCCGAATGGTTTCCTTATCCTCATCAGCCTTAGGGATAAAACCATTCTTGTACAAAGTGCCCAAAGAAATCAAATTCTTCTTCAAATTTGGGATATGTCGAACACCACTCAACGTTCAAACAGAACCATCATACATTTTAATTCCGACATCACTAATACCAACAATATTGCAACATCGATCATCACCCAAATAAACAAAACCAGAATTAACCGACCTGTATGTCGAAAACCATCCCTATTTGACGCCATATGATAAGAACATCCAGAATCAAGAATCCAAACATTCGTCAATTGAGTCGTTGAAATAGAGATCATATCACCCTCACTACAATCAGAATTGTCATCTTCGACCACATTCACAGACTTGGATGAGTCATCACGCTTCTCATCAGTCTGTTTTTTCAACTTCGAACAATATCGCTTCATATGTTCCGCCTCCTTGCACTTGTAACAGTGAATTGTCTTCTTTTCCCTAGATTTGGATATGAAATTCCGCTTCCAAGACCCTGTCTTCTTTGGCTTCCATCCACGGTCTCGATTACCCTTGACATATAAGCTATCAGATTGAGAGTTTTCCCATACATTCTACTTTCGCTGGTTGTGAGCCAACAAGGCTGCAGTAATCTCCTCAACTTTGATAGTCTCTTTTCCATATGTAAGAGTAGTTACCATGTATTCGTAAGAGGGAGGAAACGAACACAACAGAATCATCGCTTTGTCTTCATCCTCAATTTTCACATCAAGTTGAGCCAAATCAGAAACGATTTGATTGAAGACATTCACGTGTTGCGCCAAATCATGATCATCATGCATCTTCAGCCCATACAGCCACTGCTTTAGATACAGTTTAGTCGTTAAAGATTTAGACATAAACTGATTTTAAAACTTCTTCCAAATTTCATCTAGGGAAGACAGATGCATAACGTGATACATGACCTCGTCCGCCAAGCATATTTGTATGGTTCATGCCGCTTGCGGTTTCAATTCTTCCCAATCTTCCTCCTTCATCGACATCGGCTTTGTAGGCCGTAAAGCTTTCAGAATCCTTTGCTGCGCCAACAGATCATTCACTCTTATTTTTCATAATCCGAAGTTACACTGACCATCGAATTTCACAACTTCGAATTTTGCTCCTGACATCTGATACCAATTGTTGAAGAATCGGGTAAAGAAAACAAAATAATACAAGAATTTTAACGAGGTTCATCAATATGCTTACGTCCCAGGTACCTAGGTGGTGCTAGAAGTTTCATTCAATTCAATGTCTCATAGGTTTAGGTTACATGTCCTTTTATAATAAATAAACCCTGATATATATTTACAAAAATAACCCTGTACCATACCGTAGGGTTGCTGCCCCCGTACCCCCAACCCACATAATCGTAACCCCCACTACGAGACTTTCTCAGTATATTTATGAGACATACCTAACACCTTATACCAGTCTTCTAGTGCATGCTCTCATGACAGCTTCCTACACAGTTTACCCACAATGTTATTTCCTTCACTCGCCACCTTCCTTGCTTCTTTAGTTTCCTTTAATAATCGCCGACTTTGCTCAAGCACATCTTCCAGAAGCGGCTGATCCGGCTTGAAGACACGATGATTTTGCCTTTTCCATAAGCTCTAGATGATCGTCCCAAACAACATCGACCACTCACGACTGTGAGTAGAAAAATAGGACAGGTTTTGCAAGTTATACCGAACCCATTTCACCATATCCATATTAAAAAACTCACCCAATATGCCCTCTTTAACCAGACCTGACCACGTTACTCTCGCCTCAAAGCAATCCCTTAAGACATTACTAACACTCCTGATCGTTGCTCCACACACAGAATAACTCGCATCTGCCGCCATGTTTCGCATTACTCTCTCCTCATTCGTCAATAATCGGCCCCAACAAACCATCAATAAAAAGGTTCGCAGTCTCGGTAGTCTATCGAAACTCCAAACTAATTTCCAAACCATAGATAATATCGATATTGGCTGTTTCAAGTTCACCTGCAACCTATAAGCACTTGCCACAAAAAATCTCTTGTTTTTCACCCCTCTATCCAAGTTGATCCTCTCTATGCATCGATAGTGGAGGTCGAGTCAGTAACAAATAGTCTTTGATTCGCTTAGGCAAAACACCCATGAGTTCCTCCTAGTTTCACTGACCAATGAGTGAAACCATATCAGTCAACCTTATTGGTTCATCGGAACTCCCCATCTGAACCCCCACGAAACGGTTACAAAGGTCCAAACTCACTTAGCCAGGTAACCCTTCAAAAGTCTACAGAACGACCATTATCCTTCACCTAAACGAGATTTTGAACTAAACAATCCCATATTCAAGTGAGTCCCAACCAAAGTCTTGAGCATCGTTGTCTCTTTATCGAACCATGAACCACTTCATTTAAATGATATTTGGAACGCGACACCCTAACCCAAAGCTGATCTCTTGTCCGTTATAATCCGAAACCCCACCTTCATCATAAACGTAAGATTGTTCTCATGCACACGCTTAAAACCAAGACCCCCTCTTCAAAAGGCTTTCACAATTCACCGAACAAAATTTACTGCTCTATTTTTCTTTAAATAACCCCACAGAAAGTTACGGATAAGTTGTTCAATCTCAGTACATATTCGTTTCGGAAAAAGGCAAGTTTGCATCAAATAAATTGGTATTGTTGTGTTAGAACGGATTTGGCCAAGACAATTCTTCCTGTCATTGACAAATACTTTATCCTTCAACCCGATAATCTATCCCTTACCTTCTATACTAGATAACTATAAGTCCCATAAATCACACGATGGTGAAGGAGAGGGACCCCAAGAAAACGACCTAAGTCATCCACCTAGGTAAACTAAAATCATGTATTGATCTCTTTTTTTATCCTTGACGAGACATTCTTTGAAAAGTAAACATTCATTTTCGGAAAACTAACCTTATACCCCGAGCACCTGCAAAAATTATCAAAAATTCTTTTAATAACTTGTAATTGTTCTATCGTTGCTTCCACAAAAAGCACCAAGTCATATGCAAAGAAAAGATGAGAAAGACGTGGTCTTTCTCTCCCCAACCGAAATGGCTTCCATCTATCCGCATCAACCTCATCCTAGATTGCATAAGATAGCCACTCCATACAAATAACAAAAAGATAATGCGAGAGTGGATCACCCTGGCGAATCTCTCGTGAAGGAAAAAACTGAGCTAAAGTATGCCCATTCCACAAGATATGTGTCAACGAACTCAAAACACAATTCAGAATAAGAGTCTGAATATCATCCGATAACCAATTTCTCCCAGAGTATCATCAATAAATTGTCATTCCAATCTATCATATGCTTTTTCTAAATCTATCTTGATAGCCATCCACCCCACTTTTCCAGACTTAAAATCCATTGAATGAATCACTTCCTAGGTAATAATTATATTATCTATAATGTTTTTCCCTGGAACAAAGCTCGTTTGATTCCCTAAAATCCAAATAGACATTAAGGGATTTAATCTTTTCGCTATAAGTTTCGTTATTACCTTGTACATAACCATGCAAAGAATAATTAGATGGAACTGAGGAAAATTATTTGGACTAGCAACCTTTGGAATAAGCACTAGGAGGGTTCGGTTTAATTCTGTTGGCACACATCCCGTCTGAAACGCCTTCGTGACCACTTGACAAACATCATTCCCCACAATCTCCCAATTCTTCTGAAAAAATTACGCTTGGAAGCCATCTATTCCCGGAGCCTTGAATGGATGTATCTCAAACATAACTTGCTTGACTTTCTCCTGAGTGACCTATCCCGAAAGGGTCCTCAAAACTGAAGCATCCACCTGAGAATAACTGTAACATCCTCAATACCGGGTTAGTGATCAAATTATAAAGTTTCGAAATTTGGTGACTAAAGTAGAAGAATTGAATAAGTTCAATGATTTATCTAGGAATATTTCCTGAAATTTGCTAGTAATTATTAAAGGAATTAAAGGGTAAAATGGTCTTTTGACAAAGAAGATTTTTATTTCTCTTTATAAGATAAGGGAACCACGTGGGAAGGAAGATTTCTCCAGAACTTCTTCTTCTTCTCCTCCCGTATCTCCAAGCTCAAAGGTGAGTCTTTTATTTAGATAATTTCTGGTTAAATTTAAGATTAGATTATGATTATTAGATGATAACTAAGCTTAAGGAAAGCTTAAGTTATCTTAAAATCAAAAGATAAAGGAGTTAGGGAAGATTAAAGATTTGGAGTTCTTGAGTGAAATATTGAAATAGAGTTTATAATAAGAATTGAAAGTTGAATTTGACTTGTCATCTATAAGAATAAGAGATTTATGAAGTTAGAAAGGATTAATAACAAAGTTTAAAGTTTAGTAAGATTCTTAAATTTTAAAAATCATGATGAGATATGGAAGGTAAAGATGGTTTATATGGATATAAGTTGGTTTAAGTAATGGTAGTTGAGTTTAATGACATGATAGGGGCTTAAAATAGAAGAATTGAGTGAAGAGTTGATGATTTTCGTGCTTAAATGACATTTCTGAGCTATGTGCATCGATGCACATTCAATGTGTACCGGTGCATCAAGAGTAAAATCCCAGAAATTGTTGAAGGTGCATCGATGCACATGAAGTGTATCGATGCACTCCTTTAAAATGGAAACATCGAATGCAATTAGTGCATCGATGCATAAGGAGTGCATCGATGCATCCCCTTAAAATAAAAACATCGAAGGTGATTTGTGTATCGATGCATGGGTAGTGCATCGATGCACATGTTAAAGAATGCATCAATGCACTGTAGAATGTATCTATGCACTTCAAGGGAAAATAGAAATAAACATTTCTTTTGGTTTAAGAAATGATAGATTAGAATATATCAATTGGATACTGATATGAGTCAATGTATGATTATATAGATGTCGAGCACGAACAAGTTCCGGAATGATTATCAAGTTATGACTCGATCGAAAGAGAGGAAATCATAAAAGTAGATTGGAACTTAGTGAGACCAAGGTGAGTGCATTTTATAGTTCAAGTATATGGAGATAAGACTTGTGATAAGTCTATCTCTGATAGTTAAATTCATAATTTCATATTCATGTATATGCATACATGTATTATTGTTATAGTGATTTTGTGCACAATTCATTATGCTTTAATATGATATTATGTGAACAAATGCCATTACAAGAGCAATCGATCCAGATATGTGAATATTGAAAAGAATCATGTGTATATGAAATGTATGTATGTTTGATTGTATGTGTGTATATGTGTTATGTGATCTATGTGAATATATGGTGATGGAATAAAGTATGTAACATAAGTTATAAGATAAGAAAATATGTGCTTACATGTACTTGAGGATATATATATATATATATATAATATGATATGTGTTTATGTAAAACCATGTAAAGTAATATGAGAATGAGATATATGAAAGAGGAAATATATATATATATATATATATATATGATATTGAACTACATGAATCTATGAGAATATAATATCAGCTGGGGGATATGTTTGATATGCTATTTTATGTGACATGATTGATGTGAACACATGAGAATAAAATATGAGACTAGTGATAGGCAATGATGAGGACAATTAATATAAGTTATGTGAAAATGATTTATGTACTTATATGTGAATTATATGGAAATATCCTACATGCTTATATGAATACGTGAGTACAAATTATGAGTAACATATACGAACAAGAGATGACAACGATATACATATTATATGAATATGAGAAATGTTATAAGCTAAGTGACATATATATATGAAATTGACACGTACATGTGAATATGTGAAAGTGTGATAACATAAATAATAATGCCCATGTTATGTGATATGAGAGCTAGGGGTATAGTTGACATGCCAAGAGTCGAGGGATGATCAGTGGTCCTTCGGGACAAACAGTGGTCCTTTGGGACATAGTGGTTCTTCGGAACAATCAGTGGTCCTTCGGGACATAGTGGTCATTCGGGACAAATATTCAGTGCCTCTTGAGGGAATTATACAAGTTGTGGTGACAGCATAGTGCATAACCTTTATGTACTCGCATATCTTTAGTTCTCACATGTGTACCATAGGCTAATAAAGAGATAATATTAATAAACATGATATGATGATATGTTTGTTTCCGTGTGAAATGTTATGGGTGATATATGAGTGTACAAATGGTAATTACAAAATTATATGATAAAAAAGAATCAATGATAGTGATAAGAATGAAGATGATGATATAGTTGCTTGTGTGTATGTGTTTTATGATAGGATATATGTTTACATAATATGATAAATTATGAGTAATTACTTGAGAAATGTTGTGAACTCCATAAGTATAAGTATAGGTAATGGGGGAGTGAATTATAGGATTTTATTAATAGAATAATTAAAATTGTAGTGTGAAATATACTTTGTAAGTAAAATAGTATAATGGAAGTTATATTAGAATAGAGATAAAGTAAATAATATATTAAATAGAATATATATATATATAGGAATAAGAATAAGAATATATGAGATAAGTTGTATATGAAGACTATATATTTTAATGAAAATATTATAGGAGTTGTTATACAAGAATATGATATATAACATGTCACCAAAACCTATGGGTATATGATAGATAGAAAATTATGGAATAAGGGATAAGATATGTGATTTTGGGATATAAATTTTATGATTAAGAATTATATAGAAGAAATGATTAAATGATAACAGGAAAATGTGATAAGTTGAGTGGGATAATACACATGACTTTATGGACATGAAATAGTATATAAGCATAGATGATATGATGAGGTATATGTATGTATATATTCGTTATGTGGAAGTGTATATGAGGTTGTTTGATATGATAGTAGGAAATATGCATTCATTGTTAGGAGTCATGGTTACGTTATATATTTTTTATATGCCTCACTAAGTCATAGACTTAGCGTGTGATTGTTTCACACATAGGTTACAGAAACGAGAAGAATAGTATAGAACAATGTGGAGCAAGACAGGTCAGTCCTCCTTATTGAAGGTCAGATCAGAAGAGATGTGAATAATATGTATTTTAATATATAAAGTTCTAGTTGGCATGTACTCAAAAGAATATAGTGTATGAGCTCTGAATAGTTATGTAAACGTTTTGAATAAGTTATATGTATAAAAAATTTAAATTTCTCACTATTTTATACAAGTAAATGTTTTGAAAAGTCAATGTGACACATCGGACTCGGATCCGGGTCGGATACGGGTTAGGGGTGTTACAATAACTACCTAGGAAGTACGACAAATAAGGCCCTAAACATTGGCTAGTAAAGAGTTGCTTATAGAAAACGGTCGCACCTTCCCTTAACATCTCCTGATCGCTGCACCACGTCTCACCATCCAGTTTTAGCATCTCTATGTAATTACGACGATGAAGCATGCGGGCAGAATCATGGAAAAACTTTGTATTGCGATCTCCTTGAAGGAACCAACTACACCGAGATTTTTGCATCCACAGACTCTCCTCTTGACTTAGAACATTCTCCAACTCCTCTTTAAGTTGAATCTCTAGGTTAGAAAGAAAATCCGAGTGCCTGATTGATAAAGCCCGAGCAATACCCGAGTCTCGTTAAAATTTCCCTCTTCTTCCTACCAATGGACCCAACGGAGGCCTTATTCCAATGCTCGAGGGAAGAACGCAGTAAAAAAAACTTATTAGTAATGAAGTCTCCACCTTTCCATAACTCATTCAAAATCTAATTGAACTCCTCATGACTTTGCCAAGCAAACACAAATCGAAATGGGGCTACATTAGAATCACTAGTCGACCTTTGAGATCTGAGCAAAATCGGACAATGATATGATTCTATCCGATCTAAATGCAAAACAACTGAGTCACCAAATCTATTAAATAACATGGAATTCATAAGACATCGGTCAAGGCGGTGATAAAGCGACCCTCTAGCCCAAGTAAAAGCCACCCCCCGAAACACAACCTCAAGAAGAGCTGCTACAAACACAAAATTGGCAAATCCTCTACTCGTTTCATCTCGACGGTAAGCTCCCCCTCAACGTTCATCAAGTCGAAGAATTGCGTTAAAATCTCCACCGAGCACCCAAGAGTGATTCGCGCCCGGATTCAGTCTCTCTAAAACCTCCTATAACATATTGCGTATTGCCATAGCATGACTCACATAAACAACCGCAACAAAGATCGAATGGCTCTCCCCCTTAACCTAGATCTGAGAGTGAATAAATTGATTTGAAATTGACAGAATTCTCACCTGGACATCTTCTGACCACAATAACCAAACACCCGAAAAGAATTTGGGAATCCTAGTCTCTGAATGACTCAATCAGTTTTACTTCCACTAATACTCGTCTCCATTAAAGCCACCACTGTCGGGTTATGATCCCGTATCACACTTTTAAAATGGCGTCGATATGCCGGACTTGCAACACCTTGGATATTCCAAAATAACAAGTCTATCATCATTAAAAGGAAGAATAAAATAATGATCCGTTAGGATCGGCTCACCGTTGGTACCTCGAACCACATCACCGCTCAAATACCGCCCCCAGTCAGAATAACCTCATCACCCTGTTCACGGCTAGCCTCATTAGAAAGATCCACATGACTTTCCTGAATTTCAATAGCTAACATCGCCTCTTGAACCAACTCAATAATTGTTGGTCGAGTTGATCATTTAGACACATTCGATTTTTTGCCACTCAAAATTTTCAACGAATTTTCTTTACCAATTTTACAGACTCCCAACTTTCCTGCCTCACTTAGCCTCCGACTTACTCCCCATTTACCTTTAACGTCCTCTATGATGGACACAACCGAGTGTTTGCTGGGATGGACAAGACATGGTTTTGAATGAAACCCGCAGAGCCTACCGGACTGACTTCCTCTGTTGTTCTTTTTACGATCCCACGAGAGATCCCTTATTATTGAAAAAGCTTATATGAACTTCTTCCAACACCTCCCTAGAAGAATTGCCATTTGCCCCTTCAACTTTTTCACTCGAGTTCCGAATAGTCCCACTTTGAGCCCCTAAGTTCTTATTAAACTTGTCAACATATATCGGCTCCTTTCCTTTTGATGAGCTATCAACCACCCTTTTAATGTTCCCAACATTCCCTTTGACCTTGTACTCCTTGTTGGAGTCTAAATAACCAACATCTATGTCCAGATTTCATAAACTTTCAAACCTCGTATTACCCTTAGGCCTAATCTTCCCGTTAGAACTTTCCTCGGCAATAGAGGCCTTTTTAACCCTATGAAGATGATCAAGAACTACCATCCATGGGCTATAGAAATCCCCCGGAGCATTCTTAACTGCTGGCGCTTCATCCATTCTTGCTTCCGGATTAACCTCTTCCTTTCACGGTTTCATCATCTCCTGAATGTCACATGACTCCTGCAGGTGACCGTAACACCACATTTAAAGCATATAGATTACAAGCCTTCATATTCTATATGTTGAACAAATCCGTCAATCCCAATACATGACGGTAATGGTGTATTAAAGTCCACCACTACCGCTAATCTAGAAAACTTACCCCTCTCCCCAGCATTGGTGTTATAATCCACTTTAACCACCCGACCAATTTTCGCGGCAATCATCCCGAAAAGCGGTCTCGTATAGTAGCGATACAGTAGACCCGGAAGGTGGATCCATACTACCACTAGAGATGGATGATTCTCCGCAGTAGAAAATTTACGGCTCTATGGTTGAACCGTTAAATAAGTACCAAACACTACCCATGACCCCTCCGTTAAAATCCGATTATAATCATTTTTGCAATCCATTTGACTAAAAAGTAGCCCTTGTCTAGATCAATCAATTGGACTTGTCATTGAGGCCTCCATAACAGTTGGATTTTATTCCACAGAGCACGGAAACCAATTGTCCTACCCAACAACGAACGATAATCGAAAGCTTCATGTTCTCATCAATAGTCTCGTGAACTCTATTGGAGAAAGTAATGACAGGGTATGCACCACTTTGATCCACCACCACATCTCCCTCTTGGAGAGTAACATCATTCCCTTTGAAAAAATTCTTCGCCGAGTTATCCATCCTTCCCGAATCAGCCTCATCGTTGCATACGAGGGTTTACAACCCCACCACACTCAATTCAACCCCTTGATGTTCCACCTCCATAGCACCCACCGGTGTAGACTCCTCAACCCCTGGACATCCAATCGGATGAGGAGACTTTAACCCTAGACTCAGAGACTCAGCAGCCCCCGAAGGAGAGAGCCTGACTACCCCAGCAGTTGGTGCAAAACCATAAACCATGCAGAATACAAAACCCTAAATCCCATGATAGCCTAAAAACCAGAGCATCTCAAAAATCATTTGCTTCTCTTTCCTCTATCATAACCTACAATAGAGAATAATGGGGTCCGTGGATGAGAACAATGAAGCAACAAAAGATTCCAGGATGCTTGATAGATTTCATGGGCAGAGAGAAAGAAATGAGTCTTTAGGTATAGTTTCCTCTGAACTTTCCCATCCATGGATGAAAGAAATGAAAATGATAAAATGAAGTAAATAATCCTTACAGGGTTTAGGTTTCATCAAACTGATGAAGAGCTTGTAGGGTTTTATCTTTAAAAAAAGTTCAACAACAACTTCTCTCAATGGAAGTCATTAAGCAACTCAACATTTACAAATATGATCCATGGGATCTTCCAACCGAGTTAACACTATAAATGTGAATATATTATAGTGTTTAAAGCTCTGATGTAGTATGTGTCGTAACCGGTTTTCGTCCGGGCACGAAATATTTATTTGGCGGGAAAATTGATGTGAATAAATGGTTTTGAAAATAATTTGGGAGTCGCCATCGGCCTTTTGGGTCAGGTAGGTCGAATACCTAAAAATTATTTTTTTAAAAGAGTTTTAATAAAACATCAATTAAAAAAAATAAACTGATCTGCGTTTATAACCAAAAATTCATTCTTTTTAATAATAAAAAGGGATTCGTGGTCGGTTACGTTTAGGGAAGGATTAGCACCCCTACAACGCCCAAAATTGGTACTTTTTAATAATAAATTGTCTCTAGTATTAAAAATTTAAAAATTCAAAAATATATTAATTTATAATTCTATTATTTCAAAATTATATAAAAATATTTTTATTTAAAAATATCCGAAAAGAACTTCTAGGTGCCTTAAGACAGCTTTTTCTTTGATATTGATAAATATTAATTTAAATAATATTGTTTAATTTTAAAATATCAGAATAGGACATCCAGTTGTATTAAGACTGTCCTTTTCTTCGATATTAAAAATAAATATTTAAAAGTTAATATTTATTATATATATTTATGAATATATATCAAAATATTTAACAATATAATAAAAGAATAATTCTATTAAAACAATATATTTAAAAACAATAAAATAAATTAAAACATATAAAATAAATGACTAAATTGCAATAAAATTAAAAAATCTAATTCATAATTAATCAAAACTATAGGGATTAAATATGTTATTTTTTTTTTATTTAGTGACTAAAATAAATCATCTAAAATTCGGATATTAGATTCAAATAAATTAAAAATATAAGCTAGGGATTAAAATATTATTTATTAAAATTAAAGGATTAAATACGTATTTATCCTAAATATATTATTTAATAGAAAGGACTAAAATAAATAAATCCAAAATTAAAGAACCAAATTATAAAGATCTAAAATTAGGTTCAGTGACTAAAATATAAAGTTTACAAATTTAGAGGACTGCGGAAAGGATTTAAACCTTTCTATAATTACGCACAGGTCCTCCCTTAAACGACGCCGTTTAAGAGGGTATAAATACCCTAGGTTGGCTGGCCCTTCGGGCCAGTATCTCATTTCTCCTTTCTTTCTTCTCTCTCTCAAACTGAGAGAGAGATTTCTCTCTCGCCTCTCTCTAGGTTTCCCTCACCGGAGGGAAACCGGCAGCCATAGGCCACCGTACTCCGCCGCGGCCACCGCCGCCGGCCACCGTAACGGTGGTCGGAATTCACCAAAAACACCCCCAAATTGTAGATCTAAATGCCCTAAGACGATTCCGGTCTTTGTTTTCCCTAAAAGACTCCTAATCGGAGTAAATCTAAACAAAACCGAAGGGTTCTACCTTCTTAAACGGCGGTTTGGCAACGTTTGGCTTCCGAGGGCCACAAAGGCTTCAAGGGTAAGTCTTCTTCTCTTTTCCTTTGGTTTACTGCTGTGGTTGCTATTGTTGTTGTTGTATCCTCTTTTTTTTTCTTGTTGTTGGCTGTCTCGGTTCTTCCTCCTTTTTTTTCTTTTTCTGTGTCTCGTTTGTCTCTCCTTTTCTGTCTTGCAGGTGGGTGGTGGCTTTTATAGCCACCACCGGTGCGGTCATCGGACCGGTCCGAAGAGAGGGCTTTGGTGAGTCACCGGACTACCAGTGGTGACTCACCCCGTAGCCTTGGCGTGGACGGCCGGCGTTGATCTTCTGGAGCCTTCATTCGGGACGTGGCAGCGGCGGAGGCGTCGGCAGTGGGCCATTGGACCACTTGGCAGTGAGGCGGCGGCTGGGATCTGGAAGCATCAGAGGCGGCTGGGTGTGGCTAGGGTTTAGAAACCCTAGCTGAAACCTTACTAATTGTTTAGGGTTTCTGGTTGGCTGGACCGGTTCTAGTTGGCTTGTAACTGGGCCGGTCCAGTTGTAATTATTTATTAAATAATAATAATAAATACTAATAATAATAATAATAATAATAATAATAATAATAATAATAATAATACTGATAATAATAATAATAATGATAATAATAATCATAATATTAATAATAATAATAATAATAATAATATGGATAAAAAATAGTATCTTCAGCTGCCCCTCTTTGCTCATTCTTGTGTTAACAAGAATAGGGCAAAGATGAAAAGATAATAAAATTTTTTATCCATTTGACTTTACTTTGATCATTATGGAGATATTGAATAAATTCTTCTTTTTCTCCAAATAAGTTCTTCTTATTACGAACTTTCTGCTGGGGATGATGATGACCTCCTTTTTGTGATAGAGTCATTCAAAAGGTTGAATAAGCTCTTGATGAGTTCTTCTCATTATGAACTTTTTCTTCCTTCTTCAAATGAGTTCTTCTCATTATGAACTTTACCTGGTAATGTTGATCCATCAAATGATGAATTCACGCAAAAGGTTGAACAAATTCTTCTCATTATGAACTTCTTCTTCCTTCTTCAGATGAGTTCTTCTCATTATGAACTTTCTCGGGAAAAGATGATCCATCAAGTGATGAATTCAAGCAAAAGGTTGAACAAGTTCTTCTCATTATGAACTTCTTCTTCCTTCTTCAGATGAGTTCTTCTCATTATGAACTTTCTCTGGAAAAGAATGATCTATCAAGTGATGAATTCAAGCAAAAGGTTGAACAAGTTCTTCTCATTATGAACTTCTTCTTCCTTCTTCAGATGAGTTCTTCTCATTATGAACTTTCTCTGGAAAAGAATGATCCATCAAGTGATGAATTCAAGCAAAAGGTTGAACAAGTTCTTCTCATTATGAACTTCTTCTTCCTTCTTCAGATGAGTTCTTCTCATTATGAACTTTCTCTGGAAAAGAATGATCCATCAAGTGATGAATTCAAGCAAAAGGTTGAACAAGTTCTTCTCATTATGAACTTCTTCTTCCTTCTTCAGATGAGTTCTTCTCATTATGAACTTTCTCTGGAAAAGAATGATCCATCAAGTGATGAATTCAAGTCTTTGCTAAAATTTTTGAAATTCCTGTTAACAATTCGACAAGAATAAAATGAATGAAAATGCATCTATTTTTGTAAAACACCTAAAATATGATGCATGAATGTTAAGTTATTTGATTTCAGATTGGTGAACTGAGTATTTCTTCAGTTGTAGAAACCCAATAAATCTTTCTTCTTCAAATCATAGAATCTATCCTCTTTGACAAATGTAGAGGTAGATATAATGTCACAAAAATTTCTTGAGAATAAAACTCAATTGTATAGGCTCTTGAAAAGCTTGCATTCAGGCAACATGTTGATTCTGATAACAGCTCATCTGATTATGAAGTGGCCTTTTAAGATGATTTCACAGATATCGATAATTCTTTTAATACCAAGAAATCTTGAATTCTGATTCTGATGAAGAAAATAAACTGTTATACTTGACAAAAATGGGATTCTCAAGTGCTGAAACTTCAATATCCATGTAGAAATGTGGTCCTGATTCATCAATTATAAAATTGATAAATTTTATATGTGCTGCTCAAATGACTAAGGCTGCTGATGCACTTCTTCGGATCAAATAACTCAAAGAACACTTTCAGAAGATGCTATTGGCAAATTCATCTTCCAAATTAAATGCTTGATTCTGTCCAATCAGATCAGATAACTCAAAGAACACTTCCAGAAGATGCTATGTTCTTCTAACCAGATCAGATAACTCAAAGAACACTTCCAGAAGATGCTATGTTCTGTCTAACCAGATTAGATAACTCAAAGAACACTTCCAGAAGATGCTATGTTCTTCAACCAGATCAGATAACTCAAAGAACACTTCCAGAAGATGCTATGTTCTGTCCAACCAGATCAGATAACTCAAAGAACACTTCCAGAAGATGCTATGTTCTGTCCAACCAGATCAGATAACTCAAAGAACACTTCCAGAAGATGCTATGTTCTGTCTAACCAGATCAGATAACTCAAAGAACACTTCCAGAAGATGCTATGTTCTTCAACCAGATCAGATAACTCAAAGAACACTTCCAGAAGATGCTATGTTTTTCTAACCAGATCAGATAACTCAAAGAACACTTCCAGAAGATGCTATGTTCTTCTCACCAGATCAGATAACTCAAAGAACACTTCCAGAAGATGCTATGTTCTTCTACCAGATCAGATAACTCAAAGAACACTTCCAGAAGATGTTATTGAGTCTTCTTATTTCTACTACGAGAATGTGGCACTTGCTCTAGTTGATGTTTGGACCGAAATGATGTAGAGCCAGAATTCGAAGATTCAAAGTATTTTCATGTTGCTGCACTGAAAAGGGGCTATGTTCATAATCTGCCAATTGAGAACAGATTTCTTCTTATTCCGCTTCCTCAATGTGTTACAAAGTTGAACTGTTTACAAACATGTACATGAAGTACCAAATTGACAGAAAGGATCCGTAAGGCTCTTGAAGCTCATGACGATGAGTCACCTTCGAGTGTCCAGAAGTATGTTCTTGATGAGTGCTGAAAATGGAATCTAGTATGGGTTGGAAGGAATAAAGTTATTCCACTTGAACCTGATGAGGTGGAAATGCTTCTAGGTTTCCTAAAAACCTTACACAAGGATTTGTATAGAAACATGTTTCCTAGTGATATCAATGTATTGTTTCTTTTTGCTGGAATCAGTACTGCAAAGATCATCTTATACTGTTTCAGTACATCTTTGAAAACAGATGTGCAAGAACTGAATGGTGATCGGTTGGAGCAATTGATGAGTAGATTTGGTGGATTCGACCTTGTTGTCGGTAGCACCACTTGTAACAATCTTGATGTTCATGGCTTTAAGCTAGTGATGATTTGCCTATTTTGGATTCCATGTATTCAAAAATATTAACATAAAGTGATATTCAGAAATCTTTAAATTATTTCAAAATTATGTCAATTCAATAAAAAAGAATAAATTGAATTTCCAAAAATAAATTGAATCTCAAATAAATTGAACTTGAAATAGATAGAATTGTATTCAAAGTTATGGTAAACATAAAAATGATAAAAATTCAAATGTCTCAACAAATTACAAGCATAAGTATTTCTAAATTAATCAAGTTGACACAACTTAGAGTAATGATGTAAGCCTTTGTCTGGAAGATCTCAAACGTTGTCAAAATGCTTGTAGATGTGAAGCTTCTTCCAAACTATTAAAATCTTAAGAGAGTTCAATTGCCAGATGCCTAATATCAACCTGTATTTGAGCCGCCTTTTCAGGTTTTCAACTCAAATCCTTCCTTTGGTTACAAGATGCCCTTTGCGGGTTTTCACCTTGACCCTCCTTTTTTTTTTTCTCTTTTTTCTATTTTCTATTTTTTTTTTCTTTTTTCTTTTCTTTCTTTTCTTCAAGCATAATATTTCTTGACAGAATCCGAGTTTATTGGATTTCTCAGAATTTTTCCATCCATTTCTGCCAAGATCAACGCTCCTCCGGAAAAGGCCTTTTTCACAACGTATGGCCCTTCCCAATTAGGCATCCATTTCCCACGGAAATCTTTATGTATAGGCAAGATCTTTTTAGTACTAGATCACCCTCTTGGAATTCTCTTGGATGTACTTTCTTGTCATGAGACTTCATCATCCGTTTTTGATACATCTGTCCATGGCAAATAGCTTTCAATCTTTTCTCCTCAATAAGGTTCAATTGATCAACTCTAGCTTGGATCCATTCAGATTCATCCAGTTTTATTTCTCTCAATATTCGGAGCGATGGAATCTCAACTTCAATTGGTAAAACTGCTTCCATCCCGTAGACTAAAGAAAACGGTGTTGCCCCAGTAGATGTTCGAACAGTAGTTCGATATGCATATAGAGCAAAAGATAACTTCTCGTGCCAATCTTTGTAAGTTTCAGTAGTCTTTGTAATGATTCTCTTGATGTTCTTATTTGCTGCTTCAACTGCCCCATTCATCTTTGGACGATATGCCACTGAATTTGCATGTTTGATCTTAAACTGTGTACAAAGTTCAGTCATCATTTTGTTGTTCAGGTTCAGAGCATTATCTGTAATGATCCTTTCTGGTAAGCCATATCGGCAAACTATCTCTTTCTTTATGAACTTGCAGACTGTGGACCTCTTAATATTAGTGTATGAAGCAGCTTCAACCCATTTGGTAAAATAATCAATTGCCACAAGGATAAAGCAATGTCCATTCGATGCTTTTGGTGTGATTGCCCCAATGACATCTATTCCCCACATAGAAAATGGCCAAGGCGCTGTCATTACATGTAAAGGAGATGGGGGTACATGAATCTTGTCTGCATATATCTGGCATTTATGACATTTTCTTGCATAATCAATGCAATCTGTGTACATGGTAGCCCAATAGTATCCATATCTCATTATTTTTCTGGCCATGGAAAGACCATTTGCATGTGTTCCACATATTCCACTGTGTACTTCTTCAATGACGTTTCGAGCTTCGCTGGTATTTAAACATCTCAATAGCATTTGATCATTGCTTCTTCTATACATAATCTCTCCATCAAGAAAATATCCAGCAGCCATTCTTCTCAAAGTTCTTTTATCAATTTCCGATGCATTTGGTGGATAACTTTGATTTTTGATATATTGCAGAATATCATGATACCATGGTTTACCATCTACCTCTTCTTCCACACTATAACAATGTGCAGGAATTTCATATACTTGCATTTTGATTGGCATTATATCAACCTTCTGAGTTGCCTGAAACATAGCAGCTAATGTAGCCAAAGCATCTGCCATTTGATTTTCTTCCCGAGGGAGATAATTGAATGTAACTTTTTCAAATTCTTTCACTAATTCGAGGATAAAATTTCGGTATTCTAATAATTTGGGATCTTTTGTTTCCCATTCTCCTCGCAATTGATACACCACTAACGATGAATCTCCATATATTTTGAGAAGTTTGATTTTTCTTTCTATAGCTGCTTTCAATCCCATGACACAAGCTTCATATTCCGCCATGTTATTGGTGCAAAAGAACTCCAGTCTACTTGTAAAGGGATAATAAACATTTTCTGGAGAAATCAATACTGCCCCAATTCCTCGTCCCAAAGCATTAGATGCTCCGTCAAAGTAAAGCTTCCAAGTTGCAAATTCATCATTTGTTCTGACTTCTTCATTCATGGATACGCATAACAAATCTTCATCAGGAAAATTGAAGTTCAAAGGCTGATAATCATTTGATACACGACTGGCCAGGAAATCAGCTATGACACTTCCTTTTATCGCTTTTTGGTTGACATATACAATATCAAACTCAGATAATAACATTTGCCATCTAGCCATTCTGCCTGTCAAAGCTGGTGATTCCATTAAGAACTTTAAAGGATCAAGTTTTGATATCAACCAAGTAGTATGGTATAACATATATTGTCTGAGTCTTCGAGTAGCCCACACCAAAGCACAACATAATTTTTGTATTGGTGGATATCGAACTTCACAATCAGTAAATTTCTTGCTCAGATAATAAATAGCTTTTTCTTTCCTTCCTGATTCATCATGCTGTCCTAGTACACATCCCATCGAATTTTCGAAGACCGTCAAATAGAGAATTAATGGTTTATCAGGCATTGGTGATACTAAAATGGGGGCATTGGATAAATATTTCTTAATAATATCCAAAGTTTCCTGACATTCTTCATTCCAGACTTCAGGATTGTTTTTTCGAAGTAATTTGAACACTGGATCACATTTATCAGTCAATTGAGAAATGAACCGAGATATATAATTTAATCTTCCCAAAAAGCCTCGAACTTCTTTTTTTGTGTTGGGTGGTGGAAGATCTTGAATTGCTTTTACTTTATCTGGATCAATCTCAATTCCTTTTTTGCTGACTACAAATCCCAAAAGTTTCCCAGAAGTTACCCCAAAAGTGCATTTTGCGGGGTTGAGCTTTAATTGATACTTCCTCAACCTCTGAAAAAGCTTTCTCAAATTTTGAATATGTTCTTCTTCTGTTCTGGATTTGGCAATCATGTCATCTACATATACTTCAATCTCTTTGTGCATCATGTCATGAAACAAAGTTACCATGGCTCTTTGATATGTTGCCCCTGCATTTTTCAATCCAAATGGCATCACTTTATAACAGAATGTGCCCCACATGGTTATAAATGTTGTTTTTTCCATGTCTTCAGGATTCATTTTTATCTGATTATATCCTGAAAAACCATCCATAAATGAAAACCATGCGTGTCCTGCAGTATTGTCCACCAATGTATCTATGTGGGGTAATGGAAAACTATCTTTCGGACTAGCTTTGTTGAGATCCCTGTAATCCACACACATTCGAACCTTCCCATTCTTCTTTGGTACGGGAACAATGTTGGCTACCCATTCTGGGTATTTAGATGCCTGTAGGAAACCTGCATTGATTTGTTTCATCACTTCTTCTTTGATTTGCAACAACATTTCTGGCCTCATTCTTCTGAGCTTTTGTTGGACCGGTTTATATTCTGGATTGATTGGAAGCTTGTGTATCACTATATCTGTGCTCAAACCAGGCATATCTTGATAAGACCATGCAAAGATATCTTTGAACTCTTGAAGGAGATTTATCAATTCTTGTTTTATCTGGAATGTCAGAGTGGTACCAATTTTCACCTCTTTTCTGTCTTCATCTGTTCCCAAATTCACTATCTCAACCTCTTCTTTGTGGGGTAGAATTTGTTTGTCTTCTTTTTCTACCAATCTTAATAGTTCAGTAGGAACATCACATTCTAGTTCATCTTCACAACCATTGATTTCTTCCAGACATATAGGCTGCTCTAAATTTATCACTGGATTAAATCTAGGAATAAACATGCTATTAACACGGTGACACCTGCAAATTTAAGTCGGAGCAATTTCCGAAAGAATATAGTAAATTTATGAAAATAAATAAATGTAAAAATGTAAGAAAATGTAAAGAATGATTTCCATCTGAAAATTTTAAAGAAAGTTCTTTATATTTAACATAATTTCTTTTACAAGATAACAAAAAGTTTTCATATTTTTGAGCTAAACATAAAGATTAGTTCTGAATATTACTCTGCATTAATATTAAAAACTATAGAAAGATCTTCAGCGGTCCAATTGGTGAGTGTTTCTCCAGGAAGGCATGGTCGAATCATATCCAAGTACTTGCCAGTCTTGTTGTTATTCGTGATCATGTTGATAAATAATCCATTCATAGCTTCTTCAACTATGTCTTGATCTTTCGTCAACTTTTCTTCTTTAAAGGCTTCAACAAGCTGCTGTTCCACATTAATTGTTCCTCCTGATCTGAATGTTGTCCTCAACTGTGGGAAAGACATGTGTTTCCAAAGGATTTCTCCTCCTTTCAATTTTGCCTTTCTGTCTTCACATCTTCTTTTCATCTCTTTGTTCCTTTGCTGAAGATTGGGCTTAAACCCTATCCCAAAACGGTCTTTTTTCATCTTTATACCGATGGGAACTGAAATCCCTTGAAGATTCTTTCCTATACCTCTCCCAGTTTTAGCCCCGATGCCTAAAGTTTGTTGTACCGTCATCTTGGTGCAATCAGACAGTTTGGGATATGGAATTTTGCTTCCTTCTGCAACAAAGGTTGTATTTACAAATTCAAGAGCTCGAAAAGAGCATTCAAGAGCCTCATCATTGGTGTCGATATATGGAACATCGCTTGTTACAGACGCAATGATTTCTTCTTCAGCATTGACGCATATTAGTTGTCCATCAACAACAAATTTCAATTTCTGATGTAATGAAGAAGGAACGGCTCCTGCTGAGTGAATCCATGGCCTCCCTAATAGACAATTATATGTGGGGTGGATGTCCATCACCACAAAGTCAATATTGTACACGACTGGGCCAATTAACAAAGGTATTTCCATTTTCCCAAGCACTTCTTTTTGAGTACCATCAAATGCTCGTACTACATTCTGATAACTCTTCATGTGTGATTGATCCAGAGGCATTCTTTGAAGTGTAACTAAGGGCATTAAGTTGAGAGCGGATCCATTGTCAATCAATACTCCTGGCAACACATGACCATGACAATGTGTCGTGATGTTCAAAGCTCTTACTGACCCCATTCCGCCTTCTGGTATTTCATCATCTGTGAAGGTTATGTAATTGTCAGCGGCTATATGTCCCACAATCCTGTCAAGTTTATTGAGGGATATATCTTCGGGGATAAATGTTTGATTGAGGATTTTCATCAAAGCATTCCTATGCGCTTCTGAATTCATCAAAAGATCAAGAATAGAAATTCTCGCCTGTTGTTTGTGTAGTTGTTCAACCACACTATACTCACTATGTTTCAAGAATTTCAAAAATTCTTGAGCTTGCTTTTCTGTCACAGGTTCATTGAATGCTGGAAGGGATTCATCTTCAAATACCTTCTGAGGTATTGCCACAGCTTTTCCTTTTGCTTTCACTTGTTCTGAAGCATTGGATGTTTCGGGAGAGTAACATCTCCCACTTCTTGTAAAGAAACCGACCTCGCTCACTGCTTCAGACGTCAATGTTGTACCCAAACTCTGTATTTTCTCTTCTGTTTTATCTAGAGAATCAGATCCTCTTACCACTGAAACATTGGTAGTATAATTCCAAGGTACCCTGCGGGTATCTTTGTATGGAAATGGTAGAGGAGTGGTGATAACTACCTTCGGCTTTATTGGTGCAGGAATCATCGTAGATGATTTCACATTAATGATCACAGGATCATTTATTCTTTGACTCGGCTTAGAATCCTCTGATGAGCAAACCTCATTTTCTTTTTTCCTTGGTTCTTCTTCAAAGAATTCTATTTCTCTGTTGTTCATCAATTTTTGCACCAAATTTCTAAACTCAAGACATAATTGAATTTTATGCCCTTTCTTCTGATGATATTCACAATAATTCTTGCCTTCATTCTGCTTTGGCATGAATTGTTGTAGAATTATACCGGCTGAAGAAAGTTGTTGGAATATCCAAACGAACGGAGATTTAATTTCAGAAATGTCAGTCTTTGCTTTCTTTCTGTTCTCTTCCTGAATTGCATTCACGTTTTTATCTCCATGATTTGGCAATGGATGACTTGATGCGGATGGTGTATTGAATTCCAACTTCCCAGTGTTGATCAAATTTTGAACCACCCTTTTGAAAGCTAGACAGTTTTCAATAGAATGTCCAGTAATTCCTTCATGGTAAACACATTGTGCCTTTGTATCATACCAAGGAGGGAATGGTGGTTGCATGGGAACCAAAGGGTAGGGCCGTATAACATCCGCTTTTAACAGCGAATCATAGATCTCTGCATATGGTACTGGTAAAGGTGTAAAAGACAACCTTTCATTTTCCTTTCGAGATCCTCTGGACTCTGCTCGATTAGTGTTTGTTTCCTCTTTCTTAACCCTTGGCTGGGTTATTGTAACACTTTTTGATGAATCTTTGCTGTAAGAATTGGCATTGTTGACCTCATTCTCCTTTTTCCGGTATGTAGGTCTTTTGGAACTAGACCCATCGTTCGATTCAATCTTGCCACTTTTCAAGACATTTTCAATTAATTCTCCAGAAATGACCAAATCTGCAAAATTTCTTGTTGCATTCCCCATTAGATGGTTTAAATAAGGAGCCTTCAATGTATGGACAAACATCACTGTGGCCTCTTTTTCTGACAAAGGTGGTTGAACTTGGGCCGCAGTGTCACGCCATCTCTGGGCATACTGTCTGAATGTTTCATTATTCTTTTTCTCCAAATTCTGTAGAGTCCATCTATCAGGGACCATGTCTGTCACATGGCGGTACTGCTCTAAAAATGCTTTAGCCAAATCTTTCCAGGATCTAATGTTGGCTTTGGTCAATTGAGTATACCATTTTAAAGCCGGTCCTGTCAAACTATCCTGGAAGCAGTGAATTAACAATTTCTCGTCCTTCACATATCCTGTCATTCTTCGACAAAACATAGTAATGTGGGATGAAGGGCATGTAGTACCGTTATATTTATCAAATTCGGGAGCTTTAAACTTGATAGGGAGGATTAGGTCTGGAACCAAACTCAACTCACTAGCATCAAATCCATAGAACGATTCCGTTATTTCCACAGATTTCATTCGTTCTTCTAAGCTCTTGATCTGTCTGGTCAGTTCTTCATTTATTTTTTCTTTCTCATTTAGCTCATTCAAATCTGGGATCAACTGATCAGTATTAAGATCTCCTATTTTCACATCTGATATAAGTGGATTTTTGCTTGAAGATGCAGGATCCACTTGTTGATCTTCATGTAATTTGACTTCTTGTAATGCAGATGTACGAGCATTGATTTGTATAGGGGTAGTACCAGAGTGATAAATTGATTCTGGTGGGAAACCTAGAGGATATATGGGTTCTTGGTCAAAAGATACAGGATTTTCATGCATTTTTCCACTGATAGCCTGCCTTTTAAACATGTCCTCTATCTTCTTCATCATACTGTCCTGTGAATTTGCAATGCTGGCTTCAATTTTTTCCAGCTTCATTCTCATTTCTTCTTGTTCTTTATGATGCTGTTCCTCAATACGCTGTATTTTATCTTCCATAATTCTCTTAGTGGCTTGTCTAGTACCGTAGTGATGTAGTATTTCTCTTTTGGCCAGAGTAACTGCGATTGAAAAATCTTTTAATATTATTTCTTCAAATTTTAATTAATGAATTTTAACTTAATAAATAAAATGATAATTCATAGCAAAAATTATGAAATGAATGATGAATGTATGCAAAATGCATGTATGAAAAAAACATTGATCCCAAAAAGTTAACTGTCATAGAACAACTTTCATCGGCATACAAAAGTTTCTTTATAATAGTTCAGAACTACAGATAAGGCATAGCTTTCCTATTAAGCTCTATAATTTCTTTCATTAACCATGACACCTTCTTTCCACATCTAGAAACTGGATCAACTTGATGCTCAATTATTTTGGCTTCAACAGCTAATTCCCCAACATATCTGGCAACCTCGCTCATTTGAACCATGGCCTCGAACACCATATTGCTTCTTTCTTCACTTCTTTCGACATAGAACTCAGTTGACTTTTGCCATTGTTCAGTTGTTCCTTCAAGAGTTTGCTCTAACTCAGTGATTCTGACTTGACAATTGTGCAGAATTTTTTCAAGATCTCTAATGCGTCTTCGCAGTGAAGCATTTTCCTCATTACTTTCTTTGAGATCATTAGGTCCTAAACGAACCTTTTCTTGAAACAATGATTCTTCCAGTTGCAAAATGTAAGCATTAAACTCTGAGTTTTTGTTTCTAGACTGATCCAAATCCTCTTCAAGTTTTGTTCGTGCTTCTTGCGTTCTTTGATTAAGCTTCTGGATTTGAACATCTTTGTTTCTGCATCTTTGCATCCAATTGATAGCCACCTCTTGCTCTACCTCAAGTCTGGTATTGAAATTTTTTCTTTCTAACTCCCATTTTTCTTTTTCAACATTGGATTCTTCCATCTTTTGGCCTCTGACTTCAAGTTCAGCAATCAACTGGTTCATCTCAGATTCAAATCCCTTGAACATGCTATTTTTCTCACCTTCAAATTTAACAAAGATGTCATTCTTCATTTCTTCTAAATCTTCGGCTCGATCTCTTTCTCTTTGCATTTCATTCATGATCTCGCGATGCTCAGCTTTGTGTTTTATAATTCGCTCTCTCCTGTCAACCTCGAAATCTTCCATTTTTTGCTTTCCTTTTTCCAGGCTTTTGAGTAGACGGCTATTCTTTTCTTTCAGATCTTCAACTCGTCTTTTCTCAATGTTCAATTCTCTGGTCATCTGTACCGTCGATTGGCTGGGTCCTGATGCTTTTCGGGATTTATATAACTCCTGATAATCTTTCTGTAAGGCTCTGTACTCATCCTCACCTTTTTCTTTATCTTTTCTCAACATTGCACATTGTGACGAATGAAAGTCAATGTCAACCCCCAACATAGCTTTATCTTGTCTCATTTGCTCTAACTCTTTCGACCAGCCATCTCTTTCTGCTTCAAACTCAGCTCTCAGGATTTCAATCTCTGATGGAACCACCTTGATGTGATCTTCCATAGGAATATCCTCATTTTGATCTGGTA
The DNA here is from genome assembly GCF_006381635.1 of Hibiscus syriacus. NCBI lineage: Eukaryota > Viridiplantae > Streptophyta > Magnoliopsida > Malvales > Malvaceae > Hibiscus > Hibiscus syriacus. The sequence continues at coordinate 351,823 of NW_024062124.1, read as the reverse complement.
GAGGAATATTTTCGTTTTTTCTGACAGATCTCCATTCTTCATAATCAGGAGTTAGCATTTCTTTTGCTGCTTTAGCTCGGATACAAAAAGTTGTTTTCCAAGCTGTAACGGCTTCCATGATGTTTCTTTTATAATTTTTGCTGTGGAATGCAAACTCAGATGACTGTAGTCCAGCAGTGACAGGTACAAATTGACGACCTTCATACTGTCTTATAACCAGAAGTGGTGCATATCCAATTCCTCCCCATAATCCGAGCAGCATTACCCAGTTGTAATCACCACACCTGTAAATGAACTCCCTTTGTATTTGCCACGGGGCTCGCCAAACAACGTCATTGCTTTGCAGATTTCTAAAGGCATTAATCCACATATCCTTCTTAATTTCTTTCGGCCATTCCTGCTCTAGAAATTCTTTTAATGGTGAGTAATCCGTATTGAAGCGTCGGTATGAAACCTTTTCCGTCCTCCAGAAATGACTACGGATCCAAACATATAACAACTGGGTACACCCTGAGAATCGTCCACCTCCTAGCCTTCTGCAAGCATTTAACGATCTGAAGGTCTCTGCTAGGATGGCAGAAACATGGTTAATCTTCTTTGGCAGTTGTTCAAACAAGTCTACTACTGCAGCTTCAATATATCCCAATGCTTTTGGGAAGATGACCATACCATATATACCCAGAGCAAATAGATCGAATCGTACTTTAGCGTCTGGATGACTCTGAATAAGCTCTCTGATGTTGGTCCAAGCAATGCCTTCGCTTTCGCCTTTTTGTTTTGTACGGGATGCTACCCATTCTTCTCGTACCCCAGCAATCTTTGCTAATTTAACTCGAAAGGGCTGAGTTTTAATTGACTTTGAATATATTCGACTCTCCAAAGCAACTTCAAGATGTAACAAAGTTGTATATTCTTCAATAGTAGGGACCAAGTCCTCCTTATTGAAAGTGAAGCAATTGTACCCTGGATTCCAGAATTGAACTAGGGCTCTGAGTAATTCATCATCAACTTCAACATAGAGCAAATATGGGATGTCTCCGTAAGTCTGATAAAACTGCAATTTTTTGTTTGAATCCCAACTTTCCCAAATACCTCGCAAATCTTGCAGATCATTTCTTTTTAGTGAAACTGAAGCATAACTGGCCAAGTCAGATACATAATCATCTGGCAGACTATCTCCTTCTTGTCTTTGTAAATCTTCAGCCCACTGTCTTACTTCTGAGTTTAGAATTACTTGACTTGAACCCTTTTTATCCATGGATGAAGGTTTTCCAATGAGACTATTAACACAAGGATCAATGTCTTTTATCCTGTATGATGCTATGCAAACAGAAAAATAAAGAACACACAAAAAGAAAATAAGTTAGTTTAAAGGATAATAACATTTATTTAATTTAAACATGCTTTTCTAAATAATTTAAATAAACATGTAAAATAAATTAATAGGAAAGACATAATTCATTTCTCCTGTGTGTACACTTATTTTGGACAAAATTTCGGCATGACTTCTAATTGGAAGAGTTTCTAAGGTTTTTTATATGCAGGGTTTCAGAACTAGGAGTAAAGGTACCCGAATTGTCCTTGTTAGTGCCCCCTTGGGTTACTAACCCTCAATCCTAGTCCATTACAGACTAAAGTGAATCGAGTTCAATTCGAGGGGATACATTTCTCTATGCCTGACACGGAGAATAAATTCTCACGAAGACAGAGAGCATATGAACCCCGAAAGTTACTTGCTAGGTCTGACACGGAGAATAAATTCTCACGAAGACGTTGCTTTCACTTTCACTTAAAAGGGACAACTCAATTATAGAGCTTTATGTTATGCAATGCAAGTGTTGTGTGTGAGGAGAAATGTTAAACTTTTGACATAAAAATAAATACTGAAATAAAATACTTGCAAATAAAACATATAAATATTATAAAAATAATAAATATATAAAAAAAAATTTGAAAAGAAAGAATTAAAAATTAAATATATAAATTTTTTAATTTTTAATAGAGACAATTTATAATTAATTTTTAAAAGTTTGACCAGTCCCCAGCGGAGTCGCCAAGCTGTCGTAACCGGTTTTCGTCCGGGCACGAAATATTTATTTGGCGGGAAAATTGATGTGAATAAATGGTTTTGAAAATAATTTGGGAGTCGCCATCGGCCTTTTGGGTCAGGTAGGTCGAATACCTAAAAATTATTTTTTTAAAAGAGTTTTAATAAAACATCAATTAAAAAAAATAAACTGATCTGCGTTTATAACCAAAAATTCATTCTTTTTAATAATAAAAAGGGATTCGTGGTCGGTTACGTTTAGGGAAGGATTAGCACCCCTACAACGCCCAAAATTGGTACTTTTTAATAATAAATTGTCTCTAGTATTAAAAATTTAAAAATTCAAAAATATATTTAATTTATAATTCTATTATTTCAAAATTATATAAAAAATATTTTTTATTTAAAAATATCCGAAAAGAACTTCTAGGTGCCTTAAGACAGCTCTTTTTCTTTGATATTGATAAATATTAATTTAAATAATATTGTTTAATTTTAAAATATCAGAATAGGACATCCAGTTGTATTAAGACTGTCCTTTTCTTCGATATTAAAAATAAATATTTAAAAGTTAATATTTATTATATATATATATTTATGAATATATATCAAAATATTTAACAATATAATAAAAGAATAATTCTATTAAAACAATATATTTAAAAACAATAAAATAAATTAAAACATATAAAATAAATGACTAAATTGCAATAAAATTAAAAAATCTAATTCATAATTAATCAAAACTATAGGGATTAAATATGTTATTTTTTATTTTTATTTAGTGACTAAAATAAAATCATCTAAAATTCGGATATTAGATTCAAATAAATTAAAAATATAAGCTAGGGATTAAAATATTATTTATTAAAATTAAAGGATTAAATACGTATTTATCCTAAATATATTATTTAATAGAAAGGACTAAAATAAATAAATCCAAAATTAAAGAACCAAATTATAAAGATCTAAAATTAGGTTCAGTGACTAAAATATAAAGTTTACAAATTTAGAGGACTGCGGAAAGGATTTAACCTTTCTATAATTACGCACAGGTCCTCCCTTAAACGACGCCGTTTAAGAGAGGGTATAAATACCCTAGGTTGGCTGGCCCTTCGGGCCAGTATCTCATTTCTCCTTTCTTTCTTCTCTCTCTCAAACTGAGAGAGAGATTTCTCTCTCGCCTCTCTCTAGGTTTCCCTCACCGGAGGGAAACCGGCAGCCATAGGCCACCGTACTCCGCCGCCGGCCACCGCCGCCGGCCACCGTAACGGTGGTCGGAATTCACCAAAAACACCCCCAAATTGTAGATCTAAATGCCCTAAGACCGATTCCGGTCTTTGTTTTCCCTAAAAGACTCCTAATCGGAGTAAATCTAAACAAAACCGAAGGGTTCTACCTTCTTAAACGGCGGTTTGGCAACGTTTGGCTTCCGAGGGCCACAAAGGCTTCAAGGGTAAGTCTTCTTCTTCTCTTTTCCTTTGGTTTACTGCTGTGGTTGCTATTCGTTGTTGTTGTATCCTCTTTTTTTTTTCTTGTTGTTGGCTGTCTCGGTTCTTCCTCCTTTTTTTTCTTTTTCTGTGTCTCGTTCTGTCTCTCCTTTTCTGTCTTGCAGGTGGGTGGTGGCTTTTATAGCCACCACCGGTGCGGTCATCGGACCGGTCCGAAGAGAGGGCTTTGGTGAGTCACCGGACTACCAGTGGTGACTCACCCCGTAGCCTTGGCGTGGACGGCCGGCGTTGATCTTCTGGAGCCTTCATTCGGGACGTGGCAGCGGCGGAGGCGTCGGCAGTGGGCCATTGGACCACTTGGCAGTGAGGCGGCGGCTGGGATCTGGAAGCATCAGAGGCGGCTGGGTGTGGCTAGGGTTTAGAAACCCTAGCTGAAACCTTACTAATTGTTTAGGGTTTCTGGTTGGCTGGACCGGTTCTAGTTGGCTTGTAACTGGGCCGGTCCAGTTGTAATTATTTATTAAATAATAATAATAAATACTAATAATAATAATAATAATAATAATAATAATAATAATACTGATAATAATAATAATAATGATAATAATAATCATAATATTAATAATAATAATAATAATAATAATATGGATAAAAAATAGTATCTTCAGTATGGAGCTGGAAGCTAATGTTGTTTATTTGTTCTTTAATGAAACAATGGCGAGTTGGCGACCACCGGCGAGAAAGAGTGGTGTTTCTACTATCCCAAGGATAGAAAATATAGAAACAGTACAAGGCCGAATGGAGTAATCGGAGCTGGGTTAACGTTCATTAATGGCCGTGGGATTAAAATCGAACCGATTGATAACGTAAGAGAGCAAACGAGAATACATGAGCATGAGCTTCTTAATGCATATCTACTGTGATTTGAAGATTAGTGAGTATTCGTTGTTGCTGTTGACGATGTTCTATTTAAATTTTAAGAATTATATTAAAAAAATTAATTATTTTGATTAATATATCATAGTTAATAATTTAATGATGAAAAATAATATTAAATCTATAATATAAATGGTTAAAATATTTTTTTAAATTTAATTAAACACTCATGTTAACAATGAGAAAAAAATAATAAGGTTAACAACTCGATAATTAAAATAGAATAAATTGATAATATAAATAATTGAAATATATATATATATATATATATTTGAATTTGATGATCAAAATTAAATAAGATTGAAATACAGACGACCAACTTGTAGTTTACCTAATTTTTAAATAACCAAATAAGGAAGAGAACACGGTGGACTCGGATGCACCATATCAAATCCTAACTGCAATCAGTCCGAACAGTAGAGATTCGTTTCTTAACGATGACAGCGGCACGTTACTGTTTTCACCAAATTACCATATCACCCCAATGTTTCAAACCAAGCTGCCAATAACAAGCGTCCAACAAGGGTAATAAAGGTATTTGAAATTAAATAAAACAATTGAAAATAATATCCTTTTTGTTAGCATTTTTCTTCAAGCGTCCTCTCTCTTCTCAATCATTTGAGAGACGTTGACTTCCTCCAAAACGACGTCGCTGAAGCCCAATCGGAGCGTTCGCCGTGAACAAGCTACGATTCTGTCTTGATCGGAGCTGTGAAATCCGCTGTTCACAAAGTTATTTTCTGATAACATCGCTTTGCTTTGCTTTTATTTTATTTTTCCTTTTTCGTTGTTCATTACATTCGTAATATTTTTTTGTTGGATTTTCAGATAATGGAGCGACAAACGTGCCTAATTTTGGTGATTTTTACATGTTTAATTGCATCTTTTTGCGGAAGAGGTGCTTTTTAAATTCAATTCGTTTAATGTTTTTTAAAAAAATTAGGTCTTCTAGATACAATTTTAGTGAATTATTCCTGATTTGTGCAAATAAAAATGTTGAAATCAGCTCACGAACTTCCTTCTTAATTGATTTTTGTAGCTTTTGAGATGTTAAACTTTAGTTTGTTGAGGAATTTGCTTCCGTTTACTGCAGAATTGCAGGTCAAACACAACCATAAAGTCGCTGTCTACAATCATACTCTTGCGACCATTTTAGTGGAATATGCTTCCGCGGTAAAGTTGTTATTATGCTTTTGAGCTTAAAGGTTTAAATAATTGTTAAGGAGATTTTAGATTCGCCTCGCAGTTGGTTAAATCATGAGCTAATGAAATTCATTGTATATTAATCATATGCGATAATTGAATGAAACAAATGAAATGAGGATGAAGCTCGGGATTGGTGTAAATGATCTTGTAAGAGTTGATGTTTGCTTCATTATATTGCTTTGTATCCCTTGTTGTTGTTTCCATAAATCGGACAAATGTGGTTCCTGTAGGTGTACGTTTCGGATTTGACGGAACTTTTTACATGGACGTGTGAACGGTGTAATGGTTTGACGAAGGTGCTTGATTTTCTATTGGTTTTTCTTTAATCTTCAATGTTTAAGTAGGTTCCCAGTCAAATGGTTTGCTCCAATGCTCCTTGATATGGAAACAGGGTTTTGAAGTTATTGAGCTAGTTGTGGATATTGAGAACTGTTTACAGGTGAATCACCTTGTGTGTTTTGGTATTTATTGAAATTATGACCCATTTAGGTGTTGAACTTAAGAATACTTTTGTTTGTAATTGACTATCAACGGATAGGCGTTTGTTGGAGTGGCAAAGGATCTTAACGCCGTTGTTATTTCCTTTCGGGGAACACAGGAAAGCAGGTACTAGCATTATTTGCGTTTGTACTTTCAGCTCAACCAACGTTTCAAAATGAATAGGCATTTGTGGCATCGAAACATAAATGATAAAAAAATTCTGAATCATGCAGAAGCTGATAGTCTTTTTTTTTTTTAATACGTTTTACTGTTTTCTGTGTGATTGATTTATCTGTCTGTTTGCAGCATACAGAATTGGATTGAAGACTTGTACTGGAAGCAGCTTGATTTACATTACCCTGGCATGCCTGATGCTATGGTATGCATAACAAATTCCTCCCAAATTTTGAATTTATGCTGGAGTGATTGTAATTAATGTTGTCTATTTTGGCTATTTCAGGTGCACTATGGATTTTATTCTGCTTACCATAACACAACCATACGCCATGGGATTCTGCATGCTGTTAAAGAAGCAAGAGAGTTTTACGGGGACCTTAACATCATGGTGACGGGTCATTCAATGGGAGGGGCTATGGCTTCCTTTTGCGCACTTGATCTAACGGTAATCTTGAGCATTTCTTGCTTCAGCTGGAAATATATTATTATTGTTTTTTTTTTCATTGTGCAGTAAAGATGAAACCTTATATACTGCAACATGGTTTCCGTGATGTGCCATGGCATTTCCAAATCTTTTTGAGTTACTTTTCCTGCATTAAATTCTGGAAGCTTTGCTGGTTGCTTTGTCTGAGTTATATGTGAAAATGAATCTTTATCCCCAGGTTAATCATGAAGCCAAGAATGTTCAAGTTATGACATTCGGACAACCTCGTATAGGAAATGCTGCCTTTGCTTCTTATTATGCCAAGCTTGTGCCGAATACTATTAGAGTGACAAATGACCATGATATCGTGCCTCATCTACCGCCATACTATACTTATTTCCCTCAAAAGACTTACCATCACTTCCCTAGAGAGGTACGTATCTATGATTGTTGAAATTAATTCTCTATGATTTCTGGTATTGCTTGGCAATGTAAATGTAAACTTAGGCCTAACTGTTCAATCATTGGATTATAGAGAACTTGAACATTATGCAACTTTCAGTATAAAACTTTTTCTACTATCGAGGAAGCCCGGATTCTTGCCCATATCCATCTGTTGATTCGTTTCTCAAGTAACAATAAGTCAATAACGGTGAATGTCAGTATCATGAAATGTAGCATGTTCCTAATGGTTCAAGAAAGAGACTCCTCCTTAGTTGCAGCATTACTTAGAATATAAATCTAAGCAATGCCTTTTCGTTTTGAGTCTACGCAATTTAACATCCATAAATATGAGGGTGCAATCGTGCTCTGTTGTGCTAGATAAAGGACTCATATTCGGTGCATGTAAGACTGCAGTCTGATTAAAAAAGAACGACGTGGATAAGTTCATTAATTTATATCCTTGTTTGTAGGTGTGGCTGTATAATCTTGGATTGGGAAGTATGGTTTATAGAGTTGAGAAGGTCTGTGATGGTTCCGGTGAAGATCCAACCTGTAGTAGGTAAGCCTATTTCAGTATGTTGATCTTGATCGTGATGGAAATTTATCAGTACAATGAACTTCATTTATTCGTATCTTTATTTTTCTTGAAATATGCATACCCAGCACATTTTGAACGTGTGTATTTGGATATGACCCTCGAAAAACATGAACTTTAAAAAATATATTGTATATGGTACATACTCGCATTGGACACATGCCCGCATCTGATAATCATACTCGAGTTCAACTAACACAGGCTTAAGCAATTTTGCCTTTGTCAATTTCTTGATTTTTTGGTTTATGAAAATGTAAGATGAAGGCGTCTCTTAGCCGTGTGTCGTTTCCTCTTTTGCTAACCGAGAACACGGCATGACTAAATAGAGTTATTATTGCAGGTCAGTAAGAGGTAACAGCGTCATTGACCATTTGAGTTACTATGGAGTCGATTTGAAATGCCAAGAATGGAGATCATGCAGAATCGTGATGGATCCTCGGGTTTCAGAATACGGAAAAACAGATCTCAAAGGAAATTTCATTTTGTCCAGAGCTCCAGCCACAAGTGTTCTGAAAACGAACACTCTGTCAAATGGGGAGGAAGTTAAAGCTAGTGCATAATTTATCTAGTTTATAGTTTCTCCTGGACAATGACTGGCCTGGTACCCGCGGTTCATCAGACTACGCTTCAGGTAATTACTACTTTATCATTCTTCCATTCAAGCCATGTAAAAAGCCATTGAAAATGAACATAATGTAGGCTTTAATTTAGGAATAAATTTATGTAAATATCTACCAAAAGTGTCTATAATGTCTATATTAGGCCGATGGCCAGTTCCTGTGATCAAGCCTTTATCCTGCAATAAAGTAACCCGGTTAAGCTTTGAGTTCGGTCCGAAATCCGAATCTATTTTATTTATTTCTTAGTCTTCACGATCATTCGGGGAGTCGAACTTTTTCAATATAAAATAAGTGGTGGCTGAAGAAGAAAAAGAGAGTTGTAAATACTTATTTGGAATCGTATATCAAGTTTGTTGAATGTCTATCGACTACTGGTTGGTTTATTGTTAGATTTCTTAAACGAGGTCAGAAGTTTGAATTTTGCCACGTTGTGGAGAGTTGTTTTCATAATGTGTTTTCATAAACGAGTTGTTTTTGAAATATTTGATTTGAATTAGTCATGTGATGTGTAGTGATAAGGTATATTTAGGGATGATCAATTTACTTGAACTTGATCGGGTTTGACCCTATCCTGTAAGGTATGATTTTTATTTGGGGTTTTGGGCAGGTTGGGTTTACGGTTTAATGTAAATTTTTTGATCTGATTTGGATAGTTATTAGAATAATTTTTTATTATATATTTAAAGATAATTATTGTTATACTAGTATATATATTATCTTACTAAATAAAAAAATTTATTCGAGTCGAGTAATGTCATGAATTATTACTCTAAATTTTAAGATGGGTGAAATATTATTAAAAATTAGGATGGATCAGGTTGGGTGGGAGCTTTTAATTTTTGGGTAAATTATACATTTAGTATTTAAATTATCAGTTTTGGTTTGTTTAGTTCCTAAACTTTCAATTTTTTTAAAAAAACATAATTACAATTTAGTTTTTGTTTTATTTTAGTACCATACCATCAAATTTTTTATTTTTTGTTTCATTTTAGTATCTCAATTCAAAATTAAACATAAAGTTTTGAAAAATTGAAAGTTGAGGTACTAAAACAGATCAAATTAATAATTTAAATAATAAATGAGTTAAGTTTTTAACGATGTAATATTAAAATAAAATGAAAATTAAATATTGGGTATGTTTTAGAAAAATATAAAGCTTAGGTAATAAAAATATATTAAAATTAATAGTTTAAGTATTAAATACGTAATTTAACTTTAATTTTTCTGGTTGGGTGGGTCGGAAAAAAAATCGACCCGTTTTGTCGATAATAAAAAGAATATTAAGAGGAGCGAAAGTTAAGTTTTTGTATGTATCTCAATTCCTCAAAGATCCAATTCACTTGGCACTCCAAAACTATGCACACATTTCCATAACTTAGCCTTTCGGCCTTCTCTTCTTTGGAATTGCGTACAAGAAAGGAATTCTCCATAAGGACACCTCAATACTGAATTAAAAATATTATAGGAATTTACATTTAAGATCACTTAATTATAGATCTTGGTTACAAACATATTATTTTTTTATTAAAATTATAAATAAATTATTCAATTAAATTACTATTAAAAGTAAATAATTTTATCGTTGAAGTTAAAATGAAAGTTTAATATAATATACCATAATAGTATCGTAGTTTCTAAAATTTACGCATTTTATTAATTTATTTTAATCTAAAATAATTTAATACTTTATATTAAAATCTCCTTTAATTCATTTTTTGTGATATTATCAAAGTAAGAGAGTTCATCGGATGAAAACAATAGTTGAATAATTATATTTTATTATAAGATAATAATAAATTACTGTTAAATTACTATATTAGGAAGGTAACATAAAAATAATATAACTAAAATAAAAGATTAATAACTAAAATGATAGTTTATTTAAAAAAAAAAGATTATTTTTATTAAATTATTTTAAGCTAAAATCAAATTAATAAAATATAAATTTAAAATTATTATTATATCAAATCATATTGTTATTTATTTTTAATTAAATGATATATATATATATATTAAAAATGACACGTTTAAAAATATAGTTAAATAATTTTTAATTATTTTCTAGATTGAGTACTACAGAGGTGAGGGCGACCTGCCTAATCCAATTATAATATTTTTTTCTTGAATTAATCATTAATATTCGATCTATTGACCAACTAATCTAGATCGAGTACTACAGAGGCGAGGGCAACCCGCCTGATCCAATTTGCTCTATTCACAAACGTCCGTGTTTGAACTTCTAGACTTACTTAAGGGACTTAGTGTTTCATCCTTCTAAACCAACTGATTATTGGTAATTATAATATTTTTTAATATAACAGATATACAAAAATATTTATTTTTTATTCTTTATTTAATATATTGAATTATATTAATATTTAATCTACAATAATGAGTATGTATTTGATCTTTATGATATGCATCAGCCCCCTGTGAAACATGATTCGCTGTCATTGCGGCGCCTGATCTAGTTTCTCTCAAAGTCATCAAACCCACCAATAAGATATTAATAAATAAACTTTCAAAACATAATAATAATCCTCAGATTATACCCTACATTCCGAAATGTTCCCTGAATTTATATTTCTTTTAGATTAATCCTCAAGATCAATATCATATTGTAACATGTGATATCAATTATCAATCTACAAAATACTATTGAATTTAATAACTAATTTTGAAAAGAAAAATAATAAAGGGTAAATTACGTTTTTAGTACTTAAACTATTTATTTTGGTCTATTTTAATATCTATACTTTTCATTTTTCTCAAAGTTATGCCTAAAGTTTGATTTTTGTTTCGTTTAGTTATCTCATTCAAAATTTAACATTAAATTTTGATTTTTTTTTTTTTGAAAGCTTAGGTACTAAAATGGATCAAACTGATAGTTTAGGTACTAAATGCGTTAAGGTTTTAATAATGGGATACTTAAATGAAACAAAAACTAAACATTAGATATGATTTTAAAAAAATTAAAAATTTAAATACTAAAATATATCAAAATTAGCAATTTAAATACTAAATATATAATTTAATGTATATTAAATTTTATAAATTCATCGAACCATCTCAATAAATTATTATTATTATTATTTTGTTGTTTGAAAATCCATCCCAATAAATTAAGATGAATTATAAGAGGTCTTTTGAGGAAGGTGGAGGGGCCAGCCAGGGCTTCATTCATCTTCTTTGGAAGATCACGACAAACCACCAAAACCAACCCCGTCTTCCCATATCAGCAAACTCCCTTCCCTTTTTCATGGAGATGGAAGCCTCTTCACCCAATCAACGCCTTGCTTTTGGGAAGATGGGTTATGGGTATCTATATATCTCTTCTTTCATCTTCTTCGTTTGATTCTTTTCTTTGTTTTTTTTTTCAATTCATTTCCACTCATGATTTCTGGGTTTTTGTTCTGGATTTCTTAGATGCCAACATTATAGGAGGAGATGCAAGATTCGAGCTCCTTGCTGCAACGAGGTTTTCCCCTGTCGCCATTGCCATAACGAATCTGTGGTATTTTTCCTCCTCTTTTGGATTCCCCTGTTTTTTAGGATAAATTACACAAATGATCTCCTATTACAGGATGATCTCCTATTACAGGATGTTGCTTTATTAAATACTCCTACAAAATGGTTACCTACTATGTTGAGTCCCTTAAAATGGTCATTTTAGTATATAGGATAAAATCTGATCTCAGAACTGTTTACTATACAAGTATACAAGTAATCGTATACTCGTTTTATAAATTTTAATAGTCGAGGCTCAATAAAATAATGACCTATAATTTTATATTATTTGGTAACTTTTAATAGTCAATAGATTCAACAAAAGGGCATCAAATAATTGGGGGACTATTTACGTACTTTATCTGTTTTTTTAATTTTCTGTTTGAAGCTGGTTTTAACTTTACTTATTTGTTATTCAGAGCCTGTTGAGTAACCCTTTTGATAGGCACGAGCTTGTTCGACAAGATGTTAAGCAAGTACGGCATTGAAAACCCGAGCTTTTCAACTTATTTTTTTCTCTAACCTTTGTGTTACTAATATGTCTTTGTTCTTTGTTCTTTCTTATTTGTTTCTTTTAAGGTTATTTGCTTGGTCTGTGACACAGAGCAGCCGGTATGTATGTTTCAGATTTTTTTTCTTTCTTTCAAGCTCTCAAGTTTGATGTTGAATTATGTTGTTCTAGGTTGCTCAAGTTTGTTCGAATTGTGGCGTCAACATGGGAGAATACTTGTGCAAAATTTGCAACTTCTTTGATGATGATGTAAGTTCATATGTATATATATAGAAGAAATTATGAACTGGTTGATGGAAGAAATTATGAAGAACAAATTATGAGTGTTTGACACATATCCGGACATGAGTGCATAGATATAATCCTCCGAAGATTGTCTGAATATGTATAAATATCCGTGTCTGACCCTCACAATTGAGTCTAAGCTCATATATATGTAGAAGAAATTATGAAGTAGTTGATAGAGTTCAGTTCATTGATGATGATGTTTGACACATATCCGGACATAAGTAAATGAATATAATAATCCGAAGATTCTCCGAATATGTAAAAGTATCTGTGTCCGAAATTCGTGATCGAGTCCTAACAGATCATTTGCTTTTCCTTGATGTTTACCTTTTGATTGTACATGATGCAGACTGAGAAAGGGCAGTTTCATTGTCATGATTGTGGGATCTGCAGGTTAGTTTCCAAGTTTATGCATATGAAATATTATGTTGTTTTTGATTATTCAAATGCGACTAATGGAATGGTTTTGGGAATAGGATTGGTGGCCGAGAGAATTTTTTTCACTGCAAAAAGTGTGGTATGTACTTGAACTCATTCTTTTTACGAGTTCGAGAAACATAGATGCTGAATGCCGGTGTTTGGCACGGTTTCTATTCCATGCTGACTGCTGTTTCGATTTGTGCCTTATAATCTGTGATCCTGTAGGGTCTTGCTATTCCGTTGCCTTGCAAGGTAATCATACTTGTGTAGAGAACTCAATGCAGCATCACTGCCCCATCTGTTACGAGGTATACGTCTTTCGGTCTTTCTCCGTTTGTAATCTTGAACTATTCTCGTCGGCTAATGACACGTCGTTTTGTTTCTCCAGTACCTATTCGATTCGTTGAAGGATACAACCGTGATGAAATGTGGTCACACGATGCACTACGAATGTTACCATGAGATGATTAAGCACGACAAGTGAGCGACCACGTGTTTTTGTTTCGTCTAAAGCTTGGTTCCAGTTTAGTTTTTCACTGGTGAAAAATCTGAGTTTCATTACATTTGTTTTTCTCAGGTATTGTTGTCCCATATGCTCCAAGTCGGTGATCGATATGTCCCGAACCTGGCAGAGGATAGATGAAGAGGTAAGATTTCTTCGAGTTTAGCGTCATCAAACTGTAAAGCTGAATCATGATCGAATAATCTTGCTCTTGGACAGATCGAAGCGACCCCAATGCCCGAGGATTACCGATATAAGGTCTGTAATTTCAATTCTTCCCATGCCTAAATAACCTGTTGTTTTGTGTTCGAGTCTCGAATATCGAGTTGATTTGAGCATTGAAATGCAGGTTTGGATCCTATGCAATGACTGCAACGACACCACCGAAGTTTACTTCCACATAATCGGACAGAAATGCAGTCATTGTCGATCGTACAACACCCGAACAATCTCCCCGCCAGAACTCCCTCATTGAGGAGATCGTGATCGAAGAACCGAAGCCGATGAACTCGTGGTGTCTAAAGGTTACCATTAAAACGGAAGACGAATTCTTCGATTTTGCGTTTCGTGATTCGATCATCCCGATCTGTCATTGCCATTGGATTGATTATAATTCAAATGACACTGCCATCTTTCTTATGTTATAAACATTTCTCAGGTTATTCGTACTCCATCTTGGAGTTGAATTGAAACAAGAAAGGTTTTTAAACGCTATATGGTTACAATATTCGCATTTATAATATTATATTTTAGTTTATGTAAAATTTGATACATTTGTACATTCATGAGTTCATATTATTATTGTAATGTGTTTATGTCAAAATTTCTTAATTTATAATAATATTTTTTTCACTTTAAATTAATTTACTTAAAAACTAAATCATGTTTTTTCGGGAAAATTATAAAAAAATATATATATAAATAATTAATACATGCAGTTTTAGTTTGATTATATTTTCTCTTAACTGTATAATTGAATTTTATTTTTTAAAAACAACAAATATTATATTTAAAATTTTATTGAAGCAATTGTACATAATATTTTCAAATCACCAAGTTTTATTTTAAATTAATTGTTAAATTTCAAAATATTTTATATCATTTCTCAAAATATCAAATATAATTTTATTTTGATTTTTCTATTTATATGTTATTTTTATTTTGTTGGGTCTTCTATTATTAAAAGTTAAAAAATATTGCTTTGATCATAAGGTGTTATTTTGTTGAATTATTTACCATTAAAGTTACAAAATAATTGTTCGACTCTTCTTATATTCAAAACTCGTCATTTTATCTTAAAAAGTTGGTGACCGTCATAGTTAAACGTAAACATATTGAATAAGATATGATAAAATATGATTTCAGAACTATTTGAGTTGTATTTTGTGGATCGATTCTCTATATTATACTGCCGAGCCGATGCTTGAAATATTATACTGTCGAGTTAGTGCTTAAAAGCAACGACAATGTCAGTAGACATCATTAAAATATAATTTTATTATATCTCAGTCAGTAGGTTAACATCTAATTTAGACGACCATCATTTTTTTAACGAATATGATAAATTTGGAACATATGAATAGTCAAGTAATCATTTTGTAACTTTTAATAGTCAGAGACTCTACAAAATAATACATTATAATTTAGAGACCATTTCATAAATTTATAGTAATGTGATTTATCAGGGACAATTCAAAAAATCTTAATAACTCGATCAAATCAAACCAATCTTATTATAACCTGACCAAAGTTTAAAGATTTATCTAACTAGATTTGTCTATAGACCGAGTTCAACCGTGTCGTAATTCGATAGTTTTTATTTTTACTTACTTCAAAAATAAGTGGTTAAAGTATATTATATTTTTCATCTAAGAGTATTAAATATATCATATTTTTAAGCGCTCAAAGTATAGGGTAAACTACGCATTTAGTATCTAAACTATTAATTTTGATCAGTTTTAGTATTTAAATTTTTAATTTTTTTCAAATGGATGTCCTTTGTTCCCCATATGTAATGGGGTAAGGGGAGATAAGATAGTAGGATGCCCCCAACACTAGGTTGAGAGCAGCTTCCGTAGGAGAGCTCCAAATTATGAAATGTCCTCCATGGGACTCGATCCCACGACCTCAAGGTTAAGAACCTTGTATTTAGCCGAGAATTACGTTTCTGTGTATCATTTTCTTCATGTTTTCTCTTTCTAAATTAGGCGGGAATTACGTTTCTGTCTATATGCAGAGATTTTTACACAGGGACTTATTTGCAGGGATTACTTCCCATTACAGACGCACGTATGAAAACTGCATATGATGATTGTTTAACTATGTATTTATTAATTTTATTTATTTATACATGCATTGGATTTTTATCTTTATTTTTAAATTTTTCTGACTGCCGGAGGTCTTCTACGGAAGTTGTCCTCAACCGGGCGTTGGGGGGCAGCCTACTACCCTACCTCCCCCTTACTCCATTGCATATGGGAATAGGGTTTTGTTGATGTTGTTGTTGTTGAATTTTTTTCAAATATATATCTAATGTTTAGTTTTCTTTTCATTTTAGTATCTCACAATTAAAAGCTTAACGCATTTAGTACCTACACTATCAGTTTTTGTCCATTTTAATACCTAAACTTTCAAAAAAATATCAAAACTTAACATTAAAATTTGAATATGGGTACCAAAATGAAACAAAAACTAAAGTTTAAGTATGATTTTAAAAAATTGAAAGTTTAGGTACTAAAATATACTAAAATTGATAGTTTAAGTATTAAACACATAATTTACTCTAAGCATATCATATTTTTCATTTAAGTACCCTACGATGATGAAGAAATGAACTTACAAAGGGCAGAGAAATAGTGCCACTTAGCTTTGGCAGCAACGTCGACGGGAGGGAAGGCCGGCCTGAACTGAACGGGGACGAACTTGTTCTGCTTATTTACGCATACAATTATGGCTGCCGCTAGTGTTAGAAGCAGTGCCAAAACCCTTGAGATGGAGTCACAGATACTCACAATTTCCCTCTGTTCCTTCAGCACACTGCTCCTCTTCTTCTTCTTATGTAGTTGTGTTCAGGGTTTAGGGAGGGAGGGATAGGCCACAGCCTGCTTCTCCCTATTCCCTCGGGCCTCGACTTGTCTTCAACTTTTTTAAATTTTAGCATTTTTATACAAAAAATAGTGAACTAAATTACTTAGGCCCAAAAAATTATAATTTACTTTTAGGTGTCTAAAGATTTTTTTTAAAAAAAAAATAGGTATCTAACATTTTATCCATTAAATTTTTAGGTGTCAACAATTATTATTTTTTATTTTTTATAATAAAAATATTATTTTTAAAAAAAAAATTCAAAAAAAAATTAATCCCACGTCGTCTCTCTCCCTCCCATCCCCTACCTCCAACGATGAAGAAGGGTCACCACTGGTTGAATTTTATTCGGAGCAAGTGAGGAACTCAATGGTGGCGGTCGTTAACGTACGACTAGTTGTAGTCGTCGAAATCGTCAGAAAACAACGAAGGAAAACTTAAAAAACCGACTACCGTTCATGATGTTTTTCACAATAATCGACGTAGTTTCACGGTATGTGAGGGACTGGATTTTGGTCGCGATAGCAAGGCGATTCTGATAATGTTAACAGTGATGACCACATACCAACGATAGCCGATCGGTGGTGGAATTTTGTGGTTTTTTTAGTTTTTTTATTATAATATTAAATCTTTTAAAAATTAAAACTTTATATGTGTGACACGTGCCAGATAATGATCAAATTTAAAGATCGTTATTGTTCAGACACCTAAAAGTGTAACGTTGGAAACGTTACACACCTATTTTTAGTGAAAATTTCTTTAGGCATCAAAAGTCAAATTGAAGAATAATTTAGGCACCTAAAAGTGTATTAAATCGCACGTACGCATGCGCGCGCACATGCATGAATCAAATAGCCATAGTTGTTAAGGGATTTGTTATTGTCTCTTGAGGCCTCATGTTTGAGCACGACATATGTCGGTCAGTAGGGATGGCAAAAAAACCCGAACCCGATGGAAAAAATCGAAAATCAAATTAAACGGGTCGGGTTCGGGGATGATAAACGGGTACGGGGACGGGAAAAACTCATTTATTTTAAACGGGGACGGGTTTGGTAATCCCCGCCCCGATTACCCGCCCCGATACCCGACCCGATAAATATTAAAAATAATTATTTATATATATATATAATATTAATAAATTTAATTTAAATAAAAACTATATATTTAATTTAAATATATATATATATATACCGGCCCGATTCTCGGCCCAATACCGACCCAATACCTGGCCCAATACCCGTTTAAATAACCGTTTATGCTAAACGGAGATACCCGTTTCCCCGCGGTTTTCCCCGATTACCCGACGGGGATCCCCGTTTAAATCCCCGCGGTTTTTTAAACGGGAACGGGTACCGGTTTTTTAAACGGGGACAGGGACGGGGGGACCAATACCCGGCCCGAACCCGGCCCGAACCCGGCCCGTTGCCATCCCTATCGGCCAGAGATATGAATGTTCATTGCCAAATAGTTGAATCTTTGAACAAATATTACCTCAGGTTTACCCATATTTATAAAAAAAAAATGTATTTTATATGTATATATATACATACTACTTTGTTTGTTATTGTGACTGTAGTTCCCTTTTTTTGGACAAATATTATATAGGGTAAATAATTTATTTGATATTTTATCTATTCTCATATTTCTGTTTTGATCATACAATTTGTTTCTATTTTAGGTATCTCTGTTGTTAAGTTTGACCATTGATTGAATGAAAACAATGATGTAGAATGGTATAATAACAGTTTTGGTCTCAAAGCTTATATATTTTATCAAATTGACCTTAATTTAAAATAATTTAATAAATCTTTAATAATACAAAAATAAGTGCCTAACCTATACCCAAAATTGAATTTTGGTGCCTAAAGAA
Source organism: Hibiscus syriacus (assembly GCF_006381635.1). Lineage (NCBI taxonomy): Eukaryota > Viridiplantae > Streptophyta > Magnoliopsida > Malvales > Malvaceae > Hibiscus > Hibiscus syriacus. The sequence goes on along the minus strand of NW_024062124.1, from coordinate 333,261 downwards.
TTTTTTGTTAAAAATAGGTGCCTAATATTTTCTTCGTTACACTTTTAGGCGTCTACCATTAAAAAAACCCGTTAAATGACACATGTCACTTTTATATTTTTATTTTTTAAAAAATAAATATTATTTAAAATTTACTTTTTAGGAAAAAATATGAATGTGACATATATCACTTAACATTTTTTTAACAGTAGACATCTTAAAGTATAACGGAGAAAAAATTAGACACCTATTTTAAACAAAAAAATTATTTTGGCACCAAAATCAATTTTGAGTATAGTTTAGGCACTTATTTTTTTATTAATCCTTTAAAATGTAATGTTAACTTATTAAAGTAACAAAAAATATTTCAAATTAAAATAAAGAATAAATTAATAGGAAATTTAAATATTTTGAATTTATTGAATTATTTTGATTTATGATCAATTTGATAGAATGTGTAAGTTTTGAAGACTAGAATTATTATCATACCATATCACATCACTAATTTTGTTTAATAAATGGTCAATTTAAAGACACAATATAAAATAAAAATCAAACATAACACTGGGATATTTTTAAAGAAAAATAATTGAATGAGCAAAACAGAAACATGTGAACAGATGAGTGATTAAATATGTAATTTACCCTATCATTTATCAAAACTATAAATTATAGTTATAGATAGATTATAGATAAATCTATATAATACTGTGGCAACATTTATGTACTTCAAAATTTGACATTTAGAGCATTAAATGGTAGAAAATACAGTTAAGGATCATTAACTTTTGGTATTTTTACCTAACACAATACCTTAATGCCCCCATAAAGCTGAGGTTTCCTATTTATTTATAATTTATTTAATTAATAAAAATATTTTAAAATTAAGTTGAATGAAGATAATTATATATTAATATTCTAAAGGGTAAACTATGCATTTAATACCTAAACTATCAGTTTTTGTCTATTTTAGTACCTAAACTTTTAATTTTTCAAAATCATGCCTAATGCTTAGTTTTCATTTCATTTTAGTACCGCCATTGTTAAAAATTTAACGCGTTTAGTACCTAAACTATCAGTTCTGGTATGTTTTAGTACCTAAACTTTTTTTTTTTCAAAACTTAAACCCACCTTCTTTGGCATTGCTCTCAACTTGAGTTGAGGTGCAAACAAATAAGTTTTTGTTTTTGTTTGTTTGTGTACGTTTGCTTGTTTGTTTTTGAAAGCATTCATGTTTCTTTGTTTATTTTAAAGATGTTAATGTTCGGTTCATTTAACACTCGTGAATATGTCCGTTTCTTTGTATCGATGGTACTAAAATGAAACAAAAACTAAAGTTTTTAACAGTGGAGACTAAATGAAATAAAAATTAGACATTATGTATGATTTTAAAAAACTGAAAGTTTAAGTATTAAAACAGACCAAAACTGATAGCTTAAGTACTAAACACGTAATTTACCCTATTTTAAATTATATATTAAATTACTGAAAATATATTAAGTTAATGTATGAATCTAAATTAATTTTTGAGTTAATGATATACATATTAATTTTAAATATACTATTTCAATTTATCATAAAAATAACAATCAAAATAGGTATACATACTAAAAATCAAATGTCAACATTTGAGAAAAACCATGTATTGAGCTCACGTTAAATGAAAATATACTAAAAATAAAATGTCAACATAGAGTCTTCCTTTTAGGATTAGATTTAGAATTTACAAAAATAATTATATGATACTATAAAATTTTATTTTTCAATATCCGAACTCGTAATCTTTTAAGTAAAGATGATCATGAGTCAAATTGTGTCAACACATTTGGCTCACTCACATTCGAGTTGAAAATTAAACTATTCTACTCGCACCCAACTCAACTTGAGTTTAGAAGAGTCTCATCTAACCTGAAACTCGATCCGACCTTTTAGGTCAAAACTCACACCTAAACCGACCCAAATGTAAATATCATTTTTATTATGTAAAATAAACATCTAATTGAAAAAAATAATATATAAATAGATATTATTATAATTATCCCTAAATATATAAATGATTATTATAATACTATCTTGAATAAAATCAAGATTTTTCACTTTAGATTTAAACTCGATTTCATCATTCAAAAAATCAACATAATATAAACTGAACTCGAATTAAAAGAAAACACAATTTAATCTTATCAAGTCAAATAAAAACACACTAAATTTGGATAGAATACCCATCCTAATTGCAAAATAGAATTCTAATAGTTAACCTACTATCATTAGGAATGGATTAAGGACTCGATCCGAATATGTAGATCCATATTCATTTTATAGGGTATGGATCCTAAAATTTTAGACTCAACGGATCCGGACCGAAACTGAATCATCTAATTAAAGTATTGATCCAGATCCAGATCTGACACTAAGATACATGGTCTGAACTCGTTTACCCATTTTATATAAAAGTCCACCTTTGGTTTTGAAATATATATATATAAATGACATAATATCTTTTAAAATATATATAAATATTTTATAGAGAAAGATGTTTGAGTTCTTATAGGGTTGAGTTATAATAGGTTTTAACTAAGCTTACGATAATAGAATGTTTCATGATCTACATTTTTTTAATATTCGTGTTATTCAAAAGATATTTGTGTAATTGTGTTGGAGTTTTTATTTGAGACTTTAGTTTATAGTTTTTTATTTTATTACTAGTTATATTGAAACTGGAGATGTGATGTGAATTTAGTCAATGACAATTTTATTACGTTAAAAAATAGGTTGAATGGTCTTTTTTTAATAGACCCGTTTTGGATCCAAATCCGTTGGATTTAGATCTGAGCCTCAATTTTTCTAGACCCGCAAATCTGGGGTGAGTCTAGATCCAGGATCTGAAAATGGGCCTGAATCTGAATCTTGCTAGATCCGGTCCAGATCCAACCCATTGCCATCCCTATCATGAAAAAAAAATAGGTGCATAGGAATAGAAGTGCTGGTTGTTTTAGCCAACAAGAAATTTAAAACTTATTTCATTTAGTTTGGTTTGACGTGGTGCCGTATCAATGGCAATATATATAAATATATAGAATTAAGGGTAAAGTACACAAATGGTCCCTCAATTATAGGATACTACTTTATTGAATCTTTTGACTATTAAAAGTTACAAAATGGTTCTTTAACTATAGAGAGTTGTTTTGTTGAGTTCATTGACAATTAAAAGTTACAAAATGGTCACCCGACTATTAATTATGTTCCAAACTTGTCCTTTTTCTATTAACATATTGACTGATATATAATAAAATTTGATCTCACAATCTTAAACGACTATCATTTCTCAGATAACATGTTAAGATCCAACTCAAACTCAGACGGGTTTGGAACATAATGAATAGTCGAGTGACTATTTTGTAACTCTTAATAGTCGAGGAACTCAACATAATAATTCTCTATAGTCAAAGGATCATTTTGTAACTTTTAATAGTCAAAGAACTCAATAAAATAATACCCAATAATCTAAAGACCATTTGTGTAATTTACCCTAGAATTAAATTAATTTTGACTGTATTAGAAAATACACAAATTTAATAATTCAATTATTGAATTTAACAACCAATTACAGTCGTTGATTGCATGAGTTTATGAAATCGATACTATATCTAGGCTATTTGATACATGTTTAAGGGAATTATTTGCACAACAAGTTTAGGGTGTCGTGCTTGAGTTAATCAAGTATAATTATGTTCTTATTTTAATGTTAATTTTATTTACTTAATATAATTTTATTATTATAGTTAATTTATTTTAGAAGTAAATAGGAATGGATCGAAGGATGTAGAGACTCTCGCATCCCTTAAAAACTTCAAATTTTCATGTTAAGGGAATTATTCCTTTGTCGTACTTTCGTTATTTTCTCATTTCACATTTTTATTCTCCTTTTTTAATTTTTGAAAAATATGTCCTTATGACATGTATTCTTCTATTTTTTGGGTCGATCTTCTTTATCAATATTTTGGTATTTTTTATTTATTTTTTCTTATGGTTGGATTTAACGTCGCCTCTATTGATCAAAATGATGCTTATTTGTTGTCATGTTGATGTTCTCTCTTTTGAACCTCATATTGAATTTTGATACATGATTTGCGTTTGTAGATAGTTTTTTTCTTGTTGTTCGACTCTGATTTACGCTTTCACTGTGATCTTTAGTAGTTTGATCTCGTTTTGTGGTTCATTTACATATGCAATTAAATTTGTTCGTGTCTATCTTTTGTTCAATTTTTTTTACTGAAAATTTTAAACTTTTTCTTGTATGATCTTAAGTAACTAGTTTCTCGTGTTAATATTTATAGAGAAATATCCCCAAATATATGTTTAGTTTATAATTATAGTCGTAAACCTTTATCGTAATTCTAAATATTTCTTCTTTTTAATAAAACTAGTGACTTCTATTAAAAATGTATTTTTGGATACATATTTTGTTTTGAGTCAATTGCATTAAATGTCCTCGAATTATAACTCAAATTTTAAATTAATTTCTAAAATTTAAAATATTTCAATTTCATTCTCAAACTATGAATCTTATTCTAGATTAATCCTTAAACTATTAAAATTTTTAATTTCACCCTTAAACTATGACACTTATTGTAAATTAGTCTCCAAACTTTTGAATATGTAAATATCATCCCAAACTATCAGTATATGCTAACCACATCGCTTGTCAATAAAATCGTTAGGTCGAGCTATATTATTATACATTTGAAAAAATAGGTTAAACTATGGTTGAAACTAATTACATATTTGGATGAATTTGGGATGAAATTGGAAGATTCAAAAGTTGTGGACCAATTTAGAATGAGGGTCACAATTTGGGATGAAAATTGGAAGATTCAAAAGTTATGAGACCAATTTAGAATGAGATTCATAGTTTAAGTATTAAATCAGAATATTTAAAAAATTAAAGATTATTTAAAATAAACATTATAATTTAAAGACGTATGACGCAATTAAGCCAAAACTTGTTGAATAAATTGCGCACAAATCAATCACGATGACGTGTTTTCCGTGAAAGTAGTAGTAAGCAACAACAACATTTACCAACACTTATATTGTAATTATATAATAATATGAGATTATTAAGTATGAGGGTAAATTACACCTTTGGTAACTGAACTTAATTCTCTCTCCTATTTTACTCAATGCATTTCCATTTTTCAATTTACTCACTAAACTTTATAAATTGGATTTTTTTGTCACTCTACTGTTAAAATGATTAATGACGTTATGACATTGCAATTTATATCAAAACGAAGTCGTTTTGAATTCTTGAAAAAAATTAAATTTAGACTAAAACGACTTCGTTTTGATTAAAATACGACCATTCATAACGCCATTAATTATTTAAAGGCAGAGTGATAAAAAATTCAATCTATAAAGTCCAGTTAAAAAAATTGAAAGTGATTAGGTACTTTCTTTGTCAATTTGTAATTGGGGTTTTAATTAGTTTAATATTTTGGGTTGATTTAATTAAGGGCATAGCCTTCATAGGGGAGAAAGTGATTAGGTTTTGACTATGAGCAATTAAGAACAACAAAAGGATAAGGTTTCACTTCCAAAGATTACAATTTGATTGCGATTTTCAACCTTTTCTTCATCTACTACTACCACCGATATATACACACACCTATATAAACGAAGATAAAATACACTTTTACTCACTGAACTTTATTCTCTCTTATTTCACTCATCGTACTTTCAATTTTTTCAATTTGCTCACTAAATTTTAGACATTAATTTTTTTTGTCACTCGACCGTTTACTCAGTAACGGGGTGCTCATGTGGTTTATTTTAATAATAAAACATGCCGCATAAGACTTATAATTAAAGAGATAAATTACACGTTTACTCACTGAACTTTACTCTCTCTCCTATTTTACTCACTATACTTTTATTTTTTTTCAATTAATATTGCAACATCATAATGCCGTTAGAAATTTAACGGTCGAGTGACAAAAAAAGTTCAATGTCTAAAGTTTAGTGAGCAAATATAAAAAATTGAAAGTATGGAGAGTGAAATAGGAGATAGAGAGTAAAGTTCATCGAGTAAGCGTGTAATTTATCCTATAAATAAATAAAAGGTAACTAATAATCAATTATGGATTAGTTTAACGGGATAAGATATTACATTCTTTTAAGTTGTAGACTCAAATTCTTATATTATGAATGGATTAAATTGGATTGAAAAATATCGTCCCTATAATAAGATTCTATAGTATCCGATCGAGATTGAATTTTTTTAACTATTTGTTTGTCTCTATATCATATCATCAACCAACAATTTATATCTTTATTTATTGGTTGTGTCTTTAAGGTATGCGATCGTTGTTATTAAACTAAGAATATTCTAAACAAAATATTATCTTATAAATACCCATACTATTAAAAAAATATTTATTTATTGTATAGATGTAACAAAGAAAGTTTGAGATAACCGTACAATCGTGACTCTTATTTTAAATAAACCTCTAAAATTTAAAATGATTTATTTCAGTTCTTACATTATTATCTCACTTTTTATTGATTTATAAAATTTAAAATATTTTATATTAAAATATTTTAATATTTTTAAATTTAACGTTTATTTAAATATATTTAATGTCATCGTAATTTTATTAAGAGTAAAGTATACAATGGTCATCTACTATAAAACACAATTTTGTTAAGTTTATTGACTATTAAAATTTACAAAATGATCCACCGAGTATAACGTGTTGTTTTGTTGAGTCTCTTAACTATTAAATTACAAAATGATCACCTAACTATTAATATGTTCAAAACTTGTCTTTTTTCGTTAAAAGCTGACGAGTGTCTAAGCTGAACATTAACCTTTTGACCGTGATATGATCAAATCTGATACTAAAACTGTTTTAGTTGTACAATCGTTTTAGATTCTATGATAAGATTTTATTATATCTCAACCAACGGGTTGACGTGAAGCTCAGACAACCATAAGTTTTTTAATAGAAAATGTCGAGTTTAAAATATGAACAATCAATATCCATTTTATAACTTTAATAGTCGAGGGACTTAACAAAAAAACGACCTATAACCGGGGATCATTTTATAACTTTTAATAATTGGAGAACTTAACAAAATAATACCCAATACCCTATCCAAATGGACAGCCACCAACTTATTGGCCCTGTTCTGCAACAATCATGGTCACTTTAAGGTAGAAAATTATTTTCACTCTTTCTTCAGAATCTAACCAAAAATCAGAATCATATACGTTTGGGAAACTAGTTTCCAGAATCGAACTTAATCTTTTTTTATTCTCTAAAAAATATTCATTATTTTTCTAATATAATAATTTATTGTTATTTTAAAATAATATAATTATTCACTATTTCTTTAATCCAATAAACTCTTTTGGTCTAGCAATATCAAAAAAAATTAAACTAATAAAAAAATTAAACATAAAAGGTTACATTTATTGAATTATTTTATGTATAAATTTTAGGGACTAAGATTGAATTACTTTCCATATCACATTCGAAGATTTTAATTTTAATAATACGTGGCATATTTATAATAATATTTTAAATAAATAATTATTTTAAAAAGAAATATAATCGAACTAATAATTCAGTGGACTACAATGTATTTTACCATGTGTATTTGGTTCACGTAATATAGGATTACTGAGAATATTGTATTTTGTGTTTGGTTGGTTTAACAGGAATATAAGATTACAGTGTTTGATTAAAGGAATAAAAGATTATTGGAATGTATATTTTACCAAATTGTCATTATATATTTGTTTTTTAACAAGTTGAATTCTACTCTAATATTACTATAATTAATTTATATATTTTCTTTAAAAATTTTAAATTCACAAAATTTATATAATTTTTTATAAAATTGAAAAGTTAAATAAGTTTAATGAAAGGATAAAATTTTATTTTAACCCCTGAACTTCATATAAAATTTTATTATAATTTTTTTTTTTGTAAATCTAAAATAGTTTAAGGATAAATTTATAATTTAACCTTCGTAGAATTTTTATTATTCAACGACAAAAGAAGAATGTTTTTGAAAAAAAATTAAGGGCATTTTAGTCCAAAACGCTGGTAATCCAACAATACCTAAGGGAATAGGGTAATCGCATTCCCGATAATATACCCCCAACATATCACTGTTGGTAATAAAAGATTATCGAGACCTGAAAATATTGACCAACCAAACGGGAGAATGAAGATTTCATTCCCCGATAATAAGATATGACGTGAACCAAAGAGCCCCTAAAAGATAATTGCATGAAGCAACCAAATTATAAAAAACTTGGTGTGCGTGTAATTCCAACCAAATTAATTAGGTTTTTCTTATGAGATAAGTCACCTTTGGTCTGTTCTAAAACTCCATATATACAACAAATATGCAGTAGCAGTTGTTCAGCGTTTTGAGGTCTGAGATTCCAATAATGGCATCAACTGATAAACCCGCCGTAGTCTCGGAGTCGCCACCGAAGTCTGAAGCCGTCCCACCGGAAGCGGCAGCGGACGCGGCGCTGGCTAAGTTTGCTTTCGACTATTCGTTCGTAGATGTCACTGCTCGGATCTTTGTTTTTGCGGCGGCTCTATGTTCTGTGGTGGTCATGGTTACTAGCGAGCAGACGGAGGTGGTTCCGGTGCCGGGCTTGCCCGGAGTTAGACTCCCACTTCCAGCGAAGTTCAATCATTCACCAGCTCTCATGTAAGTATAGTTTATACCATAATTTATACGTATTTGTACATGGTTTTATTTACTCAAGTTTAAGTCTTACAGTCTGGACGTTTTTTTTGGGCGTACGAGAGGCTTATTTGTTGAGCAAAACTAAGGATATCGGAATTGCGACCGTTATATAGCAATAAAGGTGTCGTCTAAAATCATTATTATACAACTAAGATACATAGTGTAACCGAAAACGCGACCGCAATTTAAATCTGTGGTCTAATTCTAGCTTGAAACAATCAGAATATATGGACAAAGTCTGGACTGAATTACAAGGAGTTAAGTTGTTCAACTTTGAGACCGACATAACACTAAATAGTACTTAAATCATAAAAATTAAGAAAGATATTAAATAAAAAATTTAAGATCAAAACTTGATTTTTTATTTTAAAATCATACACCCTAAAATAATTAAATCAAAAAAATTTGAGAGAGATAATTACTTAATTTTAGTGATTTTAAAATTATTAGTGACGTTAAATATAATTAAATCATTAAAGTTGGGTGACTATGACCACTCTTGCTTATAATGTGTATATGTCTAAAAATAGACGAATCGGATCGGATTGATTTTTTTTTTTAAAAATTCACACTTGGGGGCTAAGTGAAGAACAAAATGTCCCTATTACACATCTTGGTACCACAGACATTGAAGAAATTTGGAATTTCCTTGTGGAAATTTCATTAGAGAAGACAACCAAAGTAGACGATGATGTCTGTGTCTGATAGCTAGCATTTGTCATCGATTGAATGGTGGCCTAGGATGAAGAGAAACACACCAAGTTGACGTTGGTAATTAACATTAAAAGATTCTCATATATAATTATTATTTTTAAAATTATTTTTCACATTTTTAAAAGATTCTCATAAATATTTATTATTCGATATATTTATAATAGTATTTTAATATTAACATAAAAAATATAAAGCATATGACATATGATAATTGAATAAACCGATTCAAAAAATAAAGAATATTATTGCCACGGAGTTAATAATATTGAACTATATAAGGGGTCGAGTTGATTTTGAAACTAATGGGATCCTAAAAAATAATTGAACCATAAAAATTAAGAAGTTAGGACTTAATTTTATTATTTTAAAACTGGAAGGTCCTGAAAAATAATTGAACCTAAATTTTTTTAAAAGGGGTAAAGACCTGTTTTTAATAGGTTAAAACTATTGGTGTCTTAAAATGTAATTAAACCATATAAATTATTTACATTGGCAGATACTTCGTAGCAGCATTATCGGTAACAGGCTTATACAGCATTATCACCACTTTGGCATCAGTCTCGGTCATCCTCAAACCAGTTTATTCCAAAACCTTCTTGCTCGCTTTCGCTTTCCTAGACGTGGTAAGTTACTCGACTTCGATTCAGAAAATTTCGAATTTTTCTCGGCAGCTGTCGAATCGATTCCGAGCTTGAACCACCGAGTGAACCGAATTTGAATTTCTTAGATAATTTATAACCCCATATCGACCCCGATCATATGATGTAGGTGTTTGTAGGGATCGTTGCCTCCGCAACCGGTGCGGCGGGAGGCGTCGCTTATATCGGATTGAAGGGCAACAGTCACGTCGGGTGGACCAAAATTTGCAACGTTTACTCCAAGTTTTGTCGATACAATGCGAGCTCGATCGCGCTCGCGTTGTTCGCGGCCATTCTTCTGGCGTTGCTCTCGATGATGTCAACCTTCAAACTTTACAAAAAGATCCGTGACTAGGCAGGTCTTCGATGTCGTCTTAGTTTTCAGCTTAAGAAGCATTTGATAAATGCTAATTGGTGTTGTTTTTGTCATGAAGTAGGTGATGGTTTCTGTCTGCAAATGATGTTTTAATTCGTATTTCATGTGTATGTTATGTGGTTAATATGTTGTCTTCAATTTGTTTGTAAGTCGGCCATTGGTGGTGTTTCATGTAGTAGTTTAGTTTAATGAAATTTAATTCAACTGATATTTCTTGTTATCATTGTTTATAGTTAGGGATGGACATGGATCGGGTCGGTTCGGGTCGATTAGATTTTCGGTCCATCCGATCAGAACCGAAAATTATAAATCTTCCACCCGACTTGAATTTGACATGAAAAATATACACCTTTCATCCAACTCGAACCCAACCTGATTTTTTGAGATAAAATCCAAACCCGGCTCGACTCGACATGAAATAATATATGTGTTAAAAATATTATTTTTATTCAATAAAAATAGGGATTTAATTGAAAGAAAATAATATATAGATGAGTATTTTTACAATTTTCCCTAAATATATAAGGTAAAATTATAATTTTTTCTGATCTAGTTGGGTCGGGTATTTTTCACCCTAAACTCGAACCCGACCCGACCCGAACATAACCTTTAAAAAACCTAACCCGAACATGAAATTTTTTGAAAAATTCAGGTCAGGTCAGAACTCATTAGGTTCGAGTCTCATGCCCATCCTTATTCATAGTATGTATCAAACGGAATAATTCAAATATTTTATCTAAAACATAATGATGATCGACAATGATGATGAGCAATTACCGAAAACGTGAGTTTTTTTAATGGATTGGAAGGTTAAATTAATATTTTATCTAAGGTTCAAAGATTAAATCAATATTTTATCTAAAATTTAAAATCAAATTAATATTTTATCTAAAATTTAAGGGTCATATTAAAATTTAATAATTTCCTCTAATGTGTCATCAATGTAATGAGAGTTAGCAGTTCATTGACCAAAATAAAAAAGATTGAAAATAAAACTGACCAAATTGTAACTTTTAAAGCTATTAACTAAACTGAAACATACAAAAAAAGGTAACATTATAGTTTACCGTTTCTTTAATTTAAACTATACCATAAACATATGATTAGATTAATAATTCTATAATATCTTTCAAAAAATAATAGTAATATTATTTATTTTAAATATAATCTAGATAATAAACAATATATTAAAATAATACAAATCAATCAATCCTTTAATTTACAATACAAATAATAATAATTGTATATTACAAACAAAAAATAAAAAAATTATTTAATTAATACTATTAAATTGTAAAATTATAAATTTATTTATGAGTTAACTAATTTATTTAAAATGTCACTCCCTATTTATATATTCTTTAGAGTTTTGTTCAATATTTTATTATCTTGGTCTGTAGCTTGCTTACTAGGTATCTCCCTTTCTCATCAATTTCTTTTTTTTTTTTTTCAACTTTTGTTCTTCTTATACTCTCATTTTCTCATTTCATTTCTTTTGTTTTTCATTCTCTCCATCTTTTTAGGTCATACATTTAATTTTATTGATTTTATATATTCTTTTCTAATTTTCATACATTTTTTTTATTTCTTAGTACTTATTTTTTAGCTTTGATATCCTTTTTTTCTCTTAGTTTTTTGATTTGTTGTTTTTTTGGAGTTTTAAATTTTTGAATATATTCATATGATTGTTTTTGGGGGTCATCGGTGATGGATGAGGTAGGGCAATGGCTATTGATGGAAGTTTTAAGGATAATTGGACTGCAGAGGAATTACCTGTAGTTTATAAAACTTTTTCAGAGTAATGCACGAAAACTTTCCCCATTGTTCAAACCTGGGGCAATGGGTGATCTTATGCAAGGGTTTAACTACATGCTTTAAGTGGTAATAAAAGATGTTTTTCCTAAAATCTCGCATGGAAAATATTCATTCGATTCATTCTTTTATTCTTCATTATGTATGTATGATAGTTATTTCTATTTCAATATGGGGATTGAGTCCCCCATATATATATACCCATATATATATATATATATATATATATATATATATATATATATATATATATATATATATATATATATATATATATATCATCTTGTTCTTTATTCTGTCAGGACCCTTTATACCAATGGCGTGGATGGTGATAATTTTGACCCCGAGATTAATTTCAAGTTGCTCATATGTTAAGGGGAAGTCGAGAATTATGATAATAAAGAGGAATGTGATTTGCCTTCTGAATTGTTTAAATTGGTGGAAAGGGAAAATAAGCAGATTCTGCCTCACGAAGAGCCGATAGAAATTTTGAATTTGGGATCTGAAGAAGAAAGAAAATAAGTAAAGATTGGCACCACTTTGTCGGCTGAAGGATGTCAAAATTTGATTGAGTTGCTTCGAGAGTACAAAGATGTATTTGCTTGGTCGTATGAAGATATGCAGGTTTGGATACAGAACTGGTAGTACATAAGTTGCCAATAAAACCTGAGTGCAAACCAGTGCAACAAAAACTAAGAATGATGAGACCCGAAATGTTATTGAAAAATAAAGGAAGATATGAAGAAACAATTTGATGTAAGATTTCTCAAAGTGGCCAAATACCCCGAATGGGTAGCAAATATTGTCTTAGTGCCAAAGAAGGATGTGAAGGTTTGTATGTTTATGGATTACATAGATCTTAATAGAGCAAGTCCGAAGGATAATTTTTCATTGTTGCATATTGACACCCTGGTAGGTAATACTATTAGAAATTTCATGTTCTCGTTTATGGATAGTTTCTCTGCACATAATCAAATAAAGATGCAGCCTAAAAATATGGAAAAGACCACGTTTGTTACCGTATGGGGCACATTTTGCTATAAAGTGATGCCTTGTGGGCTAAAGAATGCATGAGCAATATACCAGAGAGTTATGGTGACATTATTTCATGATATAAACTTAATCAGAATAAATCCACGTTCGAGGTAACATTTGGAAAGTTATTGGGTTTTATGGTTAGCAAAAAAGGGATTGAAATAGACACTAACAAAGTCAAAACCATTCAAAGTTTGCCACTTTCACAAACATAGAAAAAGGTTCATGGCTTTCTAGGAAGATTGAATTACATTGCCCGATTTATCTCGTAATTGACCGAGAAATGTGACACAATCTTTCGTTTTCTTCGAAAAAAATAACCTAGGTATATGGGGTTATGATTGCCATAAAGCTTTTGATGCAGTAAAGTTGTATTTATCTAATACCCCAGTTTTAGGACTATCTATCTCTGACAAACCATTGATTCTATACCTATAAGTTTTCGTGAACTCGACAGGATGTGTGTTGGACTAGCATGACAATACCGAGAAAAAGGAAAAAGTAATTTATTACCTAGTAAAAATTTCACTGACTACGAGGTGAGGAATTCACCGATCGAAAACTGTGTTGCGCATTGGTCTGGGCTACTCTTAGACTCAGGCAATATATGTTGTATGATACTACCTGGTTGATCTCCAAATTGGATCCCTTGAAATACTTGATGGGTGTGCCAGATTTATCTGGAAGATTAACTCATTGGTAATTCCTATTATCAGAGTTTGACATCAAGTATATGAGTCAAAAGCAATTAAAGGGAGTGTCATAGCAAAATTCATAGCAAGTAAAACCTCTGATGAGTATGAGCCACTGAATTTTGATTTTTCTGACGAATATTTAATGACTATAACATTATAAGAAACAAGCACCCCTATAAATAGATACTGAAAGTTGAACATCGATGGTGCTTCAAATGTACTAGGCCATGGAATAGGGATAATTTTGGTTTCACTCGAAGAAGATCATTACCCTTTCACTAGTCAGTTGAACTTTGACTACACAAACAATATGGCTGAGTATGAATCTTTTGTTTTAGGTCTTAGACATATTATTGAGCGAAAAGTAAAGACACTCAAGGTGTACGGGATTCAACTCTTATAATTTACCAACTTAGAGGTGAATGAGAAACAAATGATCCCGAGCTTGTAGAATATCGCATATTAATCATGCAACTGATTAAAGAATTTGAGGAGGTGACATTTAATTACCTCCCCATGGAAGATAATAAATGGCAGATGCTTTAGCTACCTTAGCATCAACTTTCAAAGTAAACGAGTACTCAAGTATAAGGGCTATCAAAATGTAGGCTTATGAGTACCCGATTCATTGTTACAACATTGAAGAGGAGGATGGAAATTCCTGGTGTTATGATATCTAACAATATATCAAGTATCAGAGTTACTCCGAGGAAGCGACGAAAAATAATAAAAGAACCATAATAAGAATATATGTTGGTTATGTATTAGATGGTGAGATCTTGTAAAAAAAGCCCAAATCAAGTTCTGTTGTGTGGATGTCAATTAAGCTAAAACAATCATTAAAGATGCACATGACGGAGTGTGTGGTACTTACGCCAATGGGCATGCCTTAGCTAAAAATATATATAGTATATTATATAAATAATTTTAAAAATAGTATATATTATATATAGTTTTTAAAAAATAATATACTTTTTAAAATAAATATTTTATGGTTTAAAAACATATATGGATTTCAAAAAATATTATAGTTTTAAAAATAATAAATATTATTATATATCGTATATATACCTCTTTTTGGAAGGTAACCCTTTTCCTTTGTAGATCTAGGCTTGTGGGAGGGTTGAGGGTTGCAAAGGTTCTATTTTTGCGTTTTCCTTAGAGGTCTAAGGCTTAGAAACGGAAAAAGGAGGCTTCAGGGTTCCAAAAGAAAGGGTGTTTGGGTTTGGTTGCCCCGTCGACGGTGGCCGGAGTGTAGCCTTTTATTTTTCACGGCGAGGGGAGAGGAGAGTTTTGAGAGATGGTTTTCTTTCTGTTTTGGGTTAAATTAAAAAGAGTAAGCATATGAAAGTCGAGGCCATTTTTGGCCTAGTTTTTGAGCTTTTATATCTTGTACTAAACGGCATCGTTTAGAAGGGAGAGGCCGAGCGTTTTGAGTTTCAGTTTATTAGTGTTTTAGGGCCTTATCTTTGTACCATCTACGTTTTGATCCTTAAATGAAATATGTTTTATTATTTTTAAGTCCTTTATGTTTCTGTATACTTATATCTTGATCATCGTTCACTGTTAGAATTATTACGAATATTATGTTATGAATGGTTGGTTTTTTTTTATTTTGGGTCCTCCTGGTTTATTTATGTATGCATTTTAGTCCATATTTGCATGGTAAATTCTATAAATGGTCCTTTTGGTTTCTGTTTTACATATTTAAGTCCCCATGCTTTAAGATTTATGTTTATTCCAATTTATTTTTAAAGGGCATTTGTAATATTTTTTTTATGTTTAATACCGAATGAGTAATATTATAAGATCCTTAATTAATTTCCCTTTATAAATAATGTAACTTAATCATCCTTTTACTTGAATAAATTATTTAGTGTCGTAACCGGTTTTCGCCCGGGCACGAATTTTTTTACTTGGTTGAAAAAGTGATGTGAATAAATGGTTTTGAAAAATAATTTGGGAGTCACCATCGGCCTTTTGGATCAGGTAGGTCGAATACCTAAAAATTATCTTTTAAAAGAGTTTTTAAGAAAACATCATTTAAAAGATGAACTGATCTGCGTTTTATAACCAAAAATTCGTTCTTTTTAATAATAAAAAGGGATTCGTGGTCGGTTACGTTTAGGGAAGGATTAGCACCCCTACAACGCCCAAAATTGGTACTTTTTAATTATAAATTGTCTCTATTATTAAAATTATAAAAATTCAAAAATATATTTAATTTATAATCCTATTATTTCAAAATTATATAAAAAAATATTTATTTATTTAAAAATATCAGAAAAGAACTTCTAGGTGCCTTAAGACAGCTCTTTTCTTTGATATTGATAAATATTAATTTAAATAATATTGTTTAAAAAATATCAGAATAGGACATCCAGTTGTATTAAGACTGTCCTTTTCTTCGATATTAAAAATAAACATTAAAAAATTTATTCCAGATTTATTATATATATATTTATGAATACATAAAATATTTAAAAATATAAACAAATAAAATTAAAACAATAAAATACCACTAAAACAATATATTTTAAAAGCAATAAATAAATGAAAACTTATAAAATAAATGACTAAATTATAGTAAAAATAAAATTAAAAACTTAATTCAATATTAATCAAAGTATTAGGGATTAAACATGCTATTTCTTTATTTTATTTATTTAGTGACTAAAATAAAATTATCTAAAATTCGGATATTATAATAAATAAATTAAAAATATAAACTAAGGATTAAAATATTATTTATTAAAATTAAGGGATTAAATCTGCTATTTATCCTAAATATATTATTTTAATATAAAAGACTAAAATGAATAAAATTAAAATTAAAGAACCAAATTAAAAGGATTATAAATTTGATTTAGTGACTAAAATGTAAAGTTTACAAGTTGGGAGGACTGAGGACGGGGTTTAACTATTGTTTAATTACGCGTATAGTCCTTCCCGAAACGACGTCGTTCGGGAAGGCCTATATATGGTCCAAAACCGGCTGGCCCGAAGGGCCAGCCTTCATTTTTCATTTTCCTTCTCTCTCTCTTCTCTGAGAGAGAGAATTTTCTCTCGCTTCTCTCTAAAACAGAGAGAAGCCCAGCCGGCCGGCAGCCGTCAGTCGGCGTTCGTCCGCCGTCAACCACCGCCGCCGGCCACCGTCTTCGGTGGCCGGAAAATTTTTTTTTGTTCTAAACGTAGATCGGACCGTCCTAAGGACGGTTCCGATGCTCTTTTCCGTTAAATGGCTCCCAATCGGAGCAAATCTAAAAAGAATACCTTCGGTTTTTCGAAGGTTTTGGTGAGATCCGGCGTTTGGCTTCCTCGGTAAGTCTTTCCTTCTTCCTTTTTCCTTCTTTTTTTTGTTTCTGGTTGTGGGATATTTGACTGAGATCGTTGGTTAGTAGTTGTTTTTTTTTTCTTTCTCTGTTTTTTTTTTCTTTCTCCGGTTCTTTATCTCTCTTTTTCTGTCTCTGTTTTTTTTTTTCAGGTTTGGGGTGGTGGCTTTTATAGCCACCACCGGTGTGGCCATCGGACCGGTCCGAAGATGGGATCTCGGTGAGTCACCGGACTGCCAGTGGTGACTCACCCCGTAGCTATGGCGTGGACGGCTGGTGTTCTAGCTTCTGGAGTCTTCGGTTGGGACGTGGCAGCGGCGGAGGTGGCGAGATAGCAGCGGCGGCCGCGTGTCCCTAGGGTATCAGACCCTAGGGTTTCCATCTGGGGCAATCTGGACCGTTGGATCTCTCAGATCCAACGGCTGTGATGAGGCGGCCGACTAGATTAGGGTTAGGAAACCCTAACTGGAACCCCAAATGTTTAGGGTTTCTGGTTTGATCTGGATCGGTTCTGGTTTGTTTGTAACTGGGCCGGTCCAGTTGTAATTGGTCTGTAATTATTTATTTATATAGATTTATTTAATATATATTTAATAATAATAATAATAATAATAATGATGATGATAATAATAATAATAATAATAATAATAATAATAATAATAATAATAATAATAATAATAATAATAATAATAATAATAATAATAATAATGTGGGTAAAAAATTAGTATCTTCAGCTGCCCCTCTTTGCTCATTCTTGTGTTAACAAGAATAGGGCAAAGATGAAAAGATAATAAATTTTTTTTATCCATTTGGCTTCACTTGATTATAATGGAGATATTGAATAAATTCTTCTCTTTCTTCAGATGAGTTCTTCTCATTATGAACTTTCTGCTGGGGATGATGATCCATCAAATGATGAATTCAAGCAAAAGATTGAACAAGTTCTTCTCATTATGAACTTCTTCTTCCTTCTTCAGATGACGAGTTCTTCTCATTATGAACTCTACCTGGCAATGTTGATCCATCAAATGATGAATTCAAGCAAAAGATTGAACAAGTTCTTCTCATTATGAACTTCTTCTTCATTCTTCAGATGAGTTCTTCTAATTATGAACCTTCTCTGGAAATGTTGATCCATCAAATGATGAATTCAATCAAAAGATTGAACAAGTTCTTCTCATTATGAACTTCTTCTTCCTTCTTCAGATGAGTTCTTCTCATTATGAACCTTCTCTGGAAAAGATAATCCATCAATTTGATGAATTCAGAAAAAAGGTTGAACAAATTCTTCTCATTATGAACTTCTTCTTCCTTCTTCAGATGAGTTCTTCTCATTATGAACCTTCTCTGGAAAAGATAATCCATCAATTAATGAATTCAGGAAAAAGGTTGAACAAATTCTTCTCATTATGAACTTCTTCTTCCTTCTTCAGATGAGTTCTTCTCATTATGAACCTTCTCTGGAAAAGCTGATCCATCAAGTGATAGAATTAGGCAGAAGGTTGAACAAATTCTTCTCATTATGAATTTCTTCTTCTTTCTTCAGATGAGTTCTTCTCATCATGAACCTTCTCTTGAAATGTCAATCCATCAAATGATAGATTTGAATCTTTGCTAAAATCTTTGAAATTCCTGTTAAAAATTCAACAAGAATAAAAATGAATGAAAATGCATCTATTTTTGCAAATGCCTAAATATGATGCATGAATGTTAAGTTGTTTGATTTCAGATTGGTGAATTGAGTATTTCTTCAATTGTAAAAACCCAATAGATCTTTCTTCTTCAAAACAAAGAATCTATCATCTTTGACAAATATAAATGTAGATATAATGTCACAAAACCTCTTGAGAATAAAACTCAATAGTATAGGCTCTTGAAAAGCTTGTATTCAGGCAACATGTTGATTCTGATAACAATTCATCTGATTATGAAGTGACCTTTCAAGATGATTTCACAGATATCGATAGTTCTTCTAATACCGAGAAATCTTGACTTCTGATTCTGATGAGGAGAATAAACTGTTATACTTGACAAAAAAATGGGATTCTCAGATGCTGAAACTTCAAATAGCTTTCTTCCGGTAAAAGATGGGAAGCCATTATGTGATGATCCCAGTTACAAGCAAAGGCGAAACTTGTGCTATGATTTTTGGGAAAGGAATAAGCAAAAGAAGCTTGAAAAGAAACTTCTTAATGAAGACGATCATGCAGTTCATCTTTTAATTCTAATGATTGGTTCTGTAGTTCTTACCAAACCAGATCAGATAACTCAAAGAACACTTCCAGAAGATGCTATGAGCACATTCATCTTCCAAATTCAATGATTGGTTTTGCCAAACCAGATCAGATAACTCAAAGAACACTTCCAGAAGATGCTATTGGCAAATTATTCTTCCAAATTCAATGATTGGTTCTGCTAAACCAGATCAGATAACTCAAAGAACACTTCCAGAAGATGCTATTAACAAATTCATCTTCTAAATTCAATGATTGGTTCTGTCCAACCAGATCAGATAACTCAAATAACACTTCCAGAAGATGCTATGAGCAAATTCATCTTCTAAATTCAATGATTGGTTCTGCTAAACCAGATCAGATAACTCAAAGAACACTTCCAGAAGATGCTATTAACAAATTCATCTTCTAAATTCAATGATTGTTCTGTCAAACCAGATCAGATCACTCAAAGAACACTTCCAGAAGATGCTATTGACAAATTCATCTTCTAAATTCAATGATTGTTCTGTCAAACCAGATCAGATCACTCAAAGAACACTTCAAGAAGATGCTATGAGCAAATTCATCTTCTAAATTCAATGATTGGTTCTGTCTAACCAGATCAGATAACTCAAAGAACACTTCAAGAAGATGCTATGAGCAAATTCATCTTCTAAATTCAATGATTGGTTCTGTCTAACCAGATCAGATAACTCAAAGAACACTTCCAGAAGATGCTATTGAGCACATTATATTTGTTCCAGTTAATGTTTGGACTAGGATATCATAATGCTTATTCGATGTAGAGCCAGAATTTGTAGATTCGAAGCATTTCCATCACTACACTGAAAAGGGCTATATTCATAATTCTGCCAATTAAGAACAGATTTTCTCTTTATTCTGCTTCCTCCATGTGCTGATGCTTTTCCATTGACAAAGAAATGATGGCCTTTCTGGGATCCAAGAACAAAGTTGAACTGTTTATAAACATGTACAGGAAGTGCCAAATTGACAGAAAAGATCTGTAAGGCTCTTGAAGCTTATGACAATGAGCCACCTTCGAGTGTCCAGAAGTATGTTCTTGATGAGTGCTGAAAATGTAATCTAGTATGGGTTGGAAGGAATAAAGTTGCTCCACTTGAACCTGATGAGGTGGAAATGATTCTAGGTTTCCTTAAAAACCATACACAAGAATCTGTATAGAGATATGTTTCCCAGTGATATCAATGTCTTGTTTCTTTTTGCTGGAATCAGTGCTGCAAAGATCGCCTTCTACTGTCTTAGTATATCTTTGAAAACAGATGTGCAAGAACTGAATGGTGATCGGTTGGAGCAATTGATGAGTAGAATTGTCAAATTCGACCTTGTTCAAGATGGTGATGATTTGCTTACTTTGTATTCCACGTATTTAAAAGTATTAACATAAAGTGATATTCAGAAATCTTTAATTTATTTCAAAATTATGTTAAATTATAGAAGAATAAATTGAATTTCCAAAAATAAATTGAATCTCAAATAAATTGAACTTGAAATAAATAGAATTGTATTCAAAGTTATGGCAAACATAAGAATGATAAAAATTCAAATGTCTCAGCAAATTATAAGCATAAGTATTTCTAAATTAATCAAGTTGACACAATTTAGAGATGATGTAAGCTTTTGTCTGGAAGATCTCAAACGTTGTCAAAATGATTGTAGATGTGAAGTTTCTCCCAAACTGTCAAAATCTTAAGAGAGTTCAATTGCCGGATGCCTAATATCAAACTTCATTTGAGTCGCCTTTTCAGGTTTTCAACTCAAATCCTTCCTTAGGTTACAAGATGCTCTTTGCGAGTTTTCACCTTGACCCCCCCTTTTTTTTTCTTTCTTTCTTTTTTCTTTTTCTTTTTTTCCTTTTTTTTTTCAAGCATAATATTTCTTGACAGAATCCGAGTTTATTGGATTTTTCAGAATTTTTCCATCCATTTCTGCCAAGATCAACGCTCCTCCGGAAAAGGCCTTTTTCACAACGTATGGCCCTTCCCAATTAGGCATCCATTTCCCACGGAAATCTTTATGTATAGGCAAGATCTTTTTTAGTACTAGATCACCCTCTTGGAATTCTCTTGGATGTACTTTTTTGTCATGAGACTTCATCATCCGTTTCTGATACATCTGTCCATGGCAAATAGCTTTCAATCTTTTCTCCTCAATAAGGTTCAATTGATCAACTCTAGCTTGGATCCATTCAGATTCATCCAATTTTGTTTCTCTCAATATTCGAAGCGATGGAATCTCAACTTCAATTGGTAAGACTGCTTCCATCCCATAGACTAAAGAAAAAGGCGTTGCCCCAGTAGATGTTCGAACAGTAGTTCGGTATGCATATAGAGCAAAAGGTAACTTTTCGTGCCAATCTTTGTAAGTTTCAGTAGTCTTTGTAATGATTCTCTTGATGTTCTTATTTGCTGCTTCAACTGCCCCATTCATTTTTGGACGATACGCCACTGAGTTTGAATGTTTGATCTTAAACTGTGCACAAAGTTCAGTCATCATTTTGTTGTTCAGGTTCAGAGCATTATCTGTAATGATCCTTTCTGGTAAACCATATCGGCAAACTATCTCTTTCTTTATGAATTTACAGACTGTGGACCTCTTAATATTAACATATGAAGCAGCTTCAACCCATTTGGTAAAATAATCAATTGCTACAAGGATGAAACAATGTCCATTCGATGCTTTTGGTGTGATTGCTCCAATGACATCTACTCCCCACATAGAAAATGGCCAGGGTGCTGTCATTACATGTAAAGGAGATGGGGGTACATGAATCTTGTCTGCATATATCTGGCATTTATGACATTTCCTTGCATAATCAATGCAATCTGTGTACATAGTAGCCCAATAGTATCCATATCTCATTATCTTTCTGGCCATGGAAAGACCATTTGCATGTGTTCCACATATTCCACTGTGTACTTCTTCAATGACATTTCGAGCTTCGCTGGTATTTAAACATCTCAATAGCATTTGATCATTGCTTCTTCTATACATAATCTCTCCATCAAGAAAATATCCAGCAACCATTCTTCTCAAAGTTCTTTTATCAATTTCCGATGCATTTGGTGGATAACTTTGATTTTTGATATATTGTAGGATATCATGATACCATGGTTTACCATCTACCTCTTCTTCCACACTATAACAATGTGCAGGAATTTCATATACTTGCATTTTGATTGGCATCATATCAACCTTCTTAGTTGCTTGAAACATAGCAGCTAATGTAGCCAAAGCATCTGCCATTTGATTTTCTTCTCGAGGGAGATAATTGAAGGTAACTCTCTCAAATTCTTTCACTAATTCGAGGGTAAAATTTCGGTATTCCAACAATTTGGGATCTTTTGTTTCCCATTCTCCTCTCAATTGATACACCACCAAGGATGAATCTCCATATATCTTGAGAATTTTGATTTTTCTTTCTATAGCTGCTTTCAATCCCATGACACAAGCTTCATATTCCGCCATGTTATTGGTGCAAAAGAACTCCAGTCTACTTGTAAAGGGATAATAAACATTTTCTGGAGAAATTAACACTGCCCCGATTCCTCGTCCCAAAGCATTAGATGCTCCGTCAAAGTAAAGCTTCCAAGTTGCAAATTCATCATTTGTTCTGACTTCTTCATTCATGGATATGCATAACAAATCTTCATCGGGAAAATTGAAGTTCAAAGGCTGATAATCATTTGATACACGATTGGCCAGAAAATCAGCTATTATACTTCCTTTTATCGCTTTTTGGTTGACATATACAATATCAAACTCAGATAATAATATCTGCCATCTAGCCATTCTGCCTGTCAAAGCTGGTGATTCCATTAAGAACTTCAAAGGATCAAGTTTTGATATCAACCAAGTAGTATGGTATAACATATATTGTCTGAGTCTTCGAGTAGTCCATACCAAAGCACAACATAATTTTTGTATTGGTGGATATCGAACTTCACAATCAGTAAATTTCTTGCTCAGATAATAAATAGCTTTTTTTTCCTTCCTGATTCATCATGCTGTCCTAGTACACATCCCATCGAATTTTCGAAGACCGTCAAGTAGAGAATTAATGGTCTATCAGGCATTGGTGATACTAAAGTGGGGGCATTGGATAAATTTCTTAATAATATCCAAAGTTTCTTGACATTCTTCATTCCAGACTTCAGGATTGTTTTTTCGAAGTAATTTGAACACTGGATCACATTTGTCAGTTAATTGAGAAATGAACCGAGATATATAATTTAATCTTCCCAAAAAGCCTCGAACTTCTTTTTTTGTATTGGGTGGTGGAAGATCTTGAATTGTTTTGACTTTATCTGGATCAATCTCTATTCCTTTTTTGCTGACCACAAATCCCAAAAGTTTCCCAGAAGTTACCCCAAAAGTGCATTTAGCGGGGTTGAGCTTTAATTGATACTTCCTCAATCTCTGGAAAAGTTTCCTCAAATTTTGAATATGTTCTTCTTCAGTTCGGGATTTGGCAATCATGTCATCTACGTATACTTCAATCTCTTTATGCATCATGTCATGAAACAAAGTTACCATGGCTCTTTGATATGTTGCCCCTGCATTTTTCAATCCAAATGGCATCACTTTATAACAGAATGTGCCCCACATGGTTACAAATGTTGTTTTTTCCATGTCTTCAGGATTCATTTTTATCTGATTATATCCTGAAAATCCATCCATAAATGAAAACCATGCATGTCCTGCAGTATTGTCTACCAATGTATCTATGTGGGGTAAGGGAAAGCTATCTTTCGGACTAGCTTTGTTGAGATCTCTGTAATCCACACACATTCGAACTTTCCCATTTTTCTTTGGTACGGGAACAATGTTGGCTACCCATTCTGGGTATTTAGATGCCTGTAGGAAACCTGCATTGATCTGTTTCATCACTTCTTCTTTGATTTGCAACAACATTTCTGGCCTCATTCGTCTGAGCTTTTGTTGGACCGGTTTATATTCTGGATTGATTGGAAGCTTGTGTATCACTATATCTGTGCTTAAACCAGGCATATCTTGATAAGACCAGGCAAAAATATCTTTGAACTCTTGAAGGAGATTTATCAATTCTTGTTTTATCTGGACTGTCAGAGTGGTACCAATTTTCACCTCTTTTATTTCTTCATCTGTTCCCAAATTCACAGTCTCAACCTTTTCTTTGTGGGGTAGAATTTGTTTGTCTTCTTTTTCTACCAATCTTAATAGTTCAGTAGGAACATCACATTCCAGTTCATCCTCACACCCATTGATTTCTTCCAGACATATGGGCTGCTCTAAATTTATCACTGGATTAAATTTAGGAATAAACATGCTATTAACATGGTGACACCTGCAAATTTAAGTCGGACATATTTCCGAAAGAATATAGTAAATTTATGAAATAATAAATGTAAAAATGTAAGAAAATGTAAAGAATGATTGCCATATGAAAATTTTAAAGAAAATTCCTTATATTTAACATAATTTCCTTTACAAGATAACAAAAAAGTTTTCATATTTTTGAGCTAAACATAAAGATTAGTTCTGAATATTACTCTGCATTAATATTAAAAACTATAGGAAGATCTTCAGTGGTCCAATTGGTGAGTGTTTCTCCAGGAAGACATGGTCGAATCCTATCCAAGTATTTGCCAGTTTTGTTGTCATTCATGATCATGTTGATAAATAATCCATTCATAGCTTCTTCAACTATGTCTTGATCTTTCGTCAACTTTTCTTCTTTAAAGGCTTCAACAAGCTGCTGTTCTACATTAATTGTTCCCCCTGATCTGAATGTTGTCTTCAACTGTGGGAAAGACATGTGTTTCCAAAGGATTTCTCCCCCTTTCAATTTTGCCTTTCTGTCTTCACATCTTCTTTGCATCTCTTTGTTCTTTTGCTGAAGATTGGGCTTAAACCCTAGCCCAAAACGGTATTTCTTCATCTTTATACTGACAGGAACTGAAATCCCTTGAAGATTCTTTCCTAGACCTCTCCCAGCTTTAGCTCCGATGCCTAAAGTTTGTTGTACCGTCATCTTGGTGCAATCAGACAATCTGGGATATGGAATTTTGCTTCCTTCTGCAATAAAGGTTGCATTTACAAATTCAAGAGCTCGAAAAGAGCATTCAAGAGCATCATCATTGGTGTCAATATATGGAACATCGCTTGTTACAGACGCAATGATTTCTTCTTCAGCACCAACGCATATTAGTTGTCCATCAACAACAAATTTCAATTTCTAATGTAATGAAGAAGGAACGACTCCTGCTGAATGAATCCATGGCCTCCCTAATAGACAATTATATGTGGGGTGGATGTCCATCACTACAAAATCAATATTGTACACGACTGGGCCGATTAACAACGGTATTTCCATTTTCCCAAGCACTTCTTTTTGAGTACCATCAAATGCTCGTACCACATTCTGATAACTCTTCATGTGTGATTGATCCAGAGGCATTATTTGAAGTGTAACTAGAGGCATCAAGTTGAGAGCGGATCCATTGTCAATCAATACTCCTGGCAACACATGACCATGACAATGTGTCGTGATGTTCAAAGCTTTTACTGACCCCATTCCGCCTTCCGGTATTTCATCATCTGTGAACGTTATGTAATTGTCAGCGGCTATATGTCCCACAATTCTGTCAAGTTTATTGAGGGATATATCTTCGGGGATAAATGTTTGATTGAGGATTTTCATCAAAGCATTTCTATGTGCTTCTGAATTCATCAAGAGATCAAGAATAGAAATTCTCGCTTGTTGTTTGTGTAGTTGTTCAACCACACTATACTCACTATGTTTCAAAAATTTCAAAAATTCTTGAGCTTGTTTTTCTGTCACAGGCTCATTAAATACTGGAAGGGATTCATCCTCAAATACCTTCTGATGTATTGCCATGGCTTTTCCTTTTGCTTTCACTTGTTCTGAAGCATTGGATGTTTCGGGAGAGTAACATCTCCCACTTCTTGTAAAGAAACCGACCTCACTCACTGCTTCAGACGTCGATGTTGTACTCAGGCTTTGGATTTTCTCTTCTGTTTTTTCTAAAGAAACAGGTCCTCCTACCATTGAAACATTGGTAGTATAATTCCAAGGTACCCTGCGGGTATCTTTGTATGGAAATGGTAGAGGAGTGGTAATAACTACTTTCGGCTTTATTGGTGCAGGAATCGCCGTAGATGATTTCAAATTAATGATCACAGGATCATTTATTCTTTGACTTGGTTTAGAATCCTCTGATGAGCAAACATCATCTTCTTTTTTCTTTGGTTCTTCTTCAAAGAATTCTATTTCTCTGTTGTTCATCAATTTTTGCACCAAATCCCTAAACTCAGGACATAGTTGAATTTTATGCCCTTTCTCCTGATGATATTCACAATAATTATTGCCTTCATTCTGCTTTGGCTTGAATTGTTGTGGAATTATACCGGCTAAAGAGAGTTGCTGGAATACCCAAACAAACGGAGATTTAATTTCAGAAATATCAGTCTTTGCTTTCTTTATGTTCTCTTCCTGAATTGCATTTACGTTTTTATCTCCATGATTTGGCAATGGATGATTTGATGCAGATGATGTATTGAATTCCAACTTCCCAGTGTTGATCAAATTTTGAACCACCCTTTTGAATGCTAAACAGTTTTCAATGGAATGACCCGTAATTCCTTCATGGTAAACACAGTGTGCCTTTGTATCATACCAAGGAGGGAATGGTGGTTGCATGGGAACCAAGGGATAAGGCCGTATAACATCTGCTTTTAACAGCGAATCATAGATCTCTGCATACGGTACTGGTAAAGGTGTAAAAGACAACCTTTCATTTTCCTTTCGAGATCCTCTGGACTCTGTTCGATTAGTGTTTGTTTCCTCTTTCTTAACCCTTGGCTGGGTTATTGTAACACTTTTCGATGAATCCTTGCTGTAAGAATTTGCATTATTGACTTCATTCTCCTTTTTCCGGTACGTAGGTCTTTTGGAACTAGACCCATCATTTGATTCAATCTTGCCACTTTTCAAGACATTTTCAATGAGTTCTCCAGAAATGACCAAATCTGCAAAATTTCTGGTTGCATTCCCCATTAGATGATTTAAATAAGGAGCCTTCAAGGTATGAACAAATATTACTGTAGCCTCTTTTTCTGACAAAGGTGGTTGAACTTGGGCCGCAGTGTCACGCCATCTCTGGGCATACTGTCTGAATGTTTCATTATTCTTTTTCTCCAAATTTTGGAGAGTCCATCTATCGGGGACCATGTCTGTTACATGGCGATACTGCTCTAAAAATGCTTTAGCCAAATCTTTCCAGGATCTAATATTGGCTTTGGTCAATTGAGTATACCATTTTAAAGCCGGTCCTGTCAAACTATCCTGGAAGCAGTGAATTAACAATTTCTCGTCCTTCACATATCCTGCCATTCTTCGACAAAACATAGTAATGTGGGATGAAGGGCACGTAGTACCGTCATATTTATCAAATTCGGGAGCTTTGAACTTGATGGGGAGGATTAGGTCTGGAACCAAACTCAACTCACTAGCATCAAACCCATAGAATGATTCAGTTATTTCCACGGATTTCATTCGTTCTTCTAAGTTCTTGATCTGTCTGGTCAGTTGTTCATTTACTTTTTGTTTCTCATTCAGCTCATTCAAATCCGGGATCAAATGATCAGTATTAAGATCCCCTATTTTCACATCTGATATAAGCGGATTTTTGCTTGAAGATGCAGGATCCACTTGTTGATCTTCATGTGGTTTGACTTCTTGTAATGCAGATGTACGAGCATTGATTTGTATAGGTGTAGTACTAGAATGATAAATTGGTTCTGGTGGAAAACCTAGAGGATACATAGATTCTTGATCAAAAGATACAGGATTTTCAGGCATTTTTCCAATAATAGCCTGCCTTTTAAACATATCCTCTATTTTCTTCATCATACTGTCTTGTGAATTTGCAATACTGGCTTCAATTTTTTCCAACTTCATTCTCATTTCTTCTTGTTCTTTATGATGCTGTTCTTCAATACGCTGTATTTTATCCTCCATAATTCTCTTAGTAGCTTGTCTAGTACCGTAGTGATGTAGTATTTCTCTTTTGGCCAGAGTAACTGCGATTGAAAAATCTTTTAATATTTTTTTTTCAACTTTTAATTAATGAATTTTAACTTAATAAATAAATAATTCATAGCGAAAATTATGAAATGAATGATGAATGTATGCAAAATGTATGTATGCAAAAAAGATATTGATCCCAAAAAGTTAACTGTCATAGAACAACTTTCATCGGCATACAAAATTTTCTTTATAATAGTTCAGAACTACAGATAAGGCGTAGCTTTCCTATTAAGCTCTATAATTTCTTTCATTAACCATGACACCTTCTTTCCGCACTTAGAAACTGGATCAACGTGATGCTCAATTATTTTGGCTTCAACAGCTAGTTCCCCAACATATCTAGCAACTTCGCTCATTTGTACCATGGCCTCGAACACCATATTACTTCTTTCTTCACTTCTTTCAACATAGAACTCAGTTGACTTTTGCCATTGTTCATTTGTTCCTTCAAGAGTTTGTTCTAACTCAGTGATTCTGACTTGACAATTGTGCAGAATTTTTTCAAGATCTCTAATGCGTCTCCGCAGTGAAGCATTTTCCTCATTACTTTCTTTGAGATCATTAGGCCCTAGACGAACCTTTTCTTGAAACAACGATTCCTCAAGTTGCAAAATGTAAGCATTAAACTCTGAGTTTTTATTTCTAGACTGATCCAGATCTTCTTCAAGTTTTGTTCGTGCTTCTTGCGTTCTTTGATTAAGCTTCTGGATCTGACCATCTTTGTTTCTGCATCTTCGCATCCAATTTCTAGCCACTTCCTGCTCTACCTCAAGTCTGGTGTTGAAATTTTTTCTTTCCAGCTCCCATTTTTCTTTTCAACATTGGATTCTTCCATCTTTTGGCCTCTGACTTCAAGTTCAGCAATCAACTGGTTCATTTCAGATTCAAATCCCTTGAACATGATATTTTTCTCACCTTCAAATTTATTAAAGATGTCATTCTTCATCTCTTCTAAATCTTTGGCTCGATCCCTTTCTCTTTGCATTTCATTCATGATCTCGCGGTGTTCAGCCTTGTGTTTTATAATTCGCTCTCTTCTGTCGACCTCAAAATCTTCCATTTTTGCTTTCCTTTCTCAAGGCTTTTGAGTAGACGGCTATTCTTTCCTTTCAGATCTTCAACTCGTCTTTTCTCGATATTCAATTCTCTAGTCATCTGTACCGTCGATTGGCTGGGTCCTGATGCTTTTCGGGATTTATATAACTCCTGGTAATTTTTCTGTAAGGCTCTGTACTCATCCTCACCTTTTTCTTTATCTTTTCTCAACATTGCACATTGTGATGAATGAAAGTCAATGTCAACCCCCAACATAGCTTTATCTTGTCTCATTTGCTCTAATTCTTTCGACCAGCCTTCTCTTTCTGCTTCAAACTCAGCTCTCAAGATTTCAATCTCTGATGGAACCACCTTAATGCGATCTTCCATAGAAATATCCTCATTTTGATCTGGTAGAGGAATATTTTCGTTTTTTCTGACAGATCTCCAATCTTCATAATCAGGAGTTAGCATTTCTTTTGCTGCTTTAGCTCGGATACAAAAAGTTGTTTTCCAAGCTGTAACGGCTTCCATGATATTTCTTTTATAATTTTTGCTGTGGAATGCGAATTCAGATGACTGTAATCCAGCAGTGATAGGTACAAATTGACGACCTTCATACTGTCTTATAACCAGAAGTGGTGCATATCCAATTCCTCCCCATAATCCGAGCAGCATTATCCAGTTGTAATCACCACACCTGTAAAAGAATTCCCTTTGTATTTGCCACGGGGCTCGCCAAACAACGTCATTGCTTTGCAGGTTTCGAAAGGCATTAATCCACATATCTTTCTTAATTTCTTTAGGCCATTCCTGCTCCAGAAATTCTTTTAATGGTGAATAATTCTTATTAAAGCGTCGGTATGAAACCTTTTCTGTCCTCCAGAAATGACTACGGATCCAAACATATAACAACTGGTTACACCCTGAGAATCGTCCACCTCCTAGCCTTCTACAAGTATTTAACGATCTGAAGGTCTCTGCTAGGATTGCAGAAACAGGATTAATCTTTTTCGGTAGCTGTTCAAACAAATCTACCACTGCAGCTTCAACATATCCCAATACTTTTGGGAAGATGACCATACCATATATACCCAGAGCAAATAAATCGAATCGTACTTTATAATCTGGATGGCTCTGAATAAATTCTCTAATGTTGGTCCAAGCAATGCCTTCGCTTTCGCCTTTTTGTTTTGTACGGGATGCCACCCATTCTTCTCGTACCCCAGCAATCTTTGCTAATTTAACTCGAAAGGGTTGAGTTTTAATTGACTTTGAATAGATTCGATTCTCCAAAACCCCATCTATATGTAGCAAAGTTGTGTATTCTTCAATAGTAGGGACCAAATCCTCTTTATTGAGAGTGAAGCAATTGTACCCTGGATTCCAGAATTGAATTAGGGCTCGGAGTAATTCATCATCAACTTCTACATAGAGCAAATATGGGATGTCTCCGTACGTCTGATAAAACTACAATTTTTTGTTTGAATCCCAACTTTCCCAAATGCTTCGCAAATCTTGCGTATCATTTCTTTTTAGTGAAACTGGAGCATAACTGGCCAAGTCAGATACATAATCATCCTGCAGACTATCTCCTTCTTGTCTTTGTAAGTCCTCAGCCCACTGTCGTACTTCTGAGTTTAGAATTACTGATTTGAACACTTTTTATCCATAGATGAAGGCTTTCCAATGAGACAATTAACACAAGGATCAATGCCTTTTATCCTGTATGATGCTATGCAAACAGAAAAATAAAGAACACAAAAAAAAATAAATTAGTTTACATAATAAAAAATTCAATAATAACATTTACATAAATATTCTTTATTTAAACATGCTTTTCTGAATTTAAATAATTTAAATAAACATGTAATTTAAACAATAGGAAAGTCAGAATTCATTTCTCCTGTGTGTACACCTATTTTGGACAAAATTTCGGCATGACTTCTGATCGGAAGAGTTTCTAAGGTTTTTTATATGCAAGGTTTCAGATCTAAGAATAAGGTACCCGAATTGTCCTTGTTAGTGTCCCCTTGGGCTGCTAACCCTCAATCCTAGTCCATCACAGACTAAAATGGATCGAGTTCAATTCGAGGGGATACATTTCTCTATGCCTGACACGGAGAATAAATTCTCACGAAGACATAGAGCATATGAACCCCGAAAGTTACTTGTTAGGTCTGACACGGAGAATAAATTCTCACGAAGACGCCGCTTTCACTCCCACTTAAAAAGGACAACTCAATTATAGAGCTTTATGTTATGTAATGCAATTATTGTGTGTGAGGAGAAATGTTCATACCTCTGACAAAATAAATAATGAAATAAAATAATTGCAAATAAAATACAACATATAAATATTATAAAAATAATAAGTAAATATAAAGATTTTGAAAAGAAAGAATTAAAAATTAAATATATAAATTTTTAATTTTTAATTAATGGAGACAAATTATAATTGATTTTTAAAAGTTTGACCGTCCTCAGCGGAGTCGCCAAGCTGTCGTAACCGGTTTTCGCCCGGGCACGAATTTTTTTACTTGGTTGAAAAAGTGATGTGAATAAATGGTTTTGAAAAATAATTTGGGAGTCACCATCGGCCTTTTGGATCAGGTAGGTCGAATACCTAAAAATTATCTTTTAAAAGAGTTTTTAAGAAAACATCATTTAAAAGATGAACTGATCTGCGTTTTATAACCAAAAATTCGTTCTTTTTAATAATAAAAAGGGATTCGTGGTCGGTTACGTTTAGGGAAGGATTAGCACCCATACAACGCCCAAAATTGGTACTTTTTAATTATAAATTGTCTCTATTATTAAAATTATAAAAATTCAAAAATATATTTAATTTATAATCCTATTATTTCAAAATTATATAAAAAAATATTTATTTATTTAAAAATATCAGAAAAGAACTTCTAGGTGCCTTAAGACAGCTCTTTTCTTTGATATTGATAAATATTAATTTAAATAATATTGTTTAAAAAATATCAGAATAGGACATCCAGTTGTATTAAGACTGTCCTTTTCTTCGATATTAAAATAAACATTAAAAAATTTATTCCAGATTTATTATATATATTTATGAATACATAAAATATTTAAAATATAAACAAATAAAATTAAAACAATAAAAATACCACTAAAACAATATATTTTAAAAGCAATAAAATAAATGAAAACTTATAAAATAAATGACTAAATTATAGTAAAAATAAAATTAAAAACTTAATTCAATATTAATCAAAGTATTAGGGATTAAACATGCTATTTCTTTATTTTATTTATTTAGTGACTAAAATAAAATTATCTAAAATTCGGATATTATAATAAAATAAATTAAAAATATAAACTAAGGATTAAAATATTATTTATTAAAATTAAGGGATTAAATCTGCTATTTATCCTAAATATATTATTTTAATATAAAAGACTAAAATGAATAAAATTAAAATTAAAGAACCAAATTAAAAGGATTATAAATTTGATTTAGTGACTAAAATGTAAAGTTTACAAGTTGGGAGGACTGCGGACGGGGTTTAACTATTGTTTAATTACGCGCATAGTCCTTCCCGAAACGACGTCGTTCGGGAAGGCCTATATATGGTCCAAAACCGGCTGGCCCGAAGGGCCAGCCTTCATTTTTCATTTTCCTTCTCTCTCTCTTCTCTGAGAGAGAGAATTTTCTCTCGCTTCTCTCTAAAACAGAGAGAAGCCCAGCCGGCCGGCAGCCGTCAGTCGGCGTTCGTCCGCCGTCAACCACCGCCGCCAGCCACCGTCTTCGGTGGCCGGAAAAATTTTTTTTGTTCTAAACGTAGATCGGACCGTCCTAAGGACGGTTCCGATGCTCTTTTCCGTTAAACGGCTCCCAATCGGAGCAAATCTAAAAAGAATACCTTCGGTTTTTCGAAGGTTTTGGTGAGATCCGGCGTTTGGCTTCCTCGGTAAGTCTTTCCTTCTTCCTTTTTCCTTCTTTTTTTTGTTTCTGGTTGTGGGATATTTGACTGAGATCGTTGGTTAGTAGTTGTTTTTTTTTTCTTTCTCTGTTTTTTTTTCTTTCTCCGGTTCTGTATCTCTCTTTTTCTGTCTCTGTTTTTTTTTTTTCAGGTTTGGGGTGGTGGCTTTTATAGCCACCACCGGTGTGGCCATCGGACCGGTCCGAAGATGGGATCTCGGTGAGTCACCGGACTGCCAGTGGTGACTCACCCCGTAGCTATGGCGTGGACGGCTGGTGTTCTAGCTTCTGGAGTCTTCGGTTGGGACGTGGCAGCGGCGGAGGTGGCGAGATAGCAGCGGCGGCCGCGTGTCCCTAGGGTATCAGACCCTAGGGTTTCCATCTGGGGCAATCTGGACCGTTGGATCTCTCAGATCCAACGGCTGTGATGAGGCGGCCGACTAGATTAGGGTTAGGAAACCCTAACTGGAACCCCAAATGTTTAGGGTTTCTGGTTTGATCTGGATTGGTTCTGGTTTGTTTGTAACTGGGCCGGTCCAGTTGTAATTGGTCTGTAATTATTTATTTATATAGATTTATTTAATATATATTTAATAATAATAATAATAATGATAATAATAATAATAATAATAATAATAATAATATAATAATAATAATAATAATAATAATAATAATGTGGGTAAAAAATTAGTATCTTCATTTAGGATAGTCTACTTTCGCCATATCACTTTGTAGGTGGAATCGTGAAAAAATATCCCAAATATAAGAGAAGTGCGTTTTTGAAAATTGTTCATACGTTTATTAGGACGTTCTAACATTAATATTAGTTAAATACAATTTTAGGCCGCCTTAAATAAAAATTGGGTCATTGTTATTTTGTACGAGTAATCTATAGAAAAGTCTCTCAAATATAAGAGAAGTGTGTTTCTGAGGATTATCTATATAGAAAGGTCATAATTTATATACTATTTAAAATTTACAATCCTCAAACATAAAAAAAAAACGTATAATCAATTTGGTACAAATTCTAGGTGTTGTGGGTGTGTTCATCATTCCTCACGCGTAATCGACTCACGAACCTTATATTTAAAATGGATTACTAGTTCAACACAGACCGACTTACTTGTATCTTTTGATTTAATTTTTTTCTAAAATGATTTTTGTTGAAAACATTTTGATATTTCGATATAACAAATTAAGTTAAATGAATTTTAAGATTTTCCAAATGATTTTCTAAGTATATTCGATATAATTATTCGAATATCAAAACATTACTCTAAATCTTTCAAAAATCATTTTTAATCCTTACTTAAGTGTAAAATTAAGTTTTAATCTTAAAACAATTTCAAAATAAATTTTCAAAGTATTTCGAACCATTTCAAAGCCAAAAATTCCAGATTGCTCAGAGGGAACCGATTCCCCCCCAAGGGGGTACCGATTCCCCCCTGAATGGTTTGGCTCCGAGATTTCCAGAATGCTCGGAGGGAACCGATTCCCCCCTGTTCAACGGTCGAAATATTTGAATTTTACACTTAGGGAACCGATTCCCCTCAAGGGGTACTGATTCCCCCCACGCTCCAAACTGTTTTATTTATTGATTTCACACTAAAACGGCTATATTATCTTCACTAATAATCCCCAACGTTCAGAAATGATTCAAGGTGTATTTAAGCAAGCTTAGAAGACATTGATCAACAACAAGAAACATCAAGCAACTAGAATCAAGAGAGAATCAAAGAGAAAGCATCAAACCTCAAGTTTGAGTATTTCAAGTCTATTTTCATTCAATATTCATTTTGCTTTCAAGAATACTTATTGTGCTCAATTGTATTCATCTTTGAGTGTTCTTTTCTTTGTTCTAGAATTGTGCAAACAATCTACCTTGTGAGGTTTTTCTTGTAAGTTTGCAAATTTGTAATCTTCTCTTTGAGAAAATAGTGTTCTCAAGAATTGAGGTATATTCTTGAGGGAGTTGTAAGGTTATCTCTTTGGCCTCAAAAGAAAGAACAAATTAGTGAATTTGTTGGAAAATCCTTAGTGTGGATAGCTAAGGTAGTGGACGTAGACTTTGGTTGAGAAAGTCGAACCACTCTAAATCGCTGTGCAATTACTTTCAATTTTCTGCAAAAGCTTCCACCAAAATTTTAATTGCCAATTCACCCCCCTCTTGGCCGATTCCGTCAATCGATTAACTCAACAATTTTAAAAGGTAAATTTTCAGGCATTTGACCTACCTAACCCAAAGGTCGATGGCGACTCCAAATTTATTTTCTTAAACCCTAAGTTTTAAAATTAAGTTGGTTCGATCTTATTCCAGCCGTAAAAAAACTTAAGGGCCGTTCCGACAATATCAACTCTTTAATTAATTGAATCTAAAATATTAAAATTTTATTGATATAATGATAAAATTAATACCCAATGTTTATATAAATGGTCACTCTGCCTTTGTTTTTTTAGAATATTTAACTCTTGATATTTTAATTTTTTTAACTGTATGATGTGGTTCTAATATAATATATGTTAATTATATTTTTTTAATCATAAACAACACGCATCCTACGAACACATATATTCGAATCCATAATCTAAAAAGAGAACGACACTTTTATTAATTACTAAAATAATTAATTTACTTCATTTATTCAAAATAATTGATTGCTAAAGTCATCTTTTGTGTTAAACCAATGTTTATGAAGGTCATATAAGGCTACTAATAATTTATAGAAGTTTGAATTCTTCTATGCCATGCCGATTGATAAAAGATAATATATTTAATAACCAATAATTTCATTCACATTAATATATGAAGAGTCCTTAGAAATAACTTGTAAGGTACTTATTGTATCTTTTATTTTATTATAAAATAATTTCTTCTTACTTAAATGTTAGTTTATTGAACAGATGAATCTATTTGTATATTAATTGATTTAATTGTGATTATGTGAATATATTGATTTTAATTATAATCTGATTTGTGTATCATATTGATTATTTAGTTTTATCTTTCTTTAAAAACATTAAATTTTAAAAATATAAAAATAAAAGAAAATAATTAAGGGTAAAGTACACAAATAGAGCACCACCTATAGGGTATTGCTTTATTGAGTTCATCGACTATTAAAAATTATAAAATAGTCCTCCAACTATAGGGT
The DNA here is from genome assembly GCF_006381635.1 of Hibiscus syriacus. NCBI lineage: Eukaryota > Viridiplantae > Streptophyta > Magnoliopsida > Malvales > Malvaceae > Hibiscus > Hibiscus syriacus. Next base: position 296,417 of record NW_024062124.1, on the reverse strand, counting down.
GTTGCTTCATTAAATCCATTGACTATTAAAAATTACAAAATGATTACCCGTATATTTATATGTTCTAAACTCGTTATTTTCTGTTTAAAAAATTAATGGTCGTATGAGTTGGAAGTTAACGTGTTGATTAAGATATGATAGTCATTTGAGATTCGATGATCATATTTTATCACATCCCAATCAGTAGGTTAATGTTCACCTCAGATTATCATCAATTTTTTAACAGAAAATTATGAGTGGAACATATGATTAGTAAGGTGATCGTTTTGTAACTTTTAACAATTGAGTGAATCAACAAAGTAATGTCCTATAGTCGAGGGACCATGTGGGTGCTTTACTCAATAATTAAAATATCGCCCGTTGAAGTAGTCGACAAAAATACAACGTGGGTGCCTTCTTTCATTTTGCCTCCATCTCAGTCTTCCCTCCAACCAACGAAATTATCAAATGCAGCCGACCCCACAAACCCAACCCAATTACAACCATTCATTTGCAATACTTTTCTCTAACTAGTTATCATCAACGGTTGAAATCGGTTTCTGAACTTCGAACTATCTTTTTCCTAAGAGGCGTAATGCACAAATCTCTGTTGGCCGTCTTTTCGCTTTCCTTTCTCTCTCTTTCTCTGAACCGTAACACTTTGTATTTTTCTCTCTGCGTTCACTCATTTATTTCTCCATTTAAAAAATAAATAAATTAAAATATTTCAATTTCTTTTTGGAAGAGAGAGAGAGAGATTCTGCATTTCGTTGCGTTGAGCTCTTACGAATCAGATTCGCGGTTGGAGGTTTATGAGCCAAATCGGTGTTGTTTTCAGTTTACGTGTTTGAGATTCAGAACTCGAGTTGAGGTGAGTTGGATTCTGACTCGGTTTTATATTATTTTTTTAAAAGCTTTCAAGTTGAGCATGTTTGGCTGGCGAGAAAAAGAGGGGAAAAGGAAAATTATATTACTCGCGTTTTAGTTTCTTTGAGTTTATATTTCTGAAAGTTTGAATTATTTCGTTTTTCTTAACTTATTGATTTTGATTTTGAAACTTCCGGCCAAATTAGAAATTTCTTGGAACTGAGCTGCATCGTTGATTGACTGATCCAAGCATCAGCTCTGTGTTTAATTTTTCTCTGTTTTTTGTTTCCTTTTTCCTCATTTTCAACAGAGTTTCAGTCAGGCTAGGAGTTGAAAGTGGAAGGTCTCTTGAATGAGAGTTTTCGGATCCAAATCAAATACTTAAGGGAAATTGAATTATAATTGAAGTAAAACTCCTGAGATATTATATAAACTAAACTCTTAGGTCGTACTTTAAACTAATAGATTCTTGATTGTTAGTAGTACAACATGGCGACCGGGATCCTAAACTCAGTTTTAGCCTCCGATCATAGCTCAGTAGTTTCGATGAACTTATTTGTTGCGCTTCTTTGCGGTTGTATTGTGATCGGTCATTTACTGGAGGAAAGCCGATGGATGAACGAGTCCATTACTGCCCTTGCCATTGTAAGTTGTATTTTTGCATATACATACATACATACATATTGTATTATTGTTAAAGAGAAAAAGGCATTAATTTTCATAATGTTGGTTTGTTTTAATGGCAGGGCGTGTGCACTGGAGTTGTGATTTTGCTTACAACGGGAGGAAAAAGCTCCCATCTGTTAGTTTTCAGTGAAGACTTGTTCTTCATTTATTTGCTTCCACCTATTATTTTTAATGCGGGGTGAGTTATTGATGTTTAAAGTGCTTTAACTTCTTCTCTTTCTTGGGGGGGTGGGGTGATGTGTGTTTTTTCTTTTAATTTAGTTTAGGACCTTTTTATCCAAAAAAAAATTAGTTTAGGACCTTGTTGGAGATATAAAACTTAGTGACAGGTAAAAGTCATACTTTGTGAACAAAACAATACGGCTAATGCATTATTTTTCTCGACTTTAATAAAAATAGTGCATTGAATTCAATAAAATTGTAAATTAAGAATCAACAAACATGCTATAAATTGACAATGATTGACATTTTTCTTTTTACCAGATTCCAAGTGAAGAAGAAGCAATTTTTTCGCAACTTTATGACAATCATATTGTTTGGTGCAGTTGGTACTTTAATATCATTTAGCATCATATCTGTAGGTATGTTTAGTGTTTATATGACTTTTACATTGTTTTCATATTATTAGTGAAAGTTTGTAAATGATGCACCACTTTTATAAGTTCTATAGAAATGTGCTATAAATTGGTCCAACTCTTCATTACCCTTGTTTGACACCTATGTCCAACACTATCCACAGGGTATGGAGATATGACTATTGACATACATCGAAAAACTTGAATAATATTGACCTAACCCGTACATGATTTGACACTCATATCTAAATCCGAGTGCCATAGAGTCTGATCATACTTATTGTTGAGTGTACAAACATGCACGTCTGCACACAATCACACATACAAAATTATTAATATCGGTGTTATCTTGTCAAGTAAGGTATTATTTCTATGGTTGAACAAATACTACTTTTGCTAATTTTATCGTAATATCTTTTTTTTTTGTCATCTTTAATGGTGGCCTAGGTGCAATTGAGATTTTCAGGAAAATGAATATTGGGGATCTGCAGATAGGGGATTATCTTGGTAACGTTCATGCCGCTATCTCTTTTTCCTATATTATTTTTATATTTATGTTTCAGTCTTTGCTAATTCTCCTCACAATCTGAACTGCAGCAATTGGGGCAATATTTTCTGCCACAGATTCTGTTTGCACTTTGCAAGTATGTATGTCGGAGATCTAGATTACGGTTACAACAGTTAAACAGAAATTGTGCCCATCGATTTATACTCTGCTTGTTTGTTCAGGTTCTTAATCAAGATGAAACACCTTTATTGTACAGTCTGGTTTTCGGGGAGGGAGTTGTTAATGATGCCACATCAGTGGTTCTTTTCAATGCAATCCAGAGCTTTGACCTTTCTCATATCAACACTGCCACTGCTTTGCAATTGTTGGAAATTTCTTGTATTTGTTCATCTCAAGTACTTTGCTGGGAGTTGTGGTGAGGCTTTCTTTCTATTCCCAATTTGAGGATATCCTTGATTATGGTGTGGTATTCCTTGTGATAATTTTTTTATTTTATTTTCTACAGACTGGACTGCTTAGTGCTTTCATCATTAAAAAGCTCTATTTTGGAAGGTTTGGATGTTAGTCCGATGTAAATAATTTTGCCTCATTTAACTTGCTGAGGATAAATTGAATTATCTAGTAATTTCATGGTGTATAAAAAGTGCGGAATAGTTTAACGTTCTCAACCATAATCTATATTACTTGAACTTGGGTGTCGTATGTGGATATTCGTCCAACACGAAAGTATTCAATATGTTCCTAGTTTTTTCCATGTATTTGGAGGAATTCTGGTAGTTCATATCCCCATCCGACCAGTGCTTCAAAAAGAAAAAAAATGAAGAGTTGAAGTAAGATTGTAATTTTGGTTGAACATACTTAGATTATATATCTGCCTAAGGTGTAAGCACTTGTCATACTGTTAATCTAATTAGTTAGATATACTGGTAAATGCTTGCTGTTATTCTTTCAAATAATAGCATCGTCTTGAATAGTGATCTCATATCTTTCTCTTCTTGCAAAAACAGGCATTCAACTGATCGTGAGGTTGCTCTTATGATTCTCATGGCTTACCTCTCATATATGCTTGCCGAAGTAAGGTTTCTTAGGCCTTGCGGGACCCCTCTTCATCGACTGTTTTCGTCTTTTCTATCAAGAGAAAAGGCAATCTTATCTATGACAATGTTGGAACTATTATCTTGCAGCTTTTCTATTTAAGTGGGATTCTTACGGTATTCTTTTGTGGGATTGTTATGTCTCACTATACGTGGCATAATGTTACGGAAAGTTCAAGAGTGACGACGAAGTATGTTCAGTCTCCAATATCTGTTATTTTGAACTGTAGCCAACACTTCATGTTATTGTATCTCACCCCAAATATTATTGCAGGCATGCTTTTGCCACTCTGTCATTTGTTGCCGAGATCTTTATCTTCCTCTATGTTGGAATGGATGCTCTGGACATTGAGAAGTGGAGAGTCATTAGTGATACGTGAGGCCAATGATATTGATATTTGATACGCCGATTTTAGATCTAACCAATGGCTTAAAAGTTCAGTTTGGGTTATTACAAGTTAACACAACTCTTTTTTTTTCTCAGCCCCGGAAAATCGGTTGGGGTGAGTTCGATTCTGTTGGGTTTGATTCTTGTTGGAAGAGCAGCCTTTGTTTTCCCCTTGTCCTTCGTATCCAACTTGATGAAGAAAGCTCCATATGAGAAAATTGGTTTCAAAAAGCAGGTACGAGTTTCAAACCATTCTGACTAGTATCTCTAGTAGGCCCGAGTTCAATAAATTGATACCTCTTTGCGAACATCTACTTTACAGGTTACTATTTGGTGGGCGGGTCTTATGCGCGGTGCTGTCTCGATCGCACTTGCTTATAACCAGGTACGAAGATTTTAACTTAAGCTTATTCAGGCCATGGTTTGCATATTTGTTAATTCAGTATGCCAAGTCGAGATAATTTGCCGATGAAAAGTAGAAAACTAGTGTAGAATTGCAAGCTCGACTTTCCTTTATGCAGCGATGACGAATTTAGTATTCACTTTGCAGTTTACCAGTTTAGGCCATACACAATTGCGAGGGAATGCGATGATGATAACGAGCACAATCACGGTTGTTCTTTTCAGCACAGTGGTAAGACATGATTTTATACAAAGCTTGATTATGACCTCGTATCTTTATTGTCGTACTTTTCAATCTTTTCCCGACATAACTGTTTCCGAATCGCAGTCTAGGGTGAACGATATGCTCGTTAAGTTATTGTTTATGTTCACCTAATCGAATTAACTAAAGTCCTTCAATTTTTATCGAAAAATTTGCGCTTTAAGTTGAGTTGAGCTCATGCTTCTTGCAGCATAGCAGTTGTAATCGAACTGATTCCACCTCTCTTTTTAACTCGTATGTAATTTTGTTGGCTGAAACCATGCAGGTTTTTGGGTTGCTGACTAAACCATTAATTAAAATCTTGCTTCCTTCCCCAAAACATCTCACCAGAATGCTTTCATCTGAACCATCTACTCCCAAATCATTCATCGTGCCACTTCTCGACAACGGGCAAGAATCCGAGGCCGACCAAGGAAACCGAAGCGTAGTCCGACCTAGTAGCTTAAGAATGCTCCTGACCACTCCTTCCCACACCGTGCACTATTACTGGAGAAAATTCGATGACTCCTTCATGCGACCTGTATTCGGCGGAAGGGGTTTCGCTCCCTTCGTTCCCGGATCACCCACCGAACAAAACGGTCATCAATGGCAATGAAAAAAAGGAACTCGAAGCCGATATTTAACAGGATACTAAAACACTACTAGTTTCATAAATTCATAGTGAAAACAGCTCAAAAGCCGGACTTCAGTGTGAAGTTTGTGTTGATATAGATTAAGAGTTCTGCAAATTGATTATAACAGCAGCTTTGTCCAGTGTTAGCTGTTTAATTTTTGGTTGTATTCCTGTATTTGTTGTGTTAAACTGTCAATAGTGAGATTGTATTTTTGACTTAATGCTTGGTTTATTTATCGTTATTTTTTAAATAATATATATATATATATATATTATAATGTAAATCTATCATGATTATATGCACATAAATAGTAAGATATAAAATATAAAATGTAATTTTAATATAATTATACACTATAAAAAATAATTAAGTAAATTAGTTTAAATAGATCTTATGTCGACTAATACGGGTCAGAATGTAGATGTATATTCGAAACACACTTGAAATGTTCAACCTTATAAAATCTTAATATTGAGATAATTCATAATTGATTTAATATTATTTTAGATCCATGTATTTAGTGACATCGATAGTAAAAGAATTTTCGTTATTCCTTGAGGTTTTGGATTTAAGCAACAAGAGTGTCAAATGTGAGTTTGGGATGCTAAAAAAACTCAAACCCGATGGGTCCCGACTTGAACAGACCCTATAAGGGTGTTTTTTAAAAAAAAAATCGAGGCTAGGGGTGGGGCGGAACAAATTATAAGGTGTGAAATTTTGGGGCGGGTCGAGGCCGGATTTTAGGTGAAAAATCGCCGACCCGACCTGACCAGACCAATTAATTTATACTTAAATATATATATATATATATATTACATTTAATATTTTAAGAATTTTATTTTTATGTTATTCAAATATATTATTTAAGCATGAACCATATATTATTTAAGCATGAACCGAGTGGTCTTCGTGGTAAAGGAACATTTATAGTTCCTTGAGACCTGGGTTCGAGCATCGCGAACGTTAGGGGTATAAACGTTTAATGTTAAGAGGTTGAGAATTATCTTAGACATATACTGTCTTGTACTTAATATATATAATATAATATATATAATATATTATATTAAAATAATTAATATTTATTAATTATTTAAAAAATTTATATTCAGGTCGAAGTTAGGGTTTAATCTAAATTCGAGCTGGTCTAGGGCGAGAAAAAACCTAAAATTTTTCTTAGTAGGACGGGATCGGATTTTAGTATTATGTTTTAGGTCGGAGTCAGGCGACCAAAAACCCGACCCGCCCTCGTGCCATCCCTAAGCCTATTCCATGATATGTACGGTTAATAAATAAGTAATTATTTGAAGAAAATTTAGATTTTAGGGTCGATAAGTGTCTATGCTCACGCCTTGTAAATCTCGTAAGACATATCATTTTTCTTTTTAAAAATTGTTCTATAATATTATAAAGATTACTTTTAAGTATACGATACTATCTAACCTAAAAAGTCAGTGGTGATTTAAAAGTAATTTTTTTTTGGGAAAGTTGAGATTCAATCTAAGATTAAAGATAATTTCGATGTAATGCTTGACATATAGAATATTTTTGTGTTTATTTTATTTGTTTTCTTTAAAAATTCTAAAATAATTAATTTTCTTTAAAAATATCTCCAAATTCTTAAATCTCTTATGTTCTTAACCCAAATCTTTAAACCTCATACGTCGTTAAATTAGCCACTTTATTTTGTTATTGGACTTTTATTAGTCAATCACATCCTTGTAGTTACATGTCATCGTCCATAAACCTTATTGTATAAAATCAATCTTTATTGATCCATCGTAAGTTTATTATTATCGTATTGTCGGAGGTCTTCCACGGAAGCTGCTCTCAAACTGGCGTTGGGGGAAGTCTACTACCCTACTTCCCCTTACCCCATTACATATGGGAATAGGGTTTTATTGTTGTTGTAAGTTTATTATTATCGATGAAGATTCACCGTCGACCAAACCAAAATTGAGCCACTTAAATCTCCAACTTGATGTATGTGGGTCAAACCAAAATTGAGAGATTTTGGGGTTTGAGAAAATATGAATTTAGAGAATTTTAGAAATTTTAAGACTTAATATTTTTAAAAAAATGTTTTAATAAAAAACTAATGACATATGTCAAATAATTATTGATTAATAGATTTTTTAAAAAGTTATTAGCGAAATGACTTCAAAATAATTATGAAACTTCAAGCACCTTAGAAGATAATTTTGAAATTGTTAAGCATTTACTTGGGAGAAAAAACTTTAAATGTCTAAAACAAATGATAGAAACAATTTCAACGCTCTTTTTATCAAGGATAAATTACATTATTCCTCACTGAACTTTAATTTTTCTCCTATTTCATTCACCTACTTTTAATTTTATCAATTAACTCACTCTACTTTGTACAGTGAATCTTTTTTGCCACTCCACCGCTAACTTTGTAACGACGTTATGACATGGATTAAATAAATATTTTTAATCATTAAAAAAAGATGAAAATTATTAAAATTTTCCCCACTTTCATTCTTTCTTCTTCATCTTCCTATTCTCTCTGTATTCTCTCCTCAACTTGAAGAAATTCATATTCCGACCACCATACATACTGTCGTTGTACATTAGAATTTTGGGTATCTGAAAGAGGGGAGGAACAATGATGATTTATGGTTTGGAGCTTAAAATTAGGGTTTTAAGGTATATAATTAGAGTTTGAGACTAGAATTTAAGATTTTTTTTTAAATTGTAAATCCCTTGTGGCAAATTTTATTATTAAAATAAGTCATATGATAACTTTGTTAATAAGAAAATGGTCGAGTGACCCAAAAATTCAATGTTCAAAGTTGAGTGAGTTAATTGCGAAAATTGAAAGTACAATGAGTAAAATAAGGGAGAGTAAAGTTCAGTGAATGATGTAATTTACCCTTTTATTCAAATAAACATTATGTAGAAAATCAGAATATCCCTATGATAATATAAATTTGATTTAAAAGGATGTTTTAGTAATTTGCCACAATTGTCCTTCATTGATTTTATTTGCCACAATTACCCTTAAACAGATAAGCTTTTGTCACAACTGCCCTCAATTAATTAGCATATTACTGAAACTACCCTCCTTCGTTTCCTTTCATTTGCGTCCATTATTCTAAATGACCACTGCATTTGCTTTTATTTTCTAAATTACCCCATTTATGCATGAACTTTTAATAGTCGAAAGATTCAACAAAGTAATATTTTTATAGTTATACTATTTTGTTTTGTAACTTTTAATTATCAAGAGATTCAATAAAATAATATCTTATAGTTAGAGAATCATTTGTATAATTTACCCTAAATTTAAATATAAACTCGAACAACTTGAATTAACTAGAATTTTATAAACTAGGGTCGACTAGAAAAAAATTAAAACAAAATTTTAGTTATAAGATAGAACCCGTAAACTCAACTCACACAAAATTTTCAGCTCAATTCGACTCAACTCGATCATACTTATCCTTGTTCTAGGATATAAATTCATGAAATTTTAGGGGCATATATGTAATTTAATTCCCAGAGAAGCCCCTAAAGTTGACCAAAATCACAATCATGTCCAGAATTGAATTACAAAAACAGTGCCGATTGAGAAATTAAGTCGTACCCCGCATACTTTGTGTTTCCCCCAATTTCGTACTCCTTCCCCTGATTTCTGTCCCTCAAATCCCTAAAACCTTTTCTTTGGACGTTGTTGAGAATTCTTCACTCTTCTCTTCTGCAATTTCAGAAACAGGCAAGTTGTATTTCTCTGTTTCTTCAATTTATTGCTCTTTCAAATTTTAGGGTTTTTTGTTGATTTTTTGATTGCTTGCGTTATTATGGGTTTTGTGTCACCGGAATGCATGTGTTTTCTTCGCCGTTCATGTTTGTTCATGGCTCGTATGGATTTGGTTTATTTTTGTTTTCATAAACGTTAGTTCATTTCTGTGGGTTGAATTTGGGTTTTAGGTTTCTATTTACGTTTAATTGTTTTTACCGGGTTGAAATTGTTACAAACTAGGGTTTTAGTCTCAATGCTAGAACGAAAGAGGGAATTTATTCGGTTTCTCTCATTATGGAAACAATGTTAGTGGAAAAGCATACGTTATAACTCGTGTTGACATTGCATGGTTTTGTATTTTTTCACTGAATTGTTCTTATTCTCACGCGTGTGTCCATGGTATCATTTTGGCTTTTTTTGCGAAGGTATTTTCGAAACATTTAGTTATAGTTTCCAGTAGGAAATTTTGCTGGATGGTTTGTTCAATGCAGAATTATGAAGACTTCAATATCTTCTATCATTTCTTATTTTCCCTAAGCTTCTAATCAAAAAATTTGATCCCTCAATTGTATGTTCCGCTGGTTATCTTTTCAATGGATTTCAAAGAATGCTGCAAATACATTTTTTTCACCCTTTTTGTAGAGCTTTTACATCGCTGTATTCATGCACGCAAATCAACTTATAATGTTAAATGTGATATTGATTATGATAGATAAGATTTTGAAATCTTCGGATTCCTGGCTGTCATATATGGGACCGAGCGGCCACCATCTATGGCGGTTGACAGTGGCCGACGGTGGCGTCCGACCACCTTTTATTTTTGTTTTAAAATTTAAATTATTTTTATATTAGATAATAATAAAAATATCAGTCATACAAAAAAAAATAATTCAGAGTGATCAAAACAGGAGCAATTCGAAAGTTCAGTGAGTAAATTAGTAAAATAGGAGAGAGAGTAAAGTTCAGTGGGGAATGGTGTATTTTAACCTTGTTCTAATGGTGATAAAACTACTGCAGGACCCATGAGGAGGCGATAGATGAGTTTCTTGTCTGATCTTTGACAGGTCTTGGAGGAAGAGTACTGGATTCTGTTACAATTTAATTCAATTAGTTTACTAGAGTAATCATTAGCTTTTTTGTGTGTCTGAAACACATTCAACCAGCTCCTGTTTGGACTTTTTTGGCAATGGATTGCAACAGGGAAGAAGCCATCAGAGCCAAAAACATTGCGGAGAAGAAGATGCAGAATCGGGATTTTTCTGGGGCTCTTAAAATTGCAAACAAGGCCCAACAACTTTTCCGGGATCTGGAGAATATTTCTCAGATGATAATGGTGTGTGACGTGCATTGTGCTGCTGAGAAGCCTTTGTTTGGTAATGAGAAGGATTGGTATGCCATACTTAAGGTGGCGCAGACAGCTGATGAAGGTACTATAAAGAAGCAGTATAGAAAATTCGCCCTCCAACTTCACCCAGATAAGAATAAGTTTCCGGGAGCAGAAGCTGCTTTTATGTTGATTGGGGATGCTCAGCGGACTCTTTTGGATCAGGGCAAAAGATCTGCACATGACATGAGGCGCAAAGTGACTGTTAATAGACCGGCTCCGGCAGCAGCATTTCGCCCTCCGCAGAATCCAAGTTGGCACCCGTACACAGCTGCCCAGAATAATATCCCCAACTTTTCTGGTTTGAATTCTCAACAACAGCGACAACCACCAACTCAAGCAGGGTTCTCCAATGGCCAGCACACTTTTTGGACCAAGTGTCCGTACTGTGCACTTAGGTTCCAATATTATACAGACGTACTTAATAGATCTCTTAGTTGTCAAAATTGCAGCAAGTACTTTGTTGCCTATGACTCAGGTGCAGGTCCACAGGCAACTACTATGAATCATTCGAATTTTACTCGACAAGGAGTTGTCCAGAATCAGAGTACTCGCGGAGTTGATCAAGGATCTCAAAGGAAGTTCACCACTGAGAATGTTTTTACAGCTTTTACTCCAAAGGCGGCTAGCACTTCAGATGCCCAAACGAATGGTAAAAGAGGAAGGAAACAAACTGTTGAATCCAGTGAAAGCTGTGACAGTGGGAAACAAACTGTTGAATCCAGTGAAAGCTGTGACAGTGAAAGTAGCATTGAGTCAGAGGAGGATGTGGTGATTGATGTCGATGATGAAGTTTTGTCTGGAAAGAAGGTTGATTCTCAAGTACCTCAGAATGTGCGGAGATCTGGGAGGCATAAGCAACATGTCTCTTATAAGGAAAATTTAAGTGACGAGGAGGATACAATTAATCCCGCAAAAAAGGCCAAGGGAAGTGGATCACACTTTGCCACTGAAGAAATGGCTGATGAAGACAAGCCTGTACACAAAAATCAAGCGAAAGAAGAGAAGAAAGCAACGGACCTCAGAGCGGGTAAAAGGTTTGAGGCGGGCTTACCCAATGGAAAGAATACTTGGGAAGCTTCTGCTGATGGTATCAAGGGAAATTCAAAACCCGATGTTGATGATTCTGTGTCAAATTCAAGTTTGAAAGAAACAAAAGAGCCCGATCATTTTGATTTCCCTGACCCTGAGTTTAATGACTTTGACAAAGAGAAGAAAGAAGAGTGTTTTTCGGTAGGGCAGATTTGGGCTTTGTACGATACGTTAGATGCCATGCCTAGATTCTATGCTCGGATCAGAAAAGTTTTCTCGTCTGGGTTCAAACTGAGGATAACTTGGCTGGAACCAGATCCAGATGATGAGAATGAAATACAATGGGTCAGTGAAGGTTTGCCCGCTTCTTGTGGTAACTTCAAACACGGGGAGTCTGAAAACACTGAAGAGCGTAGTATGTTTTCCCATTTGATATATTGGGAAAAAGGGACATATAGAGATACCTATAAGATGTTTCCAAGAAAAGGAGAAACTTGGGCCCTTTTTAGGAACTGGAACATCAAATGGAAGCTTGGTGCCCAGAAATATGAATATGAATATGTTGAGATCTTATCAGAGAACGCTGAAGGTGTAGGAATAATGGTTTCTTACTTGACCAAGGTCAAAGGGTTTGTGTGTGTCTTCGCTCCAATGAATAAGGATCCATTTCTTATCCGACCCAATGAACGATTCAGGTTTTCACACAGGGTGCCGTCTTTTATGCTGACTGGTGAAGAGAGACAAGGGGTGCCGAAAGGTTCATTTGAACTCGATCCTGCTTCTTTACCTGGAGAAATTTTTGTTTCCAAGGACTTGAAGGAGGAAGGTAATGGCAGAGATCCTAGTAGTTCATGTCCCAGCGATTCAGAAACGGGGAAGCCAATGGTAGGATCAAATAATTTTGTTCCTTCAGCTTCGACTTCGAAATCCTTTGAAATTCCAGAATCAGAATTCTACTGTTTTGATGCCGACAAAACCAAGGAGAAGTTCTGCAATGGTCAGATCTGGGCACTGTATGGTGATGAGGATGGCTTGCCAAAGTACTACGGCGAGATCAAGAAAATCGACTCCCATCCGGTTTTCAAAATATATGTGAAATGGCTTTTCCCTGTCCCGTCGGACATGGTCGAGTGGTCTGATCCGGACATGCCAACTTGTTGCGGGAAATTTGTCATTAGAAACAGCTCCCAGGCCTACACCTCCACCGATTCCTTTTCCCATTTGTTAAAGGCCGAACCTACTGGTTTGAAGGGCGAATACACCATTGTACCTAGAAGAGGGGAAATCTGGGCCTTGTATCGCAACTGGACTCGCGACATCAAATGTTCCGACTTGGAGAACTGGGAATATGACATAGTGCAGGTATTAGAGGATAAGTATTTTCTCTTCAAGGTATGTGTTTTAGACAAAGTCGACGGCTTCCACTCTGTTTTCAAGCCCCGAGTAAAAGGAAAAACGAACGTCACACTCGAAATCCCGTGGGTCAATCAGCTTCGATTTTCTCATCAGATTCCGTGTTTCCAGCTAACCGTTGAGAGAAACGGCAGTCTAAGAGGATGCTGGGAGCTTGATCCTGCAGCACTGCCACCACATTATTATTCCTAATAGGATTCAGTAACAAGATTATCAAGTTTAATGATGCATTCCCTTTTTTTTTTCTACATTATGTGTACATTACATGATGCTCGACAGGTCAGTGGTTTAAAAAACATGACAGCTTGTGGCTGATGTCTTAACTTTTGTAGGTGTAAAAGGATGTCCTTAATCTTCGAGTCATATTCTGATGTGAAGCAATTGTAACATCATTATGATTTTGATGACTTAATGTTAATCCTGTTGTAGTCATTTTAATACAAGACTTTTGTCATTACAGCATGAGTTTATCCTTGTTCAGGCTTTACTTTTGTTGGGATTGTACTAATCGATCCATTCATTAATTGAGATGATCGAAATCGATTAAATTTATCGTATTTATTGATCTACTAATCCATATGAAAAGAGCTAGAAATAATTGAAATTGCATAAATTTATTTCATTTATTGGTTGAGTAATTTTGTCGGATATTAAAAAAGATTTTTATTATTAGAATAATTTTTTACAATATCAAGATTTATTATTAGAATGATCTTTTACAATATAAAAATTTACTATTGAATAAATTTATTTCATCCGCACTTCCACAACAATAAAATTAGGAGTGCAAAATTAGGTGTGTAAATGAACAGAGTGTTCGGTGAATTGTTCGTGAATATTTTGTATAATTTTTGTTTATGTTCGTTTGTTAAGCTAAATAAACGAGTATGAATAAATTTTTTTATGTTCATTTAATAAACGAACGAACACGAACAAATGTGTGTTTGGTTAGTTTATATTTATGAACAAGCTCATTTATAAGCTTGTTTAGGAGCTCGTTCATCAACTTGTTTATTTATGTTCATGAACAAGCTCGTTTACTCGATCTTCCTTTTTTTTTTATATATTTTAAATATTGGTGATGGTAGTGACTAAATTGAATACATGTAAAAATTAAAATTAAAATTATGAATTTTGAAGAGTTTAAGCACTAATGATGTAATTTTACCATTTTTTAGAAAAGAGTAAAACTAAAAGTTCATTATATAAACACTAAACAAATAATAAAATAATACTAAACGAATATATTTGTGAACACTAAATGAACATATTCGTAAACATATAAATGAACACTTTTGTGAACATATAAACGAACATATTTACGAACATATTCGTGAAGAATATAAATATAAACGAACACCTTCAAAAATAAATAAACGAACACGATACTAAAAATTTAAACGAACACAAATCGAACATGAATAATTTCAAAAATAAACAAACGAACATGAATATAACCTTATTTGTTCAAACTCGTTTTATTTACACCCCTAAATACAATCAACATAATATATATATGTAATATAGTATAAAAGTATACATATTTAATTACATTTTATTAATTAAATGTAATTATTAAATTAAAACAAATTCCATTGATTTTCTTAAATAACGGTGCCCTATTTTTCTTATATCTTTTTTACAAACCACCTGAGAGCAGCAGGATAATACTCTGTCACTCACTCTGCAACACCCAAAACCACAAAAAGCTTGTGTTGAATCCCTCCTTTTTCTAATGTAAAGAGGTGTCTGCATTTTAGGGATTTGATGCGGTTTTGCCTTCTTTAAACAAATTCGCAGATGAATTGAAGTGAACAAATGGGCAGTATCGGAGACGTCGATGGCGAAACCAAACCCTCTGAAATGAGCCCAAGCACCGATTCCGCACATGCCGAGACCCAGCCCTTTGAATTTGATTCTCAGTTTCCCGATTCTCCTTTTCCTGGTATATTTATCTCAATCTTTGATTCTTTTCCCCTTAATATTTTAGTATTATTAGTTATTTACGCTTTAAATCATTTGAAATTTATGTGAATTACGAGCTTTAAAAAAATTCATAGAGGTGACGGTTGTGATAATGAATTGAACTTTCTACAAGATACTATTCCTGTAGACAACAACAATGTTTCTATTGAAGATGAATTTGACTCTCAGTTTCCCGATTCTCCTTTTCGTGGTATGTTTATCTCAATCTTTGATTTTTTTTGGATTAATATTGTAGAATTATTAGTTATTTATGCTTTGAATCATTTGAAATTTATGTGAATTACGAGTTTGGAAAAAAAACATATAGGTGACGGTTGTGATAATGAATTAAACTTTCTTCAAGATACGGTTCCTGTGGATGATAACAATGCTACAATTGAAGATGAATTTGACTCTCAGTTACCCGATTCTCCATATCGTGGTATGTTTATCACAATCTTTGATTATTCTTTCGCTTAATATTTTAGTATTATTAGTTATTTATGCTTTCAATTATTTGAAATTTATGTGAATTATGAGTTTGAAAAAAATACATATAGGTGACGGGTGTGAAAATGAATTAAACTTTCTTCAAGATACGGTTCCTGTAGATGATAACAATGTCCCAATTGAAGATGAATTTGATTGTCAGTTTCCTGATTCTCCTTTTCGTGGTATGTTTATCTCAATCTTTGATTTCCACTTAATATTTTAGTATTGGTTATTTATGCTTTTAAATCATTTGAAATTTATATGAATTATGGGTTTGAAAAAAATACATATAGGTGATAGAGATGATAATGAGGATGATGTTGAATTAAACCTTCTACAAGATACGGTTCCTGTAGATGATAACAATGTTTCAATTGAGGATGAATTTGAGACCCAATGTCTGAACCTTGGTGAGGAAACTCACATGTTGAACATTGGCGATGAAACACAAGTGTTGGATGATTTAGATTGCTGTGAGAATATGGAGACCCAATTGTTGGATGAATTCAATGTTGGAAGTTCTCTTGATAGTGAAAGTGAAGGAACAGATGGAACTGAGGTTTTGGATGATGGTGATGAGGTCTGGGATGATGAGGTAGTAATTAGCGATCATGTTCAATTGTTTGGTCAGGAGGAGAAGAAGGAATCTTCGGAGAAATTTGATACACCTACTGACGAACAGAGGAGTTCGGGTATGTTTTATTCTGAGTTTTTTTGGCAAGTGTTGTAGTATTGGCTACGTATATCTGTATGTTTTGTATGGCAAGAAGTTGATCCTGTTGTCTCAACTGAATTTATGATATTGTGCTGCACGTTTCTTCAGGAATTCATGTTCCTAAAGCAACACCGGATGTCAAAGCTGTGTCGGAACAGGAACCTGGTATTTTTCTATGACTTGTTCATGGCCGGGGAATCACTTTCTTGATATGTTGTGGATCTATTTGAATCAACTACTGGTTATTGTCTTAGGGGATCAGTTGATTTTGATAAGCAGTTCAATAAACTTTTTTGCAAGATTAAGCTACCCTCGTTAGTCAATATCCTTAAGAAAGTTACTTGATAAGTTATATTTTTCATCAATGGTTGCACATTCTTCCACTTTTAATCTAGATCAAATGTGATGGTGAGTAATATTAGAGCAATTTATTTTCTAACTTAACTCGCATTTGGAAGCATTATCATTCATATTGAAATATCATAGATAGGATGGTGAGAACTCTCAGTTTGCCAATTTTATTAAATACACAGTCCTTCAATTTCTCTATTAACGTTTCTTGTTTTCTTAGGATCTGTCCGAAGGTTTACTTCTGTCCGTGCAGCGTCCATGCGGGCCTCTGGTCTTGCAGCTCGCAATGTGGCATTTCGACAAATGAACAGCGAGTCTTGTTCTATCCCAACTGATAGTCAGTTTTCGGACCAGTGCGCAGTCGATACTAATGGTTTAAATCCGGAAGTCGTGGAGAACATTAGTCAGGCACAAGATCAGGGTAATTGTGATAAGAACTCTATCAATTCAAGGGTTGGTTGTGCAACTGCAAGAAAACTTTTTGCCAAGGATTGTTTTACTGAAAATCCAGGAATTTCTGGGAACAATGAAAACACAGATGCAAGAGAAGATTTGCTCGAGGTTCCCAATTGTGATGGTCCATCAGCAGGTTTAAGTTATATTGACTCTCAAGAACCTGGGGAGTTATCACAAGCTAATGCACTTAATTTCGTGGAAAGATTTGTAAATGATAATTTGATGGAACTTGATGATGAAGTTGATTTGGGTAAGAATACGGGGCGGAAATCGAAACTTATCTCATGTGCAAAAGGGCCACAAAGCTTGGCCAAGAAAACTATCGAAAGAAGCACCGCTGGTGATGCTGGGAATTTTGAATGGGATAGTTTTCTGGAGGATGATGGAGGGGGTGATATTTATCATAGAATGAAGGAAGAATTCTATGGTAATAGAAGCCATTCGTGGAAATCTTCTACCCACCCCCAGAAGCGTAAAGGAAGGAAACTAGATGAATCTTGTAATGGAGACCAACCGAAGCCCACTGATAAAATTACAATTCATTCTGATTCAAAATTACTTTTGTGCAAGTCGAAAGATAATGACAAGAAAGAACAAGGTCAAATGAATTTTAGAAAAAATCTTTCCAATGAGTTTGATGAACAGTTTAATTTGGATTCCTCGAGAGGGCAATTGGAAGCCACTGCCACAGAGATAGGTGCTGCTGAAGATCCAAATGACGTAGGTTTTGACACTCAGATGGCTGCTGAAGCTATAGAAGCCTTGTTCTATGGGGAGGCGGCTACTGACCCTAAAGCTAATCAAGGTGTCCAAAGCATATCCGAGGGATCCTCTAAAGGTTCAAATAGGGGAAAAACTGTGAAGAAAATTTCTTCTACGTCAAGAAAGGGTGCTTCTTGCTCTGATGTAGATCGATTTACGAGACGATCCAAGAGAACTAAGCCATGTGAAGAGTCTTCAGTTTTGGTGGAGAAACACTCCAAAAGTGTAGGGAAGGACTGTGACATGGAGTTGTTTCTGCCAAAATTGAAGAAAGCTAAACTTCGTGGTGGTGGATCAATAAGGAAGCAACATCCTGAAGAGGTTCATACTAGAACACCCATTGCTCATAGAACTGGGCAGTCAGTCAAAAATGTGCAAATGGCTGAGGCTCTAGTAAGTGATTGTAGAAAAGGTAGAAAACGGATTAAAGAAGCTGGTTTCCTTCAAGAAAGTAGATTTGGGAGTACGGATGTTGAGCTATCTGAAGTGTCAAATGCTAAAGGTCGACTCTCTATATTGCATTCCAATCAATCCGGAGGACATGGAAATGGAAATGTTAAATTAAGTATTGATGTTCATTTGGAGCTGATTGCGAAAAGTAGTGGCTATCATGTAACTTGCTATCCCAAACGAAGAAGATCCTCCCAGAAAACGCCTGTTGATGTTGGTGTGTCTGACAAAAGGGAAGAACAGTCCCGAAAACCTGTTCAGTCAGATGACAATGGGTGTCCAATTACTGTGCCGAAAAGGTCGAGAGGAAGCAATAAAAACACATGCATTATACCATCCACTAGGAGGACTACACAATCATCTGTTAATACTTGTCCGCTTTTGCATTTTGCAAACCAGAATTCAGAAGGAAAATTATCTCATCAAAGTTCAGATAAACAGGTTTCAGGTGATGATGATATCAATTGTAATCTTACCAAGAAGAATAGCAGGGTGATATCAAAGAGAAAAATTGGGTCCGAGGCAGCTAAGCCAATCAAGCACGCCGGTGGAAATCCTGATACAATATCTTCGTCAGATGCTGAAAATTTAGCAGTGAATGTTTCTTCTGATAAATCATCAAAAGAGAAATTAAGATCACCTGGTTCTCTATGCACTACGCCAACTAACCGTCCTACACCAATCGATACCACATCGCCTGTTTGTATGGGTGAAGAATACTTTAAACAGTCATGCCGAAAGAACCTATTAAAATCTTCACTTATGAAAGAACTCAGAAGCTTATACCCGATCGAGCCTGAACCTATTTCCCCTTTGAAAGATTCGAGGAAGAGAAGGAATTTAGCTGATGTTCGAGTCTTGTTCAGCAACCACCTAGACGAGGACATACTTAAACAGCAGAAAAAGGTATTAGTTATTTTGTAATTTCAGTCGCTCTCTGAAGGTATAAAAGCTTGTTTAAGTAAATCTTATTCCTCGATTTTTTAACCAGATCTTGGCTCGCCTAAGTATCTCCGAGGCATCATCTATTTCGGATGCGACACATTTTGTAACTGATAATTTTGTGCGCACCAGGAATATGTTGGAAGCAATTGCTTCTGGCAAACCAGTTGTCACACATTTATGGCTTGAAAGCATCGGACAAGTTAATATTCACATCGATGAAGAAGCTTATGTATTGAGGGATATCAAAAAAGAGAAAGAGCTTGGCTTTTGCATGCCGGTTTCTTTAGCACGTGCACGCAAGAGACCGTTACTACAGGTGAAATTTTCTGTTTTACCTATTGCTTTGGCTGCTTTTTCCATCTCGATTTTCACGCAATGTGGAAGTTATGCAGGGTCGACGAGTTTTAATCACGCCAAATACGAAGCCTGGTAAAGAAACAATCTCACGTTTGGTGACCTCAGTTAACGGTCAGGTATATGGTGGTTTCCCTTCAAAATTATCTCGAAAATACATATGTATGGATGTGTTATCATGAAAAATCATTTCCTTTTTATGTTATATGGGTCAACAATTCCAGGCAGTTGAGAAAATTAGCAGTTCTGCTATGAAGGATGACAAATTCCCAGATGATTTGTTGGTTCTATCTTGCGAAGAAGATTATGAAATGTCTGTTCGTTTCCTCGAAATAGGTAATAAGAGTTTGTAAATTAGCTCCTTTATGGCTTTTCTGCGAAATTCAGCTTTTATTCAAACGTTTAGCCGTTACGCTTTCAGGGGCAGAGATTTACAGTTCAGAGCTGCTACTAAACGGAATAGTTACACAGAGGTTGGATTATGAAAGGTTCGTACTATATCATCATGAAAACATCCTTCTCCCAGTTGCTTTTGTTACAACGGAGCACGACTCGATTATATTGCTCCAATTTTTCTTCTTAAAGTACTCATGTTCAACCTATATCCAGACATGGGTATGAGGTTTTGGACCCTTAAAAAACCTTTCAAATACACGAAAAAACTTTTTTTTTAAAAACAACATACGTGTACCATGTCTGAAACTCTCATCTTACTCTGAGCAACATATGCCAACCATGCACATTGGATGAAAAGTTCTTTATGCAGACCCAAAATTTTGTACCCTTGTGTTGGTCATTTTATCAGATGATTGGTGGTTCATTTTTCTGCATTGGCTAAGAAATGATGAAAAGTTTGATTTCCTTATATATATACTTGTAGGCATCGGCTCTTCGAAGATCATGTTCGACGAACCCGATCAACCGTATGGCTGAAGAAAGACAATAAGTTCCTCCCCGTGACAAAAGTGTAAATGAAGGTTCCTGCTTTCTTCTTTTTCAGCTTCCTCTGAATTTTTCTCCGGCACAGTTTTGGTAGGCATAGAATTTCGAACATGGGTATCTGCTGTAGGGATTTAGATAGTGGTTCGCTATCGGAATAGCAGCCATTATATAGCGGTAAAGGTACCGTCCGAAACCGTTATTACAAGATCACGATGCGCATATTGACTGCAATAGCGCCTGCAATACAACCGAAAATGCGACTATAATCGCAATTTAAATCCTGATCTGCAGTCTTGGAATCAGTTAGCTGTATATGGAAAATGATTAAGATGTATGCTTGTTTCGTTTCCCCCCTGTAATTTTGTTCGTAAATATGACATCATGTCTATATTTCTGATAAATTAACTATTATTTTACGGTAAGAAATTATATTATCAATTTGAATCTACTAATAATGTTATCGATTATTAAAATAGATTAAATTTTAAATCTTGACAATGTAGAATGGTTAAAATAATATTTAAATTCTCCAACATCATCATTAACTATTAAAAATTGAAAATAAACAGTCAAATTAGCATTTATCTATTTTATAAATTTAACTCAGTATAAGTTACTTAATACAGTTGATTATCCATTATTTTTTAAAATAAAAAATATATTAAGTTTTTTCTTTTACATTTTAAACATAATTTTTATATATTGTTTTTTTAATCATGTGATAAAATCTGTCATATTTTTCTATAAAAAAATACTACATTTAATTTCTCAATATGTGAAAATGGAAAGGGTAAATCACGCATTTAGTACCCAAAGTATCTGCTTTGGTTCGTTTTAATACTTAAATTTTCAATTTTTTTAAAATCATGCCTAATGTTAGTTTTTGTTTCATTTTAGTACTCTACTGTTAAAAACTTAATGTTTTTGGTGCTTAAACTATCAATTTTTGTCCGTTTTAGTATCTAAACTTTGATTTTTTTTTCAAAACTTCACGTTAAATTTTAAACATGGGTACTAAAATGAAACATAAACTAAACTTTAGGTATAGTTTTGAAAATTTGAAAGTTTAGGTACTAAAACGAAACAAAACTGACAGTTTAGGTACTAACTTCATAATTTACCCAAATAAAAACCTTTTTTTCCTCTCTTTGCGTTCTCTACACTGCGAATTCAAGAGCCAGCCAGCCATCCATCAATTCATTTTGTATCGCCGATAAGGGCTCATCTACGCCGCCGGCAGCTAGTGTGACGACGATTCCGGTTAAAGGGAAACCTCTGCTATTCCTTGCTTCCGGGCTCACTTCTGTTTCATCCTCTTCTCAAGCCACTCGAGGTATCGTTCTTTGTTCTTTTTGAAGTTTTAGCTAAGTAATAAATATCAGTGCTCATAGTTTTAGCTTGATCAGATTTTTGATTCTGTCGTTAATGTTCTAACTAAGCAAAAAAAAAAAAAATTGCAGCTAAAAGAAAAATGGCAATAAAGTTTCTTGATTGGTACTTAAAGGTTGCAGTTGGTTCGGCTCTAATTGGAGGTTCCATGGAGTTATTCATGATCAAGACTGGCTTCTGTGTGAGAACTCTCCATTTGCTCTCCCTTTCGTTTACCTAAATTGATTCATATCAGCATTTTATGAGTTTATTCTTTAAAACCTAAAAAATGTAGTCTTTGATTTCCTTTTTTTTTTTTTACAGATTTCCCCTTTCTTTGGTTGCCTGCTAACTTGATATATATCTTTAAATTTCATAAGATATTAGTTATGTTACTGAGACTTACGCACAAGATGTGTGACAGATACCAGCAGGGACGAACTTAGAAATTTAAGGGTGCAAAATTATAAAATTTCAGGGGTACGAAATTGGATCATCAATATAAAACACAAACAAAATAACTAAACTATATGGAATTTGAAATTTCCTGGGGGGTTCGACTGTCCTCCAGGACTCCTCTCGGTCTACCCCTGGATGCGTGCATTTATCCAACACGGATATGCTCGGTTGTTCTTTTTCAATTTTTTCCGTATATTTAGAGATTTGCATCCCAAGATGGGTACGGTACTCAAAGAAAGATGATGGAGAAAAGTGGTATATTAGTACCATATTATTGTTGTTAATTGATGGGTTTTTCTTACAGTTATTTTGATTGACTCAAGTCATAGTGTTGCTAATCAAGTAAAACTTTTAAGCTCTAGGGTGATTTCATTTTCAACATTTTCTCGTTGTCGTTAGTTTTAAAAATCTCGGTCACATAAAATGGATATCAAAGCCGGTTGCGTCCGCAGGATCTTCAAAGTGGATCTGATATTCTTATTTCTAAGTGCTAATTTCCTATGTTTATGTTAATTGTAGGTTAATTTCGGTCTTAATAATTTAAAGTAATGTCTTACTGCTATTAGTCTATGACTGTGTCATTAGCGACAACAAGCATTGGTGAAAGTTAGTTTCAATGGATGCTTGTGCTGGGTTGAAAGAGATTTGGTTTGATCTGTTATCTGCAATCCTTGGTAAATGTAAAGGGAGATGGGTATGATATCTATCTATTTCGAGGAGAGATAATAGCCCAAGTATCGCTATGATATGGTTATGTTTACGATTTCGTGTGTTCGTCGAGTCAGTTGCCACGTTTTTGCATGTAACTCTTGCTTGAACCGTTGCCTTTTTTATGTTGTAGATGACAAAGTGACTGTTCTAGAGTCTGAGAAGCGAGCTTGGGAGAATTCCCCTGAAGCTCAGGCAATGAGAGAAGCTCTTAATCCTTGGAGAAATCATGATGCACAAGAAAGAAAATGTTCCTAATGGAGCCACATCTGATTTGTTTTGAATATAGTTGCCTCCGGAACGAAGTTCGGTGAGTAACTAAATGCATTTTCTGGCATCAAGAACTAATCGACCCTTTCGAGCTTCGATCCCTGCTTGGACGTTATTCCGGTTAGATACTTTCTTGCAACCTGTCTTGTGGATTATTTATTGATAGGCCGAATTTCGGAATGATTACAGTCATGAAGCTTGATTTTTGTGTCATTTTCTTCTTCTTTGTTCATGTGATCAGTATCCTAAGATACACATTCCTCGCACATATTTGAACATGGTTATAGGAATATGAATTTCCAAAGATACACGAAACTTGTAAAATCTGAACATATCTGTGTTGGACACTGTTGTGGTCCCTTGGTTGTGATCGTGTCACTGGGGGATTAACGGAACTTTGGAAGCAATTGCCTTCCGTTTATCGCTGTTCTCGTCGAAGGGAGACCGAAACCTTTAGCTCATCAGAACTCACCCATAAGTCCGAGTAACATAGGTTTTCTAGTGAAGACTGAGGAGCATCAACGGAAAGAAAGATCATTAGAGCATGACTATATTCAAGAACATTACATTCTGTTTGTTTTGAGCGAGTTAACAATGCCATTCATTTACTATGAGACAGATTATGGTAGATTTCTTTGTTCCATCGGTTCATACCCGTTTAACGGTTTATGCTCATGATTGCTCGTCCGAGCCTCGAGGCTCCCGAGTTACATGAAGTTTCTCGAATTATGGGGAATATTCTAGAAGGTCTTGAAATGACCATCCAGCTCAGTAGGTAGAGCACAAGGTTCTTAATCTTGAGGTCGTGGGATCGAGTCCCATGGAGGGCATTTCATAATTCGGAGGTCTCCTACGGAAGCTGTTCTCAATTTGGTGTTGGGGGCAGCCTACTATCTTACCTCCCCCTTACCCCATACATATGGGAAAAAAGTGACAACCAATTCTAGAAGGTCTTATTTTTCAATACCCGACCCATGCACATCCCTAATTCTATCGGTAAATTATATCCAACTCTTAAAATTTCAGATATTCTTTATTTAAGTTAAAGTTACCGTTGAATCTTAGATTACTTATAAATTATTTTTATGTTTAGGAAAATGGGAAAAGTATCATTCCTTTCTTCTATAAAAAAAAATATGAAATATTCTTTTTTGTTTAAGTACTTTTTTTAATGCAAAAGATTTAGTAACAATGTCGATTACTTAAGACATATTTAATAATAAATTAATAAAATTTATTTTATTGAAAATTAATAAATTTATTGATAATGTTTTAAAAATATTTGATAATTTAAAATCAAAATTATCGGTTGTAATTTTAATGAAAAATGTACAAAATGTTAAGTAGGTAAGGACCTATTTATCACTAAATGGAAAACATTTTCAATACTTTTTTTATTTAGTTATATTAACCTTTAAAATTTATATTTGTCAAACGATCTAATTATATCTATTATTTAAATTTAAACCATAAATTAAAAATTGGGTCTCGGCCTTGTTTCACGGCGTTGGAGGTCTCGTGAAGCCACACCCAGATCTACAACCATCGTGTCGAGGCGAACAAGCTTGTGTAATTTGGGAGGGGAGATCATTTGGGGGGAGAGATTGAAGAAGAAAAAAAAAAGAGTATTTATAGACGAATCCAAACGGCGTCGTTTTGGCCCCATACGGCGTCGAAGGGTCTAATCTCTTATGTAGTCCTCCCAAGTTTCTCTACATTGCATTTTGGCCACTTTCATGCGATCTTTTTGTTTTTATTTTAAATCTAATGTCATTACAGTAGAAACTCTTTAAATTAATACTCGGTAAATTAATAAACCCTCTAAAATAATAAATTTGTCCGGTCCCGACTTGGGCCAATGTAAAAAATTGAAAAACTCGATAAAATAATAAGATAATAATTTTTCGTGAGATCCCTTTATAATTTTAGGTCCCAAGAAAATCATAAATTAATAATTCATAGAAACTGAAAAAATATATTACTCTTTTGAAATATGATTCAATAGTTGTCTGTTTTCCTTTAAAGTTCAAGTCTATTTGGAGCTCATATCTAACTTTTCTTATTGCATCCAATAGCTCAGGTGTTGTATTTTTGTATTGTATCATAAAGTTGTGAAGAGTGTTTGACGCCATAAGTGCTTCCTTTCGCGTAACAGGCTCCAAAGACATTGTATCATCTTCACCGTCATCCTCTGCATTGTTCTCAATGATAGTACCCACAATATCTTCTAAACTCTGAACCTCCGAACATGCTTCATTTTCACCTGGGTAGTTCATTAGATTGTCGATATCCATCTTATTACGATAGCCACATTGATTGATCATAGTCTCGAGGTCTTGAGTTTCTTCATCAAAAGTGGATTCATCCAAATTTCTTGCAACGTCACTAGCTGAACGAGTTTTACAGTGTCGGAAGCAATTTGCTATTGTTTCTTTTCGAACATCTATCGTCCAAGCTGGGATTGCCAAATTGATAGCATCAAGGACATTTACCTTCCCTGGATCAGATTTTCCCACCTCATAACCTTCCAATATTTTGTGGTAAAACCTTCTACGATAATGCATCTTGAAAGCTCTTATTATCCCAGCATCGCAAGGTTGAATCTTTGATGTCATGTTGGGTGGCAAGAAGAAGAACTCGACGTTTCTTAGCCCTTCAATAATTTTTGGATGTGCTGGACAATTATCCACCACAAGTAGAACTCTTCTACCATGCATCATTTGGTCAAATGAACGAACATATTCATCAAAAAGCACACTAGTCATCCATGCTTTTTTGTTAGCTCGATACTGACAATCCAAGCTATTCATGTTGACATTCTTGAAGCAACGAGGCTTTGCATATTTCCCAATAACCCATAGAGGGATTTTTCAGAGTCATCTTCATTGTAACAAATAACTATCGTCAACCTTTCTTTATTTTGTTTTCTTCCTTCAAGTTGTTTTGTTGCCAGTGAATGATTAGCTTGTAGCCTATAAAACAAACCAGTTTCATCCATATTGAAAACATCTTTCATAGGGAACTGATCAATTTTCTCCCGAATCGATACCAATTTCTGGTCCATGTCTTGTACATCAACAGACCCACTCTCGCCAAAACGAAGAAATGACTTTATGCCATGTCGGTGCTTGAATTTCCCAAGCCATCCTATAGAGAAGTTAAAATCTGAATCATCATGAGGGTACACGAGTTTCATTGTATCTCTTGCCTTCTGCAAAATTAATTCTCCTGTGATATTCACACGTTCTTGATGCTGGAGAAACCACCATAAACAACCTTCTCCATGTCAGGATATTTTACTGGTTTGTGTCTTTTGATCTCTGCTCTTCCCTTTTCTATTTCAGCAGGGAGATAGTCATTTGACCGCTTAAGTGTGTTTGATATTATTCCTTAACTAACTTTCAACTGAAATTTTCCCTCAAGCCATCTCTGCAAGTCTTTTTGTGTGCTTGCAGGATTATCTTTCTTGTACTCACACAACTCCTTACGTATTTGATCTGACATAGTTGATTTTGCAACACCTTTTAGATGAGAAGCCATCTTGTGAGATATGGTTTGAATACACATTCATGTAATTTATATATGCCAAACTTGCTTAAGAATACATTGAACACATTTGTTCCTCTTGTTTACATTTACTGTACTTCAAAAGTCATTATTGATTTCCAATGCATATGAACACAGTGTAGTTACTAATTTACGTTGAGTCCCAAGGTTCGCTGCAACGTAATTCTAAGAGGCATAGACTAATTTGTCTTTTTGTTTGGTATGTACAGTATAGTTACTTAAAAACTCTTTAAATTAATAATTATTAATTTATCGATAAATTAATAACTCTCTAAATTAATAAATTTCTCCGGTCCTGACATTATTAATTTATAGAGTTTTAACTGTATCTTGCTATTTCTATTTTTATTTCTAAGTATTAACTTTTTGGCTTATTTTCTTTTAGGTCCCCGCAGTTTATGCACATTTTTACATTTTCGTCCTTGTTTTAATTATGCAATTTTATGTTTTGCATTTATTTCAAATTAGTCACTTGTTTAATTTGTTTTTAATTCATTACTATTTAGCCCCTAATTTTAATTGATTTATTTTATTTCAATTTAGCCCATATTTTAGATCATTTCACTAACTTCAATATTTTATTTTCATTTCAGGTTATCCGAATCAAATTTCCGACATTCCGTTTATTTATTTTTATCGTTCTTCTCATTTATTTCACTAACTTTGTTTATTTTATTTTCCATATTTTATTTATTTATTTATTTAAATTATTTTCTTTAATTAAGATATTTAATAAGCATTATAATTTACTTCTTTCATTTCTTTTTAGGTATATCCCTTAAGGTACATTTTCTTGATTAATTTAAATTTAATTTAGTTTTCTTTATTTCAGCATATTAAATTTGGTCTTTAAATTTTAAATTTAGGAGAATTTTTGATTTGGCCCTCGCTTATGCTCAAGGTTCCAAATTAATTATTCTATTCAACCATTGACTAAAATTAATTAGGATTAATATTAGAGCCTCCATCTTAGGCCTAATTTCACATTTAATCCTTAAATTAGAAAAATTCTTAATTTGGTCCTCGCTTTTGCTCAAGGTTCCAATTTAATTATTCGAATTGCATGATTAATTAAAATCGAATAGGGTAATGTTTAGAGCCTCCATTTTAGGTTTAATTTAAACTTAGTTCTTTAATCTAGGATAATTTTTGATTTGGCCTTCGGTTATGCTTGAGATTTCATTTTGGCTGTTCAATTCAATAATTTACCAAAAATGATTAGGATTAATATTAGAGCTTACACTTTTTAGGTTTAGTCCTCCACATTCTTTAATTACATAATTTGACAACTTCTAGGTTAGAAATCCTTTAACAAACTAACCTAGTAAAGTTAGGACTATAATCGATCGATTGATTGCATATATTTTCAAACACAAGGCAATGTTCACTTATTAGGGAGTCAATAGTATATCTCCCGCAAGTATGCTCAGGGGGTGACTACTGGTGATTCTTGAAGTAGGTCGACATCTTTTTCAAAAAACCTGTCATGTTTCCAAAATTCCTAGGCAATGTTCAATTATTGGGCATAATAATTGATCTCTCGCATTTGTGCTAGGCGAATATTATTGGCTTAAATAATCAAACATCATTTTCAACTGTGCATGCATAAGGAGTTTTTGATTAAATAAAGTTCGAACTCAAAAATTTTAAATTTCAAAATAGGGTAATCAACTAGGTACTAATTTCTGGGCGCTATGGGGGTGCTAACCCTTCTCCACGTGTAACCCACTCCCGAGCCTGATTTCTGGATTTTTACAGACCCCAAAACTCGGTATTTTAATAAAAATAAAATGTTTTATTAAAATCACCAATTTTTATGGTGTCCCAATCGCATCTTAAATAGTTGGTGGCGACTCCTCGCATTTCAAAATCTTTTCAAAGAAAAACCCCAAGGTGTGCTAGTTTTTCCCCATCCGGGTGAAAAACGGTATCGACACCGTTATAACTCATTTTCTATTTCTTCTCCCCTCATCATTCAACCTTCAAATTATTATTTGCGACCACTAATTCTCCTGCGTTTTGCTCCATAAATGAACATAAAATGAACACGAGTAAAATAACTCGAAAGTAATGATAATATACTTTACTTAAGTTGAAGTTGTCATTGAATCTTATGCTACATATGAATTCTTTTATTTTTATTCGAGAAAGGTGACATTCCTTTCTTCCGACAAGAGATATCAAATATATATTCTTATATTGAACTGTACATAACTTATGAAATCTCAAACATTCTTTACTTGAGTATAATGTTTACCAAAAAAGGTAAAAGTATTATTCGATTCTCCCCACAAAAAATATAAAACATTCACATCTTTTTAAAGACAGTAGATGCTATTCTTTACTCAAAGTTAAATTTATTATAGAATATTATGCTACTTATGATTTTTTTATGTTTAAAAAAATAGAAAAAATTATTCATTTCTTCTAACAAGAAATATCAAATATTATTTTTATTTATGTATTTTTTAAAGGCATTATATGCTATTACAAAATGTCTTACGAGATAAATATAAATTCTAATAATAAATTACATCTAACTCGTAAAATCTCAAATATTTTTCACTTAAATTATCATCAAATATTATGCTACTTACTATATTTTTATGTCTACCAAAACAGGAAAAAGAGTTGTTCTTTTCTTTTTGACAAAAAATATTAAATATTCTTTTTATTTATACACTTTTTAAAAATAATATATATAGTTATACGATGTTTTATGTAATAAATAAGGGTTCTACCTAGAGATGGTAGGGATGGCAAACGGGTACAGTTTCGTGGATTCCGTACCGCACCCGCTCCAATTGGGGCGGGGATGGGTATAATTTTAGCGGGTAGTGGGCGGGTGTGGATTTAGAAAGTGATACCCGTCGCGGGTAGTGGGCGGGTAATGGGTTTGAGTCATTACCCGCCCCGCATCCGCCCGTCTAGCTAAATATCCATTAAATTTTGGACCATTATGAATTTAGGTGTAATTTTAGAGACTAATTTATAAATTGTAATATTGTATAAGATATAACATGTAATTTAACCAAATATTGTTATTGGGAATATTGTTTGTACCACAAGAAGTATTTGATATCATTGAGTTGATTGTACCTGTCAAAACTTATTCTGGAATTGTGAATTGTGAATTAGCAAGATACCATATGTTTGGTGTAGATAAACTTATTCTGGAATTTTACCTGTCAAACCTCTTCGTTGAGTATGAACCATTATATACACTCAAAGCTGAAAAGATTTCCAGAGGGTCTCAAGCATAGCACGAATGTATTTTATTGACCGCACCTGTGAACGTGATAAAGACATTAATAATTTCATCAAATTTATGACTCTGGTTGGAAGGACTGTAAATATAAATTCATCTTTACATATCATTGCTTTTCATAAAAGCCAAAACCCGAAACCTCTTCCGTAAAAAAAAAGTTTGTTTTCAGGCGGGTCTAGACGGATACGTCGCTTGTGGGTAGTGGGTGTGGGGATGGATTTGAGAATGTACCCGCGTGGGCGGGTGTGGATTTAAAAATTTGTACCCATCATGGGTGGTGGGCGGGTGATGGATTGAAAAATATTAGGTGGGTATGGGGATGGGGGAGGGGGTATCCGCACCCAACCCGCCCGTTTGCCATCCCTAAGAGATGGGCATGAGACCCGAACCCAACAGGTTCTGACCTGATCCGATTCGATCGGGGTGGATTTTTTTAAAAAAAAATGGGTTTGAGTCAGGTCGGACTTTTAAAGGTGATGTTCAGCCTACACCCGACTCGACCCGAAATTTTTTTACCTTATATATTTAGGAATAATTACAATAATACAACTCTATATATTATTTGTTCAATTAAATCATTGTTTTATTGAATAAAAATAATATTTTTTATTATTTCGGATTGTATTAGGATTTTATCTCAAAAAATATGAATTTGAGACGAGTGGAGGGTATATATTTTCGAGTCAGGTCGGGTCGGTGAAGAATGTAAAATTTTCGGGTCGGGTCGGGTTAGCCGAAACCCGACCCATGTCCATCCCTAATTCTACCAGTAAATTATATCAAACTCTTAAAATTTCAGATATTCTTTATTTAAGTTAAAGTTACCGTTGAATCTTAGATTACTTATAAATTATTTTTATGTTTAGGAAAATGGGAAAAGTATCATTCCTTTCTTCTATAAAAAATATGAAATATTATTTTTTTGTTTAAGTATTTTTTAATGCAAAAGATTTAGTAACAATGTCGAATACTTAAGACATATTTAATAATACATTAATAAAATTTATTTTTTTGAAAATTAAAAAATTTATTGATAATATTTTAAAAATATTTGATAATTTAAAATAAAAAATATCCGTTGTAATTTTAATGAAAATAATGTACAAAATGTTGAGTAGTTAAGGACCTATTTATCACTAAACGGAAAATATTTTCAATACTTTTTTTTATTTAGTTATATTAACTCTTAAAACTTATATTTGTCAAACGATCTAATTATATCTGTTCTAAATAAAATATCAAAAAATTTAAACCATAAATTCATCATTTAATTTTTTATTATTTAAATTTTCTTAAAGAAATAACGATTTGATCCGATAACTATTTTCTTAAAATGAAATAAATATTAAATATTATTTCATAATATGTACTAATTTTTTTTTTCTATTTCTTTTCCCTCCATCATTTAACCTCCACACCATCTTTCGCCAGTACCAATGTTCCTCTGTGTTGCTTTGCTCCACCAATGAATAGAAGTAAACTAATTTGAAAGCAAGGTTAATATTCTTTACTTAAAGTTAACATCGAATCTTATGTTACCAATGAATATTTTTATGTTTATTAAAATAGAAAAAAAGTGATATTCTTTTCTTCTAATCACAAGAGATGTGTTATATATATATAGAATGTATTTTTCAGGCTTGCAATGTGACATTCTTTTTCTCTCTATATATTCTAAGCTCCTGAATATATCTCTAACCATCTACTCTCCATCTTTCCTTTCTATTTGCATTTGAGAGGATGAACCTCAAACCTTTCCTTCATGAACACCACTTGGTTTACGATAAATATGAAAAACAAGAGGGTTGTTGTGATAGATGCAATCAGCAAATTGATGGTTGGGCCTTCACTTGTGAAACCTGCAAGTTTTGGCTACACCGTTCATGTGCTGTGAAACAACTGCCTCTTGAAATTTCACATCCTCTCCATTCAGAACACCCTCTTAAATTGGTCACCGAGAAAGATGATGATTCTTCCCATTTCTTTTGTAATGGGTGTTCCAGTCTTACTCGAAGCTGCTTGTACCGATGTGCAGATTGCAACTTCAACCTTGATCACATTTGTGCTTCTTCAACTACTATCACTAGTCATGGATATAAAGAAATCCCTCATTTCTGTCATTTTCATTCATTGACACGGTTCAAGTATCGTAAAGTGAGCAAGTATCACTATAGTTGTTTTTGGTGTGAGAAGCTTTTGTCTAGAGTCTCTTATGGTTGTTTTAAATGTCCCCCATCAGAGTCCTTCGTTCATGAAACTTGTTTGATCAACATACCCAATATAATCTCAAAACATCACTTTCATTCATCCCACCAGCTTCAGTTAATATATTGGTATAGTGTGTCGCCCTTTTCATGCGATGTATGTGGTTATCGCACTAGGTATGCTGTTCTTCAAGGATACATTTGTGAAAAGTGTCAATTCCTCATTCATATTAGTTGTGCTAAATTCAAACCTAGTCTGAAACATGAGTTGCATGATCATAGTCTTATCCTTCTTCCAACGAAATCCTCGTCAATTTATCAGGAATTAGATCCATGTAAGAAGTGCTCGGAGGAGATTCGTCCTAGCAAAGACTCTGTGTTTAATTGTTATTATTATCGATGTGTTTTATGTGGATTCAATTTTCATCTTCGTTGTTTGATACCATTAAGTATTAAACACAAATATCACAGGCATGAACTTATGTTTACTGATGTGTTTCTTGAGGATTATTCTGACCAT
Source organism: Hibiscus syriacus (assembly GCF_006381635.1). Lineage (NCBI taxonomy): Eukaryota > Viridiplantae > Streptophyta > Magnoliopsida > Malvales > Malvaceae > Hibiscus > Hibiscus syriacus. Next base: position 263,656 of record NW_024062124.1, on the reverse strand, counting down.
TACTACTGTGATATTTGCGAAGAAGAAAGAAACGCATACGATCCCGTTTATTGTTGTAACAAATGCACATTTACTGCTCATATTGGATGCGCTCTCAATGAGGTATGTTGCGATTTGTGAAAAGCTTATTTAATCCTTTTTCACATTTACTGCTCATATCAGATCCAATTTGTTTTCTTCATTTTTGCTTTAATGTTGGCAATGTCTCAGATAAAAGATGAGCCAACCTATAACTTGGTGGGTGACAAAGATTCAACAGGAAAACTGATGGAGGAAGATGAAATAAACGAGAGAAATGCAAACTTCTCTCCTTTTGAGGTTGGTATCAATTATTAATACATATATTGCCAAAGTAAAAGTGTGATTTTTAGAATTTTTTTTATGGGATTTTTTTCTTTTATTAAGGGTAAAAAATGATATGTATTAAGTTTATATATATAAGATTTGAGTTGCTATCAATAAATTAAATATTAATTGTATTATAAAATATATTAATGTAATAATTTATATTATGTTTAGTACACGCATTATAATCCAATACATATATTAATAAGTAAATTTAAAATAATAAATTGTATGACAATGAACAAAATTATTGTAGTTTTGTAAAGTGCGAGAGAGATCATATAACTTAAATCAATCATATAACATAAAATTGTTTTTAAATTAAAGAAATTATTTTAAAATATTACAATACGTACGAGTTAAGATATATAAAAGGGGAAAATGCAATTAAGAACAAGTATGAATTATATCTTGGTAAGCATATTCATTAAGTTGGTTTTTTCTTTTTCACTTAATACAGATTATGCATTGTGAACGAGGACATGAGCTGATGTTTGATGAGGATATTGAAAGGGGAGCTAGGTGCTATGCTTGTTGGCTTGAAATCTCAGATGGAGCTTATGCATGTAAAAGATGCAGATATTACTACATACACAAAACATGCATTAGATTGCCCTCTCAAGTGCTGCATCCTCTTCACCCCCAACATTCTCTCAAGTTAAACCCTCGGTTATCAGCGCGGCCCCGTTCTTATTTAATATGCCAAGGATGTCGAAGCTTGAATCCAGGGTTTGCTTACATATGTTATGCGTGTGATTTCAAACTGGATGTGAAATGTGCTACTTCTTCATGGGTGCCTAAAAATGAGACTCAAAGGCTAAAGGATATGGAAACACAATCCAAGTTGTGCCTTTTCAATCACCACCATGAGTTGGGATACTTTGTTATTATATCCGATTTACTAGGATATGAAAATTGCGGTTTTTGTGGTCTAAATATTTTAGGTCCGGTATTCCAATGCTCTGAGTGTGAATATTCTCTTCATGAAAGGTGTGTTGGAATTATTCCACTGGAAATGCAAATCCAATTCCATCCGCTACACCCACTTCACCTTCTGTTCAACCCATCACAGCCTTGTCGCGTCTGCAAAGGTTCGTTCGAATTCCAAAAAATAAGCTATGGTTGCGTGCAGTGTGATGATCTGTATCTCCATGCTGATTGTGCCAAATCCTTGAAGCGGGTCCTAAAATCTAAGTCTCACACTCATCGTCTCTACTATTTTGGATCCGAGCCTTACGGTTACGAGTTCAAGGTATGCGGTGAATGCAATCATCCAATTGGGCAGTTTCGTTTCTGTTTCTGCATGGAATGCGATACCAAGTTCCATATTGAATGTGTTTTGCCACGTTCACTCAAATCCAAATACCACATCCATCCTTTAACTCTAACTCGTAAGGATGGTTTCGAAGAAGATGATTCAGGGGAATATTATTGTGATATCTGTGAAGAAGAAAGAGAGGCTACATATCATGCCTATCACTGCACAAAGTGTCGAGGAGGAACATTCGTTGCTCACATTAGTTGTGCGCTCGATTCGGTAAGTCCACATTGCTTTGTACTAAAATTTTAAAATTATAATAAAGTATGACACCAAGATCCATGCTTTCGCAGGAGGAAGAAATTGCAGCTTCCTCAAATTTGGCATTGGACTCGTGCCCATTTGAAGCTGAATCTGAGAGTAAAATCTCTAAAGATGAATTTAAGAATGAAGTTTCTGAAGCTGAATCTGAGAATGAAGTTTCTGAAGCTGAATCTGAGAATGAAGTTTCTGAAGCTGAATCTGAGAATGAAGTTTCTGAAACTGAACCTGAGAGTGAGGTTTCTGAAGATGAATAGGAGAGTGAAGTTGGCTTTATAAATAATTCTGTGTGAAATTAGTGTCATTATACAGATCTTGAAAATTATGTATGAAACTATTGTGTTTATTCAGACATTACTTCATGTTTGTTATAAAATTATTGCAGAATGATCTTTTCACAAATGATGTCCTTCACACCGAAGTTGTGTTCTATACGAGTTCACTGAAGCAAAAGCTTCTTCCACCACCATCAAACTGGTAAAAACAATCTCACTTGTGTTGTTAAAGAAGAAGAAGAAGGGTTAACGGGAGGTAACGTGTCACGTTAGACAAAAATAAGATGAGGTAACATTCAGGATCTTACCCGAGATTAAGGGGGTGTTTGGATCAAGGAATGTGAGATTCTTATGGGAATGGAATCCACATTCTCATGTTTGGTTGGCCAGAAATCTCATTTCCGGTAATGTTTTATTACCAATAGTAGATTTTTTTGGGTATATTACTGGGAATGTCATTATCTCCTTTTCTTTAGGTATTATTGGATTACCGGCGTTTTAGACTAAAATGCCCTTAATTTTTTTCTTTTAAAAATATAATTCTTCTGTCATTGAAAAATAAAAATTCTACGAAGGTTAAATTACAAATTTATCCTTAAACTATTTTAGATTTACAAAAAAATCTATAACTAAAATTTTATATGAAGTTCAGGGGTTAAAATAAAATTTTACCCTTGCATTAAATATTTTTTATATTTTCAATTTTGTAAAAACTATATATATAAATTTTATGAATTTAATTTTTTTTAAAGAAAATATATAAATATTTTTCAAATTGTTAAAAAAACAAATATATAATGATAATTTGGTCAAATATACATTCCAATAATTTTTTATTCCTTTAACCAAACACGGTAATCTTACATTCCTGCTAAACCAACCAAACACAAAATACAACATTCTCAGTAATCCTATTCCCTGGTAATCTTACATTCTCACTGATAATCTTACATTCCGTGAACCAAACTCGATTTTAATATTTCCTTCCACATAATTTTAATATTTCCTTGAATCTAAAACTCGATTTTTTTCTTTTTCTTCTTTTTTAATCGACGGCTGTACAAACTTTAATGTTAATTGTCGACCATTGATTTTTTTTATTGTCTTTTTCTTTCTATATCGTATTTTTATTTATTTATTTATCTTAAATAAATTTGTCTGTGTTGCACGTTTTCATCTATCTTTATGACACGTTTTCTTATGATTTTAAATCCAATCAAAACATTCCCAGCAAACTCAACAGAGAATTTTTCTTAAACTTTATTGATGTAAGTAAAAATTCCCACGAAAATTATTACATTTTCTCCTCTTACTCTTAAACGTTGCTGGAACGAATGCAGGTTTTAAATCGACCCGAAAACACGGCGATGTTCAATCTCACAACAGAATTTCCTCATTTCAGACATGTCTTTCACAAACCGGATTTCAGAGACGAAACATTGGGGAAACCGGTCGTTTTCGACATGGATATGAGTGCCGGAGATTTCATGGCCTTGTTTTATCTCCTCAAAGTGCCTGTCGAAATGCTTGACCTTAAGGTTAGTTGTTTCGGCATCGTTTGTGGACACAACAAATGCTATTGCAATCATATGTAATAAATAACGGCCACTAACAATGGAAACATAATGGATATCCAGGCAATATTAGTGAGTCCAACAGGTTGGGCCAATGCTGCAACGATCGATATCGTCTACGATTTGCTGCAGATGATGGGGCGCGACGACATTCCGGTCGGTCTCGGAGACGTATTCGCAACGAACCAATCTGACCATTTTTTCCGCCCTGTTGGCGACTGTAAATATGCCAAGGCTATCACACATGGGAGTGGTGGACTTCTGGATTCGGATACCCTCTATGGCCTTGCCTGGGACTTACCACGAAGTCCCAGAAGGTATCCGAATATTAAAATTGATAATCGATTAAACTAACTGAATCGGTTCGGTCGGTTTAATCGGATTACACAATTTATCGCAGGTATACAGCAGAAAATTCGGTGAGATTTGGAGCTCCAAGGGACACAGATCACCCAGAAATGAGACAACCCTTGGCATTGGAAATTTGGAATTCAGTATTTAAAACTATGGATCATGGAACTAAAATTACTGTACTGACAAATGGACCGTTGACAAGTTTAGCCAAGATTATAACTCAAACAGATACAGTTTCACTCATACAGGTACTCGAATTTTACCTTCGGTTACGAGTATCGAACACGACTATATGTCGATATTTCCGTTTTAGTGGATCATATCATCGTACCCATGTTCGAGTATGTGTCGAATACGAAATCAAGCAGTGATTTTCAAATGTAATTTCAGAATGTGTATATTGTAGTTGGACATATCAACCAAAGTAGCCTTGACAAAGGCAATGTCTTCACTATTCCTCGAATAAATATGCCGAATTCAACATGTTTCTCGATCCGATCGCTGCGAAAACAGTCTTCGAATCCGGCTTAAACATCACGCTCATTCCGATCGGCACTCAACACAAAGTCAGTCAGTTTGCCGAAGCCTTACAGTGGCTGCAGCAGACAAGTACTCCCGAGTCTCAGTTTGTGAAGCGCCTATTGTCCAAGCTATACGCTTTGAAGCAAACTCATCACAGATATCACCATATGGTAAAGTTTCCGGTTCCTCATGGTCATCGCGATTATAGATGCATAACGAATACCGTCGTCGTTATCTAAACAACAGAATCTATTTTGTTCCACAGGATATATTCTTCGGCGAAATCCTCGGGGCTGTACTAATGGAAGGAGAAGATCCGAAACTGAAGTCCACCATGGAAGAAATGGCCATCAAAGTTGTTGCAGAAGGCGATGAATCGATTGATGGGCAGATTTTGATTGATGAAGAGCAAGGGAAAGTAGTTCGGATATTGAAAAACATTGATCCAATGGCATGTCATGAACAATTTGCAGATAGATTGAGCTGTAATAGGAAGCTATGATGAACAGAGAAAAATGTGGAATACACCACCAATTATAACTTGAAAGAAATATATTTCTTGTTCCTTTGACATGCTTTTTCTTTTATGTTTTCTCACCAACCAAACAGTTTGTATAAACACTAGTATTAAAATCATTGACCAACTAATTTAGATCGAGTACACCAGAAACTCGTTATAAGAACGATTCCTTTAACTGAATTTGTTTCATTCACAATACAATATAAATTTGGGATTTTATCATTTTCATTGTGGATCTCAACTTTTAAATAGATCATTAATTTCGTTAAAATAAGGATGAACATGAAATGAAGCATCTTGCACTGTAAATACAACTTTTTTACTGTTTTCAACTCTCAAAAAATGCAGCTCAAATTGCATTTATTCAATTCAAAGAGTTCCCACAAACATTATTCAGAACAATCACTCGACTGGCTTTGAATATTAAAATTAAGAACGAGCGTACCGGACGGGGATACGGCGCTGGATCAGACTCCGACAAGAAGGGCAGTCTTTCATCCCTTGCTTCTCATGGAGCTCGTTGCACGTGGTGCAAACTATCTGATGCGCGCAGGGGATGAAAACCACAGACCTCTCCTCTGACAAGCACATCACGCACTCACGTTCGCGTTTCACGTCTCCTTTCCCGGAGATGTCCTTAAAATCCATCACCATTTTTGAGATTAAAGGGGTTCGAGATTCCGTCTGGTTTGTGCTATATTTTCTATCCATAAATTTTCCAACGTAGCTTCCATCAATTCCCCTTCGAAGTGCAGCAATTTTTGAAGAGTCCGTCTTCAGTCTCAATTGAGAGATTTCTTGTTCAAGTTTCTGAATATCCTCTTTATATTTTTGCAAACTGGTTTCCGCTTTCGACTTAATCATGTCCTCTTTTAGTTTTGCTGAAGCCTCGATTTGTTCTCGTTCCTTTCTTATCAAACTAGCCCAAGTAAGCACTTCTTCCTTTGCCTTCAGTTCCTGTTGCCATTTAACCTGCCATGGTTTTTCGATTTTCATTGAGAACAAAGTCATCATAGCATAAGCCATAAATTACGACGGTTTTCATCGAAATAGTAGCATACCAAAAAATACTAATATGAGTGTTGCCTTGATATCATACAATTGACATTGTTATATACGCAATCAGTCCGAAACACGAATTTATCGGAAAAACGAGAAAAACTGTGAGCAAAAGCAGAAGGTGAAATGAATATGCTATTGGACAACTCCAACAACCAAACATTAAGATCTAATATTAGATGGGAGAGAGGGTATAGAAAATATTAGTTTCTGATCAATTTTGGCATCAAAATTTAGATGAATCATGTAAACTAAAATTGGAAATAAAGAAAAGAAATTAAGCATAGAATTGACACACAAATCTGGAGAAATTTTGGTTAGCGATAGTCTTCTAGTATGTCATACAACGGGAAAACGGAAAATAATCGGACTCCTTTTTCCCGCATTTGCAATACCTTTTACCATAAAAAAAACATAACTTATTTCCATTACAAGCACCATGTACATGTGTTTACCATATCCATCGGCCATATCAGAAGAGTTTACCGATTGTCTTTGATGTGCTTATATGATGTAAATGTCAAAAAGACTACACGAAACATGACACCAAAAACTTCCATACAAAAGATTTTAGATCAAAATTTCTGCTTTGAGTTGATTGAAAGCTTCTTTTAACCATTCAAAATACGTCACACGATAACCTATCAGTATCCATCATGCAATGGATACCTTCCTCAACAAGTCTCATTTTTACAGAACTTGCAAAAACTACTGGTAAGAGTTAACCGAATATATCAAGGATTACTACTGTTTCCTATAAGGAGAGAACTAGGAAAGGACAAAAGAAAAAGAAATGCTTGCAAATTAAACATTATTTAAGATATACCTCAAGTTGTTCTTGGATAACCTTAGCCATTTGTAATTCCTGTAGATGTTGGGTGACCTTGCATTTTTCGGTCATGAGCTCTTCCTGGAACAAGGTTTTTTGCCTTCCCCAAGACTGGACTTTCATCAGAGTTTTCTTCTCCCTCTTTGATACCTCTTGACAGCTAGCTGCTGACTCCGCTGCTCGTAATTTTGCAGCCTCCATTTCCTGCCTTTTTGCCACATTTTCCACCTCAAGCCTGCGGACAGTAGCATTAGCACGTTCCACCTGCCCGCTAGCCTTGGACAAAGCAACATCCATCTCGACAAGCTTCTTCCTAGTGTTTTCCTCCAAATTCAACTTCTCTTTCTTAAGCCGTTCAACTTCTTCTTTCTCTTGCCTTAATGTTTTAAGTTCAGCTTTGTCCTTACTTAACCGACGAGCAGCTTGCATAACCTTTTGGTTAGTCCACTCAGTCCATTCCTGGAGCTGATTTTGTAGTTCTTGCACCCGCAGTACCAGCTTCAAAATCATCTCATCCTTCTTATCCCGAGGGACCCAATTCCCCAAGTAATTACCAAATGGCATCTCAACATAGCTTGGATTAGCAGCCTCGGAACAAGAAACAGAAGGCATCACAGGTGAATTGCTTTGGGTAGGAAGTGAAAGGGAAAGCTCGGTATCAGCAGTTGATAATGCAGATGGGTTATTCATAGGTGGAAATTCAGGTGGCATGTTTACCGGGGAAGAAATAGTTGCTACATCGGACTTAGGCACTGGAGAAATATTGTTATCATTATCTAAGCAAAATGTTGTGGAAGAGGAGGGTTCCGAATTAACCAAAAGATGACTCCTATTATCTTGAGGGACATCGGCTCCCATTGCCTTAATTTTCAAAGAACTTTTTATATTAAAAGCAGCAGGGTCAGAGACAGATTTTACTTTCTTGTCCAAGATTAAACCTCCCAAACTGCTCAGTTTACCTCTTGATGACCCTTTAGATCCGTATGTCTTGTAGTTTTTATCCAGATGAAGTGATTTCTGCCGGAGAAGATTTTCTCTCTTGGTAGAGTGAGTCTTTCTACTACCCACTAACTTTTCTTCCATTGTCGAAAATTGAGATGTTCCTGCCGCACTGAAAGTTTCATCTGCACCACCAGCAAAGGAGTTTGTTCCCACTTTCTCTGAGACTACACCACTTGGAACAACGGAATTCTTCAATTTTTCAGTGTTGTTAGATCTGATAGACGGTACCTCAGGTGGGGAACTATGAGAACAAGGAAAGGACGGAACCAGTCTACATGGATTTGGAAGATTCAATTCAGAGGTTTCGGCTTTGGGTTTCAACTGAGGCTGCTTCGAAGCAATAGAAAACCCATTGGAAACTCCATCCCCAACAAAACCATTCAACGGATCACCATCCATAGCACAAGCATGCGACAAATTCATATCACAAATCATTAAGCACCACATAGCATCCCCAATGCTGAAGAAAGGTCGAACTTCTCGAAGAACACAAACCAGTTCTGTTAATATATACTTCTCCAACTGCTGCAGATCCTCAAAACAGTGGTCTCTTGAAGGATGATAATCTTGGCCACTTCTAAGAAATGCTAAGGTATTGTCCACTATATTTGAGACGGTGTCTTTACTACCATAACAAAGGCCTGATCTCAAAACTGCCTTCGTAGCAATTTCTTCCGTGTAGCCAAAAGCAACTATTTTCTTTATTGCACTCTTGAATATTGCGTCCAAATTGTTTAAAACAAGTTCCTCTAGCTGAGATTCTGTGAGATCAGTCCAATCAGCATCTTGGAATTCATCTGCCTCAAGTTCCTCTTTAGGCCGACTCGGCCCAACCTCAGAAGAAACTAATGTGCTAGACAATCTCAGGTCGAGTTTTAATCCGTCATAATGGTCTTGGCTAACACCACACATGTCGCACACACTAGCTTGATGATGGACTGGGGTGATTTCGAACTTCTCAGCACAAAACTCATAACTTGGGCAACCATTTTGAGGTGAGGTTATAATCTTACTCTGATCACCTAATGGTGGATCAGCCTGGAATTTTCGCTTATTCCGGCTACCTTTTTCTTGAGTCGACATCAACGGAGGTACATGACTACTACTGCTACTACCTTTAAGAACCATTGATGCCATTTTTAAGCTGCATCAAGAACGAACAACAATATCAAACTATCTCTCAATCCTCAATGCAAAAACTAAACTATCCAATTACCCATTCGCCAAACTTAATCAAAAACACAATCCTGAATCCAAATTCCAAATTTGAAAGGATTACATAATAAGCTCATTAGATCATCCACTAGCAAACTAAAAGTACTGCTAATTTCGTATTATATATTAAAAATCGAAATCGTACCTTTTAATCTCAACTATCAAAATTAAAAACAGCAACAATCAAAATTCTGCAACAAGAAGAAGAAGAAGAAGAAGAAGAAATCAATCAAAAATAAAACAGCTCAGATTCAAAAAACTAATTAATCGAGTTATAAACAACATACCCAGCGAGTAAAACCTCAAAACTTGAATTCAATCTATCAGTACCCAAAATTAGAATCTAATTTTTTTTTAAAAAAATCAATAGATCAACGAAATATTACAAAATAATTATAATTTGAGTCACTGAAGAGGTAACACAGAGAACCGCATCATTAGATTAACGATCAGATTCCGATGACCGGAAACATACCCGATTGAATGCTTATTTGTTTGAGAAAATTCGCCTATCTCATAGCATCGGTGGAAAAAGGAGGAATATATATATATATAAGCGACGATTTGATTTTCCTGAAGTTTTATTATTATTATTATTATTATTATTATTTGTGCATTGAAATTTTTCTGTCACTCTCTAGAAAAATATTTTTGACTTTATAATTATGTAAGAAATCATTTTTATAGGGTAAATTATACAAATGGTTACTAATATTTGAGTAAGTTTTTATTTTCTCCATTGAAGTTTTAAAATTAATAAACTGATCACCAACTTTTTTTTATTTAGAACAAATTGGTCATATGATGTTAACAAATGTTAACGTGAGTGACAAAAAACTTATCCGGTCCGTTAATCGCTTACCTAGACCGTTAATTGTCATGCTAGAGAGTCTATTAACCAGTTTGTCAACCACCTCTACAACTTTAACTTTTCAACTTACCAAAACTCAACCAAGAAAATCGCCATGAAATTTTTTTTTTTTTTTGGATAAGTAAATTTTATTATCCAAAGAAGTTCACAATACAAAGAATCCAAACAAGGATAAAAACAAGCTAATTACAACAAAATAAAGATTATCCTATGCCCCAATTAGTCATAAGTTGCATATTAACAAAATCAAGACTATTAGTATCTCTATTCCTAAGTTGAGCACTAACAATCTCTTTGATTGAAAAGTGCAAATCATCAATGGTTCTAACACGTCCTTGGAATAAACGTCTATTTCTTTCTTCCCAAACGTAGTAAATGAATGAGCACCAGACAATCTTCAATATGATTGTAAGGAGAGATTTTCCTTTCCAAATCGAAGATGCCCAAGCAAGAAAAGAATCCCAAAACATATGAGGCTTATCCAAAAGAGAAAGATTTAGAATTCTATTCCAAAGAGCAGCAACCATAGGACATTCAGTAAACAAATGATTCCTCGTTTCAATGCCATCATTGCATAAGATGCAAGAGGCAATGTTTGTAATTCCCATACGAGTAAGTCTTTCTCTAGTAGGAAGACGATCCAAGACTGCAAGCCAAGTAATAATGCTAAATTTGGGAATATGAAGGGGATACCAGACAGTCTTGTGCCATGAAAAACTTTTAGTTACCTCTTGAACTTCAATTATTTCTCTCACTCCTCTCTTACCCAACAATAACAGCAACAACTATGACTCTTAAACTTTCAAGTACTGTAATTTCATTCTCAAAATGACTCGTGTTTTAAATTGATCTCTAAAATTTTAAATATTCAATTCATCACAAATTATAACACTTGTTCCAAATTAGTCTCTATATTTTTTAACATTTCAATTTTTCCCCAAACTATTAGTATATACTAATCACATCATGTGTTAATAAAACCGTTAGGTCAAACTATTTTATTATATGTTTTATAAAAATAATATTTAAATTAAATCATGGTTGAAACTAATTACTTATTTGGATGAATTTATGGATGAAACTTAATGTTCAAAAGTTTAGTGGCTAATTTAGAATGAGGGTCATGTTTTAGGGATAAAATTAGGAGGTTCAAAAGTTTAGGTATTAATTTAGAATAAAAGTCATAATTTAAGGATGAAATTAAAATATTTAAAAGTTTGAAGAGCAAGAATAAGGATCATATAATTTAGGGATATATGATGCAATTATCCCTTTTTTATTATGGGAAAGTTTTAAACATTAATGACGAATTGACTTGGACAATTTATAAAAAAGGTCACATTCTTTCCTTTTTTATTTTTAAGTTACCAATAATTAATATATTGTGCTACATTATATATCTAATAAAAAAGTTTAATTATAATGAATCAAGTTATGTCGGTGGTTAAAAAGATGTTTGTTATTCTTAGAATTATCGGGTTCAGGTACAACGAATGTCAAGGCTTTTTGAATATTTATTGTCAAATGAGTTAAGAGTCTTTCAAACATATATTACATTAAAATTACCTTTAGATAAATAATAAAAGTTTAATTATAATATTATCTTAATACAAAAATAAGTGTCTAAACTTTTCTTTAAAAAACGTTTTAGTACCTAAAGAATTTTTCGCTAAAAATTGGTGTCTAACGTTTCTCTATTACTATTTTAGGTGTGCAGACATTAACTGCCGTTAAAAATCTCCATTAAATGACAAGTGTCATATTATGGTATTTTTGAATTTAAAAAAATATATAATTTATATTAATTTAAAAAAACAGTGACGTCCCTCGTTTCCCTCCCTTTTCTCCCTTCTCCTCCTCTCCTGCCACGACATCCAACCGACAAACGGTCAAAGGACAAACGACCGACTATCACATCCAATCAAACGATTGATTATCACGATTGATCTAAGAAATTTTTATAATTTTAAAACCCTAAAATTAAAATTTGACGATGACAAAACAACTTATTAAAGTTTTAAATTTTTAACGGTGGAAACCATGAGCATATTCCTAAGTAGGGTGCATTATCATGGTGATTCCAGTTTCCCACACCCCTGCTCCCCCACCTTTCCGATACTGCCACGTCATCATCCCAAACCATCACCGTCATTCTTTTCACTTTGACCTTTTGCTTTAGTCAACCCCAAATTCATGACCATTTGTACCCGAACCCATCCACGTCATCATAAGTTTCCGACCGCTCCTTTTTATCCTTTTAAACTTTTGGTCAAATTTTAATTTTGGTCCCTATACTGTGATTAAATTTGAAAATAATACACATATATAATTTTGCCATAATTTGATCCTATAATTTTATAATATCATTTATTAATCTAAAAACTGAATTAATTCAATTATTGATGTTTTTTTCTTAAATCTGTCCACTTCAATATAAAAGAAGATGATACAAATGTTACTTCTCGGAAAAGTAAATGTATGAATCTCATATTAGAAAAGAAAAAGAGATCTTGAGTTTATAGATGGTGGCACACCCTATCAGACATGTCTTTAAAAAAGAGGATAATAGTCTCATGACAGTAATATCATAGTAATTGTTTGACTTTCTAATTTAACATCGAGCGTCCTAGTGATAGGATAGACGAGATGGACAACCATAACAATGGCTTGTGACAAGATTGAATGAGAGAGAATATCACACCTTAGAGAGGTAGGCGACATGGATCCCATATCACAAAGATAGAGAGAGAGAATCTTGAAGTTATAAGTTGTGATGAAGCATATCCTATCAAACATGTGTTTTGAAAATAAGATAATAACCTCATGACATAAGCATAATCACTTCGTATCGAAAGTTATGTTAATATGATGAGTTGAAATTATATTTTTAAGGTAAAACTCGTTCATATTTTAAATATAATAGTTAACAATGTTAATGAATTATACTAAGTAATGATATTGTAACAATAGATGATGAAATTATACCAAAATAAAATATAAGGACTAAGTCTTAATGTTTTAGTATAGTACTGGACCAAAATTACAATTTGACCTCGAAAATGCCCCCAACAAAAAACCCTATCTACTTTCACTGTTTTTAACATCTTATCCACCTTTCGTAGTCGTTGATGATGCTGTCCTTTTTCCCGGTATCATTTTCTGCGAGCCGCCGTGAACGTCTGAAAAACAATCGTACCGGCGGCAGGGAACTTGTCCATAGCAAAACTCCGGCAATTGAGTCCCAACGGTTCCATGGCACGAGCCACCCTCGTCCGACCCTCACGTTGATGGCTCGTAGTCGAGACCGAAACCGTCGCCGGCTTGAAGACCTGAACCGCTTTCTTCAAGGTGTGGAAAATGTCGTCCTGGTCATCGTAAACGGATCCGACGCACTCGAAGCTCGCGTAGCTGAACCCTTCTTCAGGCGTAACATGGATCGTCGAGTAACGATCACCGTCGACCCCATTCATCGAATAACCACAAGGATCGAACTCTAAATCACAAACGAAAGCTCGGGGATTAATGTTTTCGATTCCCTTTGCAGCCGACGAGTGGTGGTTTGTTTGGAAGAACTTCCGAGCCATTACTCGGTCAAGTCCCGTCATGCAAACTTCGACGGTGAAAGTGTCACCGGAAAGGAAATGATCACCGTTTCCGGCGGAGAAAACATGCCACGAACACGAAGGGAGTTTCGAGAGCATAACAGATGCTTTCCTGAAGCAAAGATTGTCCGGTAAATTCTCTTCGATGTAAACCACTTCTTGCTTGAAGCTAACGTGAGGGAACGGCTGTGATTTAGGGAAGATGAAGCTGCCTCGAGTGTACCTACACCCGCATAACGTGAGGCCGAGATCGTTCGCCAAGCGTATCAAGGGCCAGATCGATTTGAGAACCTGAGTGGTCCCACATGTCTTGATGATCATCTTGGTTGGGTACACAAACAAGCTCGATTCTGATAACACGTAAGCATCGAAGAAATGGTTTCCGACGGCCGAAACGACGTCGCATTGGACGAGACGTAGGACTTTGTTAATTGAATCGAAATCAATTCGCCGGAGACCGAGTTTGACTGCCGCCAGGCCATTGTCGTCTCCGTTGAAATGAAGCTCTAGCCGTTTTTCGAAGCCTTCGAAACCAGAAACAGCCATTGCCGGAAAAACCTTGACCAAATCGGAAAAACAGAGTTGAAAAGAAGAACAAAATGGTGGGAGGTTGATGGAGGATAAGAGAGGGGAGTTTATAGGGAGATTGGGATTGGGAGTGGGAAGGCATGAGGGTTGAGGGCAAGGAAGAATGATGATTTGTAGGCTTAATGAAGTGAGGAAGATGATGATTAATGTTGCCAACTTAACTTTGGGATTTCATTTGGGGGGAAGATCTTTGATAAGACATGTAATCGTATCTAATTACATGGGGAATGCCGATACTAAGTACGGTACCAGTGTTTATAGATATTCCAGACCTAATGTAAAAATTGTCTAAATTATATATATATATATATATATATACTTTAGAAATTATAAAGAAAAAAACCTAATTTTTTCTTGTTTGTGTACCATTTATCTATTTTTATCTTTATTAATTGACGGCATCTTTAATTTTGATATAGATTGTCGATTATTTTTTCTTATATTATATATTTATTTTATTTTTTTATTTTTAATAAATGTATATGTGTTGTACGCTTTCATTTGTATTTATGACATATTTTTTTATGTTTTTTTCGTATAATTTTTTTGTTCTTTGGATTTTTTTATTTATTTTTTTATGATTAATTTGACATTGTCACGACTGATCATGATGACATTTATCTAATATCTTGTTGATCTTCTCTACTTTGGACTCTCATATTGAATTTGAATACCTGATTTCAGGAGCGAAACTATAAATTTATTATAGCATGGGCTAAAATATTTTTTTTATTTTTCATAAATAAAATTTCTTTTAATTGAGGGCATCTGATAACTTTTTTTTATTTTAAAAAATATATATTTTTATAAAATAAAATAATTAAAACTATAATTGGCAAGGGCAAGGCTCCCTTTGCCCCACCTTGGTTCCGCCCCTATCTTATTTGTGTTCGTTGATGGTTTTTCACATCACTCGAGTCTAATTTACAGTTTTGTCGGTGATTTTTGAATACCTTGATCATATTTTGTGGTTCGCTTGTCGATTCAATCAGATTTGTTTGTATTTATCTTTGTTCAAATTTCTTAGTTAGATTTAATTTTTTTTCCTTGTATGATCCTTATGTGATCTTAAGTTGCTAGTTTTGTTTAAATGATTATAGGGATTTTTCTAATTATATGTTTAATTTACAATTGTGAATATAAATTTTTATTGTAATTTAGGATATTTCATATTTTGAATAAAATTAGTTATTTCTATAATATATATATATATATATATATATAAATTTATGTAAGTATATAAATAATTTTATTAATATAAGTATTTAATATTTTAATTACTATTATTTTTTAACTTAAATCTTTAGTTGACTAACAATCAACACTTATTATTAATATAATATTTTTATATTTTTTAATTAATTATGTGATACATGTTATGTCAATATAATAATATGATGTCATCAAAATAATATTGTGACATGCATTGCATCATTTAAAATAATAATATAATATATATTATATCATAAAGTGATAATAAAATATATAACATTATCAATTAAACACATATAAAAATATCTCATTAAAAAATGTATGAGCAGATGTACTTTGGCACTAGAGGGGTCTATTGCATATTCATTATTTTCTATAAGTTATTAGAACTAATAGGGGTCAAATGCATATCTATTATCTTTAATAAATTATTAAATATATTTTAATATATTAATGGAATAAAAAATTAAAATACTCATTTTATTGAAATAATGAGTATTAAATTTTTAATTTTTATTTACAAATATTTGAATCTATCATTAATAATATGTATTTATAATTAATTAACTATTGAATAAAAATTATTTTAATTAACTATCAAAACGTTAAAAATTATTATAAATATGATATTTATCTGATTTAGATATTAATATATTGATTAGAATATAATATAACAAAATAATATTTTAATTATATCAACTAGATTCGTTGTTGCTTTCAAAACGTTGATTCAATAAGATAATGTTCTATATTTTCTTAAGTTGCCTTTAATATTTATTTTTTCAAAAATATTATTTCTTTAACTTAGCTTACTATAGAAATAGAAATGGTGGTGCAGGACAACAAAATATACACAAAATAAGAGGATTAGGAATAGGGATGGACATGGGATTTCAACCCAACGAGTTTTGACCTGATTGAGATTTTTTTTAAAAAAAAGATTTAGGTTTGGATTGGATTTGATTAGATTTTTTAGAGGTTGTATTTGAGTCGGGTTGGATCAAGTTCGGTTTTAGGATGAAAAATATCCGATCTGACCCGACTTGAGAAAAAAATATAATTTTATCTTATATATATTTCAGAATAATTACAACAATACCCCTCTTAATACCTTTTTTCAATAAAATATGTTTTTATTGAATAAAATAATATTTTTAATACATATATTATTTTGGAGCGGATCAGATCGGGTTCAGATTTTATCTCAAAAAATCAGATCGAATTCAGGGTGTAAAATTTTTGGGTCGGATCGGGCCAATCGAAAGTTGACCCAAACCCGATCCGTGCCCATCCCTAATTGGGAGGCAATGATGGAGAATGGTGAGTTTTTAAATAAAAGTTTTGTGGTGTTAAAGATTCGAATATTGATATTTACCGAATGGAGCAAAGTGAATTAAAAGGTTGTTCTCGTCTTTATAATACATGTTCATATTAATTGATTAATAAATATGATACCAATTATATTAAAAAAAAGGTTTTGCAATTTTTTGAAAGGAAGAAATGATTCAAAATGTAAATATTAACTTATGGGTGGGTGGCACACCCCATTATGACCATAATACTCACTTCTGCTGCAGCATGCGCACCCCACCAAACTCACTACACCAATCTCTCCACTCGTCAATCTTATTTTCATTTAGAAACTTAGTTCGATCCTATCTATTGACATCTCTAATAATGATATGTATAAAATATTGTTAATTAAGTTAATATTATATTTTAATTCTACATTAATTAAATATTATTTTTTAATTAAATAAATATAATTTTGTTAACTTATTTTCACTAAATGGTTAGAGTTAAGGTTATCACATAAATTAGCAGATCATATTCCTATATATAATGGGGTGAGGGGAAGGTAAAATAGTAGATTGCCCCCAACGCTAGGTTGAGAGCAACTTTCGAGAAAGACCTCCGACAATCAAAATTATGAGTTAAGGTTATGAATGCTAATACCCTGTTTGAATGCCTCGAATTCCTAGGTCATGGACTCGACCTCCCACCGGTTGAATTAAGGGAAACTCTGATAGAGCTTTTCGAACCAAGGATCACATGGCGGCTGAGCGTTCTTCCTCGTAACTCTACAGAGAACTACTGTATCATACGCATACATTTTGTAGAAATGGTCCACAATGCTTTCACTGTATTATTCGATACACTTACTCTAAAATTTAGACTCCACAAATATATGCGTTTGATTGATATCTTAATAGTTAAATTAGTTCTACAATTCAATGCTTATAATAAAATGATTATGATGGTGAAGTTATCGAGTGGCTTCAACGGTAAAAGAAAATGATATTCTCCTTAAGGGTGCGTTCGGTTCATAAATGTAAGATTATCAGTGAGAATAAGATTACTGGCGGGAATAAGATTACTAAGAATGTTGTATTTTGTGTTTGATTCGTTTAGCAGGAATGTTAGATTACAATGTTTGGTAAAAGGAATAAAAGATTATTGGAATGTATATTTTAGCAAATTGTCCTTATTATATATTTGTTTTTTAACAAGTTGAATTCTACTATAATATTACTATAATTAATTTATATATTTTCTTTAAAAAATTTGAATTCATAAAATTTATATAATTTTTTTTGACAAAATTGAAAAGATAAATAGGTTTAATGAAAGGGTAAAATTTTATTTTAACCCCTAAACTTCATATAAAATTATAATTATGGGCTTTTTTTTGTAAATCTAAAATAGCTTAAGGATAAATTTGTAATTTAACCTCCGTAGAATTTTTATTATTCAACGACAGAAGAAGGATATTTTTGAAGAAAAAAATAAAATTTTAAGGGCATTTTAGTCCAAAACACCGATAATCTAACAATACCTAAGGGAATGGGGGTAATCACATTCCCGATAATATACCCCAAAAATACCACTGTTGGGAATAAAAGATTATCGGGGAATATGATTGATGGCCAACCAAACAGGGGAATGACATTCCATTCCCCCGGTAATCTAATAAGACGTGAGCCAAACACGCCCTAAAGATCATGGATTCGAGCAGTTGCATCTACAGAGAGTGTTTTGTCAATTAATTAAGAAAGTTATGAATAAATACTACCTTGTAACCATCTCAAACTATTCATATTTGTAACCATTACAACATTACTCTTATTGTAAATAGATTTATTAGAGAGTTAATGCAACATATGTTCTCAAAGTATGACCTTAATTTTAAATTGTTCATTAAAATTTTAAATATATTAAATTAGTCCCTAAACTTTTGAACATTCCAATTTCATCCCTAAACTAAGATCTTCATTCTAAATTGGTCCATAAACTTTTTGAAGATTCCGATTTCATCCTAAATTATATGTATATACTACTCACATCCCTTGTCAATGGAATCGTTAGGCCAAATTATATTAGTATAAGTTTGGGGGGAAAATTAGGTTAAACCATGGTTGAAACTAATTACATATATGGATGAATTTGGGGATGAAATTGAAATATTCAAAAGTTTAAGGATTAACTTAGAAAGATAATCATAATTTAGGGATGAAATTGAAATATTCAAAAGTTTAAAGACTAATTTAGAATGAGGGTCATAGTTTAAAGATGACATTAGAATATTCAAAAGTTTAAGGATAAATTTAAAATGAAGGTTATGGTTTAGGAACCTATGATGCAATTAACTAGATTTGTATAAATACCATGTAATGAAATATTTTTTAAATAATTATTAAAATATTTGACAATAATATTGAAATAAGTATATGCTATAAGGCCCTTTGAAAATGCTTATGGAGGTTTTTCATTTTATCTAAAATTTCGTTTGAAACTTAAAAACATTCCCAAACAATTAATTTTCAGCCAAAAACTCAAGTTTAAAATATGATTATTGACTTAAACCATGAAGTTGAAAAAACGGTACATTCAAGTTTAAAATATGTTAAAGGTTTTTACAGAATTTTAAAATTTAAAATTTGGTCGTTATAATTTATTTCTATGATATGATAATTATAAAAATAAATAAAATAAAACTTTAAGTTTTTTTTAAATAGTTTGTAAATAATTTACATTTATATTGTTTATGGCTAAATTGATCAAAACTATAAATATAGAAGATTAAAAAAATTATCTTACCTTTGTTTATAGATGCCAGATAAGTAATTAATTATAAAATTAAATAGAGATTAATTAGAATTCCAACATGTTTGATTGCCTATTTTATTCTGATATATATTTTTTTGAATATAAATTCTTCTAATATAAATATGATAAAGAAAATCGCAACCCGATTCTCCAAAATCGCAACGCGATTTTTAAATTCACAACGTGATATTTAAATTCGCAACTCTAATTACCGATATAGGTAAACACAACTATTCACAACTCAGTTTTTAAATTCGCAACGCGATTCTCCAAAATCGCAACTCGAATTTCGCAACGTTAATTACCGACATAGGTAAACACGCAACTCAGTTTTCAAATTCGCAACGCGCAACGCGAATTTCGTTTTCGCAACGCTAATTAACGATATAGGTAAACACAATTCAGATTTCAAATTGTCGAATTCGGACTTTTACCCGAATTTTTCTACCAAGTTTACCTATGTCGGTAATTTAGTTGCGAAATTGGCGAATTCAAGTTGCGAAAACGAAATTCGCGTTGCGAATAGTTGTGTTTACCTATATCTGTAATTAGCGTTGCGAAAACGAAATCCACGTTGCGATTTTGGAGAATCGCATTGCGAATTTGAAAACTGAGTTGTGTGTTTACCTATATCGGTAATTAGCGTTGCGAAAATAAAATTCACGTTACGAATTTGAAAACCGTGTTGCGATTTTGGAGAATCGTGTTACGAATTTGAAAACTGTGTTGCGAAGCTTGTGTTCGCGTTGCAATTTTGTTGGTTATTTTCACAAATCCAAAAAAATTGGTTAAAATCGTATATTATAAGACATTTTCGGCCACTGAAGTTATTTTCTCTTGATAGAAAGATCCAACTGTTTCAGGTTAGTCTCATGGCATATTGTTTTAGTTATTTATAATCTTACAGGGAGTAATCTCATTATCCTCGAACTAAGATCATTGTTACAGAGCAAACAACATAAACCAATCAAAAATTTTCTTACAAAATTTTCATCTGCACATCATACTAAATCTATGGTGAACCTCAATCCGCACATCGACACCACCGAGACGATATGAACTGTCAGCAACAACAGCCTCATGATCTGGTTGGTACTGCAAGCCGATCTCCTTAGAGCCGGAGCTCAAAACAAAAGAAATGCAATGTTCGGAAGCAAGACCTTGTTGTATGTTGCAAAACTGCTGGGTGAATTCGTACTGCTGATGACCCTAGCTCAATGAAATAACAGACTTCAACTGTCCGGCATGTTCTTGCTTTTTCAGCTCATATGCTCATAAGAAGATCTCACATCCAAGTTGAATAGCTTCTCTACTTCTGTGCATCAGATTCTCTTTCTCGTCGGTAAGCATAAACTGAACCGACCACAACTCTTCCAACCCTTCTAGTTTTTCGGTTTCTTTTACTCAGACCTTTCTTTATTTTCTTCTCATCAGATAGAGACATAGGTACTCGATGAATCCATCCTAAAGGCAACAGTGCAGCAAGGAACTGTATCAAAATTCCTATAGGCAACGTTGAGTAATCACTGGATTGTATTCCAAGAGAAGTAGCCAACCCGACTCCGCAAAATCCACTAACAATTGATGATAGGCACAATGCTGATGCCAAGAAAGAAGTAAGAGATCCTTCGCAACCCCGTGGACACAGAGTTGCAAGTAGCACCGTGAAAGGAAGGATCTTAAACTGTGCAAGAGTCTCTGCCAAACCCGAAAAACAGAGGGCAAACACTTCATTGGGTATTCCGATACAGAGATTGATTTGTCTTACCAGAAAAAGATCAAGAAGAAGGGAAGATGCATACGAAATTTGCACAGCACCGATCAACTTCCTCATGGGAATTTCTTTCCAATAACGGTTATAAAGCACGGTCAAGGAAAGAAGCATCAACTGGCCAATTACTCGTGACATTCCAATAACTGAGGGATCAAGATGTAGGCACTGAGTCTGATAGCAAAAGATTGAGCCCGACAGAATAGGAACCGAAGCAATGGAAGCTACAATCCAAGTTAAAGGCCAGAAAATGCTGTCTTCACTGATGGCAATCATAAGATCAGACATCTGTTTTCTGATATTTTCTGAAACTGACTGTCCTGTTGGAATATGACCCAAAGGTCGAGCTAAACCAAGACATTCTTCTCTTGCCGATGCAGAAACTGCAAGCTGGAGGGACAATAGAACCGAAAAAACAAGGAACATCATTCTGGATGGTAGTTTGAGTAAGAAATATCCACCTAGTAAGTTCCCCAAGATCCCACCAGCAGCTAAAGCTATGAAGGCATAAGACTGAAGTCCGCTAATTCGGTTTTTTTTGCCATACTCTGTAACAAGAGCATCCTTTGCGACTTCGGTAATGGCTGCCCCTGTATTACTGAGAAGAACACATGCCATGAGAGCGGGAAGGGCTTGACCTGAAACTGGAAACAAAGCCAATTGACCCCAAGACAGGACCTGCAGAAGGACTGAAAGTTGGATTCTAAGTAAGATTCAATCCATTTTTCAATCAACAACTCAAAACTTCTTGAATTCAAAATGTTTCCAATGAAGTCAATCTAGAGTATGAATTCCTCCTTTCTTACACAGGATGTTAGATTTTCTTCTCTGATAATAATAAATTTAAAGTTACTATCACTTGAATGGAGTGCTTAGTCTAGTTAGTTCATAAACTCAAGCTTTACGACAAAGACGAAGTTCGAATTCTAGCATCTGCAACTCCTTATAAAATAAAAACCATAATCTAATTCTTGACAAACAGCTTTATTTCAACAGATTTACAACATCCATAAGTCTTCAAAATATGGGGGGAAAATGTTAAGAACTTGAAACCAGACAAAGGAATAATACAAACAACAATGTTTGCACTATAGAACACAAAATCAAAAGCACAGACATTATAATTGAATCAAAAGAAATAGGTAAAAAAATGCAGTGCAATTTATCAAGCAGCAAACATGAATGGAAGGCCATATCAAACTGACCTCCAATGCAAATATAAGGTATTCTATGAGCACCCCCAATAAAAAAGCATCTGAGAGAATCCCAAAGTGGCTTAGCCACCATGGGCAGTTCCCAAGTTCTGCACAAGCTGCAATGTTGAAGGGTCCAAGTTAAGATTACGAGTCATGTGGAAGTTCAAGCAAACCATGGAAAACACCTAACCCTTGAACCCAATACCCCAACCCACACAATCTCATCATTTCTTGAGATCCATCTTGCCATAAACTTCCCTTATTTCTCTTCCCTTCTCCCACAGATAATTCACCAGGGCTGGCTCCTATGACACGGTATAAAAACTGGGTCTTGGGTTTTTGTTGCTGGAAAGACCTGAATGATTGAAAAGTTGAAAACTTTGAGCATCTCTCCTGGACTCTTGGGGTATTTGGGTTGGTTAAAAAGACAGGGTTTTTAATGGAACCAACGGGTAAACCATGGTTTTGGCTTTGGTAAAAGCTTGAAGAGAATTGATGGTGGGGGGGGGAGAAGTATGCTATAAATCCCACATTCCGGCACTTTGAAGATATGTTGCTCTAAGAAGAAGAAATTATACATCCTTAGTGTTTGAGGAGAGAGAAAGTTCCAGACAGGTTTTGAGTGGTGCAATCGGAGGCCATGAATATAAAACTAATAATTTGAGAGAATCGATGAGAAAATTTGAGAGCTTTCCAGCCATTTTCGTTGTTTAACTTCGCTTGTTCTTGTTGTTTTCTGGAGAAGGTCCCATGGAATTTGGTTTTCATAGGATCTTCAATCTTGGAGTTATGGGGCCATATCCAATCTATATAAAATGATGATGATGACCTTTTTGGGCTACGAATGTGATGACACGTGTGACATTTTTGTTCGCAATTCTTACTAACCGTTGAATCCCGTAAGGTGAAAAAGTTATTCGATGATCTCGGCTATCACATTCTTATTGTCTCAATTAATAATAATTTTTTATTTTATTTATTTTTAAGATGTTTTTTATCTTTTTCGTATATGTAAATAAATAAATAATTATTTAAAAGTTATTTTAAAATTTATAATCTCATTTACTGAAATTATAGATAATATCGTGAACCAGAATCCTCAAATAATTTCTCCTTAAATTGGATCATTTGACCTAAGCTCTAAGTCTAAACAATTCTCGAAACAAAATCATTTAAAGGAAAGAACAAAGAGTTGTTAAAATTTAAAAAATTTATTAATTAAATTAAGAATTAAAGATGCTTATATTATTTTTTATATAAATTTAAATCATCGTAATAGTTTGAAAATATAATATCTTGATCTAATATTTTTTTTCTAAAATTATAATCAAAGAATTTTCAAAACAAATCAATTAAAGAAAGGAATCAAGGAACATCAACCATGAATAATAAAATAGTAAAATAATAATGATGTAGCTTATTTATCAAATTCTTGACTACCACCTTGCTTTGCTTGTATTTATTTATTTGGAATTTCATTGTCTTATAAGATTAGCCCGTAAACGAAACGAATGCTCAACGAACCGTTTGGTGAGAAGTTCATTTATTTATTAAATGAACAAATATGGATAATATTTTATGTTCATTTAATTAAATAACGAATACGAACAAAGGGTTTATTATTCATTGACGTTCGGTAATCCATTCGTTTATTTATGTATGTTCGCTTATATTTGTTTACGTTCATTCATTTATATTCAGTCCATTCTCCAAACTCGTTAAAATATTAAGACCTAATAATTTTAACTTTAAACCCATTAATATTTTAAAAACCTAATTAATTTTAAAACCAAATAAAAATCCAAATAGATTAATATATATATATATATGTAAATCCTAAAATTATTTGGAAAGAAAAAACCATTATTGTAACACCCGTTTTACCCCAAATTAAAAATCCTAGAATTTGAGATTTCCTCTTTTACAATGTTGATTTGGGTAAACAAGAATACCTCACTAGTAGGTGTTTACAAATATTTAAGCTCACAAAGAATGAATACAAGATATTCAATAAGCCTCCATACACTATAAAAGAAAATAAAAATAGAATGAAAACTCTTTTTCTCTTGATCTTTAAGTTTGGATAGGTGTAGTAACCTTTTTCAAGTGTCCTTTGTAATTCCCCGAACATCGGGTCAGTACTATAATGTAAGGATTTAAAATTTGGTGGTTTAAATTGATGAAATTGAAAAGTATAAGCATCGATTTTTGGAAATTGTGTTTAGGACTTATTATTAAGGATGGAAAATGGAATGGGCGTTATGATAATTTTAGTAGGAAATGAATTTAATATTCATTTCTTTTAGAGATATTTATTAAGTGATGAATATGGGAAAAATGATAAAGTTTGGAACTTGGTTCTCTATTCTTCTTCTCTTCCCCGTAACTCCAGTTGCTAAGGTAAGATATATTTCAAGTTGGGTTTTCCTTTCATTTTTTGGTTGGTTTTGAAGCATTGAGTGATATAGAAGCTTAATGAAAGTTTAAGGATGATTAAACTAAGAGATTAGTGATTTATTAATGAATTAGTAAAATGAGTTTTTAAGTGATTTGATGAAATTGGTCGGTAATTGGATTTTAAAAGCATATTTGACTTGTTAAAGATGTAAGTAAGAGATTTGGAGTCTTAGAAGTGGTTGAAAGCATGTTTAAATATTGGTGTGATTTTTAGTTTTAAGTGTTATTTGGAGAAACTGGAGTTATAAGGAGATTTACGAATGTAAATTAGTTAGAATAAGTGATAATGAGTTTTATGACATGGTTGAAGATAAGAGTAAGAGATTTAGGTGAAATTTGGGTAAAACTCGAAGTGAAATAAGTAAATCTGGGTAAGGGTATCAGTACTGAAAGAACAATACCGATACTATAAGGTTAAATTGGAGGAAAGATATGAATTTGATGAACATATCGATACTTATTGAAGTACTATCGATACCAAGATGAAGTATCGATATTGTAATTGAAAAATGGAATTCCAGAATGCAAAATGGTATCAATATTGAAGAGGGTATCAGTACCATAGAAAAAAAGTATCGATACTGTGGAGGGGTACCGATACTATTTAGTCTGAAATTTTAAGTGGATGGTTTATTTCGTTTTTGTAAATGTGAATTTGTTAATATTTGATGTATATTAGTGGAAATTACTGTTGAGGGCTGAAATTGAAGAATTTATTATAAGGCCCTAATAAGTAAAAGGAAATGTTATGATGAATTTTAAAAAGAATTAATAAATAATAGTACTTTTGAGTATTAATTTTCTATAAATGTTAGTAAGTATACTAACATTATATTTTATAGTATGTGTGATTATGGATACTTGTGTAGATCGTAGTTAAATTCATGAGACAAGCAAACAAAAAGGCAAGGATAAGGTTTCAGAATAGTCAGACTACATTAAGGCATAATATTGAGGCATACTAGGTGAGTGCATTTATTCTGTACCTATATGATATGAGGATGACTGTGATGAGTAAACCTCGAATGTTTTTATAAAAGCAGTTTTATTGTATTTTGAAATATTTTCATAAAGTTTGAAAATGATTTTACGAATAATTTTAGGGTATGAATTGCCCTAAAATAAATTGACGAACTTTATATTGTTGGAACAATTATCGATGTTTCAAAATAAATGTTTAATCTGCGAATTTGACTTAAAGGCCTATTGTATATGCATTGAGAGTCATAGGTGCATTTTGTTTAATGCATATGTTGCATTTTCGTATCAATATTATGTGTACTTTCGACACTATGTGTGCAACCCATAGTATTTATAATGAGTTTGTAAATTACCATTTCGATACTATGTGTGCAACCCATGGTATTCATAATGAGTTTGTGAATTACAATTTTGGCACTATGTACAACCCATGATATTCATAATGAGTTTGTGAATTACCATTTCGTTACCTTAGTATATTGTTGTTGTTATCACATAACATATGATCGCTTAGCACTTGGGTGTTACTCATGTATAGGGCTGTAAATGAGACGAGACAGATCGCGAGCTACTCGAGATCGACTCGGTCAAGGCTTGATAAATACTCGGATCGAACGAACTCAAGTTGAACTCGAGCTTGACTAAAATTCTTAACAAGCCGAAACGAGCTCCTTGATACTCGACTCGAAAAGCTCATGAGCAGCTCGAAAATTTAATATATAATATTTTATTTTTAAATAAATTATTAATAATATTAACATTTATGTGTTGATTTTTTTAAAAAAATACAGTAAGGTTTTTCATGTATTTAAGGTTCAGGCTCGAGTTTGAGTTTGAGGATTCAATCTAGTTAAGTTTAAGATTTTTTTTCATTTCGAGCCTTTTCGAGCTGCTCACGAGCTTCAGTTCAGGATTTCGAGTTCGAGTCGAGCTTAAAACTTTTAAGCTCGCGAGTTTTCGAGTCGAGTCTAGCTGAGCATACTCGAGCTCGACTCGACACGTTTACACCCATAGCCTTGCATTCTCATTTGACATATATTGGGAAATAAATGGATACTTTGGAAAATTATTGAATATGGGTGTTGGGCATACTAAATATGTTTCACAGGTTATATGAAAGAAATTTGACTTATTAAATTAGTTTTATGCATATTATTATTTATACGATTAAATTTGTATTATGATATTTTATGATATGTGATGTTTTGATTTCCCCCTTTATATTATTATGTCTCACTAGGTGAATACTTAGCGTGTGATTGGTTCACGCGTAGGAAATAGCACACGAGCGAAGTAAGGAGTAAAGCTGACATCGTAAATTAAAGTTTGCTTCATCATAACTGTATGACATTTATATCTACTTTTGATCTTACTAGATGGCATGTAATAGATTTATGATAATGCTCTGGAATGTATTTGACTTATGATGTTGTAGTATTTACTATTTAGAACTTTAATGGTTATTTTACCTACTAATAATTAATGAACGTTTTTATTATTATATATTAAAATATATTTTATGTAAAGAAATTTTTTTTGCTGATTTCAAATACGGAAATGTTTAAAAGTCATGTGACATCTGTGACTCGTGTATTGGGACGTATACTGAAATGAGTGTTATATCCTTGGATTGTTTTACTTGTGTGAAATGAGTTACTAACTGTTTATAACTGTTGGGGGACGAGATATAACCGTTGGAAAGCTTTAAAAACATACAATAAAGTCCATCTGCATATGTATTTTGATACTTTTGAAGAAAATTTCGAAACTTTGTGAAAGTATGAAAACTTAAACTTATGTACATACATCATCGATCAAATCTAAGTTTATATATAAATATATATATATATAATTATATATATATATATATATATATATACTTATATGTAATTAAGTACACACACAAAGATATATATCCATGTTCGGACGATG
Source organism: Hibiscus syriacus (assembly GCF_006381635.1). NCBI lineage: Eukaryota > Viridiplantae > Streptophyta > Magnoliopsida > Malvales > Malvaceae > Hibiscus > Hibiscus syriacus. Next base: position 235,665 of record NW_024062124.1, on the reverse strand, counting down.
GGCGGCAAACGTAAAAATGAAGAATGTGGCACAACGTCGAAAATATGGCGGTGAGACGACCGACGGGCACGCGTAGTCGCGTACCACATGCACCGACCACATGCCGATAATGAACAAGGAACGATTATATTTTGGGATGTATTTTCGGTTGTTAGATGCAATCCCGATCTAACGACTGTGATTGATTTCTGCTTTGTCCCAAAGATTGCTGACGTGCTGCAATCAAAACCCTTGAATTAAATTTCTGTCATTGACTAAGATTGGTCTTGCTTCCTTCACAAGAATGGATGACGTGGCAGAATCTAAGGCCTTGGATTTCAAGCCTCATCAAAGGTCTCCACTATTTCATCCTTTTCCACGTGGATTACCAACTTGGCAGAATCATAAATGCAATAAAATCGTGGGCCCCACCAGCTTTTCCCAAGCTTCATATTGGGCTAAAAAGTGGGCTTTCCAGAATTCTTTTATAAATGGGTATTTATATAATGAGTTTAGAGAGAAATATATGAACTTTGTAAATAAATGGATATGAGCTTTGTAATATATATATATATATTATAATTCTTCCAATTTGATCCTTGAGCCTTGTTAATTTATTTAAATTATAGTTTGTAATTTAATGTTTAATCAATTTAGTCCTTAAAATTATATTATAAAATCCAAAACCTTATAAACTTTTAGCTCAACTTTTGAAATGAATGCGATTCAGTATTTTTTATATTCATTTCAGCTTATATTTTACAATTATTTTGATTTAATCCCTAGGTGTTGTTTAATTTATTAAATATTAACTTATAATTTTATATTTATTTAATTTAGTCCTTAAAATTTTTTGTATCTGAAATTGACCCATACTTATTTCTATTTTTTAATTTACTTCAACGCAATAAATCAAAATAATAAACTTCATTTCAAACTCTATAAATTATATCATAATCTCCAAATCCTTTAAACTTTTTTCACCATTTTTTCAAATGGATTAAATTTTGTCCATTTTTAAATAATTTCAACATAATATTTTATAATTATTTGATTTGATGTCTTATTCATGCGTGTTGTTTAATTTATTTAAATTCTTGTTTGTAATTCATGTTTGTTCAATTTAGTCCTTAAAATTATATTTTATTAAAATTGACCCATAATTTTATATTTTTATATTTACTCTAAATCATATACAGTATAAATTACAATTTGTCGTTCATGAAAGAAGAAAAATAATTAACCCAAAATGAGACCTGAGCTCAATCTGTACCCAATAAGAATCGTCTTGAATTTTGTATGTTAATGATGAACCGATCTGAACGATATCTAACTGAAGTCCATCTGAATCTTAATTAACCTGGAATTTAATTGCTTCAGACCTGAACTGACATTGATTAGAACTGAAATTAAACCGATCTGAACCTAAACTGAATCTGATGTCAAATCAACCTAAAATTGACTGAACTGATTTGATCTGAATCCGACTAATATGAGTCGAACCATCAATTAACCTAACATGACCTATTATTCGATTTGACCTAACTTGATAAAATCCAAATGAAACCTAAACGATATCTGATTTTTAATCCCGATCACTGTGAAATGAGACTTGTGGGCTCTCTTAAAACAAAAGGAACATTTTTTTTAATAAAAAAATTAAACTTTTCACTAAACAGCCCAAATTGCTAACAAGCGCAGATTGTTACCAGTGTTGTATATATTGTTATTCCACACGTTTTCATTTCTTTCTTTTGGGTTAGTAACTTTTGATACATGGACTTGGCAATTTTTCGTAATTTAGTCCCTAATAATTTTTGTCCATATTAGTCTATATACTTAACATTTCTTAGTTTTATTTATTTTGTAAGAAATTTTGAGTTTGTGTCAAATTGAAAATTAATGCGGATCAGAAAAAGTTGAAGGATCAATTTTTAAAATATATTAAATTTAGGGACTAAAAGTTATATTCATTTCTTTTAATATATTTTAAGTATTGAATTTGAATGGATTCTATCTTTTGACATTTGTTTTAGGATATGATCTCTAACCACCTAAATTAGAGAACATTGTATACTTAAACATAATCAAATTCACATCTTTTTACGTAAATAATATTAATAGTCGATCATTTTAGACAGCGGCGGAGCCACATATTTGAGGGTGTACATAATTTTTTTAGTTAGTTTCTTATTTATTGATGGTGCCTACATTGAAATTTTATTTCTGGCCACCTTAAAATTTCAATTGTGTCCACCCATTTAAAATATGTGTTGTTAGCCCATGTATCTACCTTAAAAAATATTCTGGATCCGCCATTGATTTTATAACGTTAATTTTAGAATGTTATTTTAGACTAACAAGTTAGATCTAATTGTACCTATAAAATATATACTTAATTATAAAAAAATTAAACAAAATATTATATATAAATACCAAAAATTATATTTATCTTATCATAGTAGTCATTTAAAATATATATTGTCTGACAATGAATCAAGCTACCTCAATGATTAAATAAATTATTGTTATTATAAAAGGTCTCAAATTCAAACACATCGTATATTAGAGGTGTTTTAACTTTTATTGTCGAACATATATTATCTTATTATCGTCTTTAAATTAATCAATATATATATATGGTATGATAGAGAAAAGTTTTTTGAAGAAGTTTTCTATAAAAAAAATTAGTTTTCTCTTATTGTGTACAGTCAAACTCTTTTCTTTTTCGTCTTTGTTGGTCGGTGGCAGTATCGATTTTAATGTTGGTTGTCGACCACTGATATTGTTTTATTGTATTTTTCTTTTTATATCATATATATATATATTTAATAAGTTTGTCTGTATTGCACGTTTTCATATGTTTTTATGGCACGTTTCTTATGTTTTTTTACATGTTTTTTTGGTTATTAGGTCGTATTTTCATTTATTTTTTTAAGGGTTAATTTGACATCGCCACGACTGATCAAGATGACACTTATATAATATATTGTGACCTTCCCTGCTTTGGACTTCATATTGGATTTGAATACCTAATACCCAATTTGCGTTCGTGGATAGCTTTTCACGTTGCTCGATTTTGATTGTGGATTGTCGGTGTCTTTCAATAGCTTGATCACCTTTGTGATTCGTTTGTCGATGCTATTAGATATGTTTGTATTTATCTTTGTTCGAGTTCTTGGTTAGATTTAATATTTCCTTATATGGTCCTTATGTGATCTTAGGTTGCTAGTTTTATTTCAATGATTATAGGAAATATTCCTAATTACGTGCTTAATTTACGATTATGATTGTACATTTTTATTGTAATTGGAGATATTAGTGGGTTTTTTAATCATTCTGGGAAATTCCTAATAGATTCTTAATGTATTTTTTTATTAAACTCAAATTATGATTGTTTTATTACTTAATTTATGCTAAACTTGAAAACGATAATAATTATTGTTTCCCTGACTATGTAATTCTAATATTGTTTAGAAATACTTCATGTCTAGCAACCTTAAAAGACAAACACTTTAGTATCATTCTATTGTATTAGTTTAATAAATTCTTACAATTTAATTATTATTATTTGATTATTTAAATTATTAATAAATTATTAAATTAATAAGAAAATATTAATTCATTAATAATTATTAATAATTTCAAATTAGAATGGGCACTAAATTGATAAGAATTTTAAATATTAAAGAACCATCAGGAGAGATTTCACCAATTCTTCATTCTGATAATAGGAATAGCCTTTCTAAGATGGTAAATTTTCATCGCCAAAACTATCACAATTTTGGTCCGTTTAATATTTAAACTTTCAAAATTTTCAAAAACAATACTGAACGTTGAGTTTTATTTCATTTTAGTATATGCCGTTAAAACTTAATGCATTTAGTACCTAAACTATCAGTTTTGATCCGTTTTAATACATAAACTTCGATCTTTTCAAAACTTACACTAAATTTTGAATGAGGTACTAAAATGAACAAAAACTGAAGTGTAGGTATGATTTCAAAAAAAATTAAAAATTTAGGTACTAAAAGGGACAAAAAACTGATAGTTTAGTACTAAACGTAATGTACCGGAAATTAATTGGAAAAAACCCGAAAAATAGATGAAATGTCAAATAGATAATTTACCCAAAATCTATAATAAAAAAGTTTAATGAATTGTACTTTAAATAATTTTACATTCCGTTAGCTAAATATCAATAATGCTTTGTGGAAATTCATATCTTCAGGTTGATTACGATCGTCTTCCTTGAGCCAGACTCACTCGCAATGCCCTTCCTTCCAGTTCCTAACACATCAATCAATAAAACATACGAGTGATTTATTTATTCATAGACCTTAATTTTACGAGTTTCAAACTAAGAGGGGCTAAAATGCAATTGGACCTAAAAAACTTAGGGTTATTTAAGACTAGGAGGGGCCTAGTTTGTCTAATTCAAAAACTAGGGGCGGGGAAAAATAATTAGACCCAAAATGGCACACATGAATGTTGAGAAAGTATACGTTGAAGAAGAACGGTGTTTTATAATGTCTATAATTAGACCCGAAACTTTTGGTTTTATAACATTTAGGTCCAATCAATTTAGAAGTTTGATATGAAAAGGAAATCTAGATGTATTTATATGCAAGACATACCACACCGTTGAGAGATTGAATGGCAGCTTCCATCTTGATTTTGTGAGTAGCTGACGAAAACCATAACCTCGAGACCTTCCCGTGTCGCCGTCGTACAAAACCTAGCTCCGACCACGTTCCCGTATTCCCGGAAAGCCTGCGTTAAGGTCTCCGATTCACGGACCACGACAGGTTCCGACAAAAAGCTTGAATCGGTTGGGGTACAACGGTTCTTTCGGTTTAGGCTTGTCGGAAAAATTCACTCTTAACGTTCGACCGAGATATCCTGGGGAAAAGAAAAATACCAAAAGATCGATGAGTACATCGTCTGAATTGTCGAGACATTCGTGTTCGTGTTAATAGTGTTTAATTAAGACGAGTAGTATTCTTACGCTTCCATCAAGGTTTTGGATAACTGTTGCAGTCCTCAATGGTGCTCATTGTGACGAATGCAAAGCTCTGCTTTTCCCAGTTTGTCTGTCGTAAAGTACCTGAGATCATTCATAAAATTTATCGGAAATAAGAGAAAAATGAGATAATTTGCACATTCATGGATATGAAAAATTATTATAAATTTTCTTATTTAGATATGATCATAAATCGAATCGAATCAAGTTTGATTCACTCGAAAATAAGATCACTCTGATCTAGATTCTGAGAAGTTCCATTAGACTCGAAACCCTATCCGACACAAGTATATATTATGTTCTATTTTTATTAGATGAAATAAGGTCTTAAAAATATATATAAATAAAGAGATATTATAATAATAATCTCTAAATACATGAAGATTAATTATACTACTATTCTCGGGTGAGATTGGATCGGATATTTTTCACCTTAAATCCGACTCAATCTCGTCCTTGAAAAAAACTTCCCTATAGGGTTGAGTTAGAATCAAATATATATCCCTATTCTCATCCATAGATCATAAGATATTGAACATTTATATATGTAATATCAATAATAATATCAATTAAACTAAATCCAATCAATTAAGAAGATTGTCCTTCTGATTCTCAAAGTTTTGTCTTGATTAATCAGATCGACTCAGATCATATTTTTGGTATTTTTGGTGTGTGAGTCTTAGGTGAGGATTTTATGCATACTCAATGACTCAAACTCGAAATTTACTTAAACGATATCAAGCTACTTACCATTTGAACCTAACCCGTTGGTAATTAAAATGATTAATCTACATCGAACAAAATCCACACATTTGATCATTACTATGGATCCTTCATATGTTAAATACATATTTTATAATTTTATTCATGTTCAATGCTCATACAGAATATAAGATTAGTAATTAATTGATGGTTAAATTAATTAATGGCATACCTCAACAAGTTCTGGACTGCCATAATCTTGTATAATCGCAGCAAGTTGAGCACTGTCAACATTGTAGGCAAGTTCCCAAAGTAGAGCTTAGTGTTCACAACAGTCTCGACTTCACCTTCTCCTTTCTCCTCCGCCGAGCTGTCTTCCACCGGGGCGGTTTCTTCCGCCGTCTCCTGTTGAGCGACAGCCGCGGACACCTCGGGCGTTCGCCGCTTCCGGACCGTGGGAAAAAGCTCGTGAGTGAAGTAAGAGTGATGATGACGAAGACGAGATGATACGGTGGCGGATGGGATCCTGAGGGACTGATGGTGGTGATCGGGCGTGAGTTGCTTGAAACGCATGCATTTGACGGCGTTGATGGACTGAGAAAAGGATGAAGCCACTGCTGCTGCAGCTGTCGCAGCCATGGTGGATGTTATTGTCGATCGAACAACAAAGGGAATTAGTGACGGTGGGAGGTTGAAGATGAAAGAAAAAGGGGATGGTGGAGAATTATCCGAGCTGACGTGGCCAGATTCTGTCCGATAAGATTGAGGATAAGATGAGTTCAGATGGGTTGGCAATGGTTATATCAGTTATCCAGAACGGGCTGAGTAAAAAAAGCATAGATTTAATGATTTATAAGTTTAAAAATTAGGAGTAATATACTTCTATGTGTATAAATTAGATTTTAAATTAGATTTTTTATATTTAATTTTTTTATTAAAAATAAGTATTTAACGTTTCTAATATCATATTTTCAGGTGTATAGACTACATCGATTGTTAAATTTGGATCATTAAATAATGCGTATTGTGCCATATAAAATTACAAAAGATTTTTTTAAAAAATAAGATATACTTTTAGGTGTTTATTATATCTCAAATTGACTTTTAGTGTCTCAAGAACTTTTCATTAAAAATAGTGTCTAACATTTTTCTATTTTACTTTTAGGTGTTTATTGTTATAATTTTTATTTTTTTTAAATAATAATAATTTTTTTTTAAAAAAAATAAACCTTCCCCCACGTCGTCACTCTCCCTTTCATCGTCGTCGGATCCCTTTCATCCCTATCTCCAACGACGATGAAGGGTTACCATCGATTGACTTTTTGTAACACTCATAACCTGTATACATTTCGAAATGCAAGTTATAGATATCACATCAATATTACAGAATTTTGTCGAGCATACAAGCTTATTTTTTTAAAAAAAAATCATTTCTTTTTCAACTTTAAATACTATTTTATTAATTGTGTAAAATCATAAAATAATATTTAATCATAAAAATCGAAACTGATTTCAAGCAGCAATTAGACAATTTAATGTTATTTCATAAACTATTTAAAACTACATAAATTCTGCTTAACTTGAAAACCATTTTAAATACATAATTTATATATACTAAAACCAACCAAAGCGATATAGTTCTAATTTACTATTACAGACACTATAAAAGTAAATCTGATAAAGCAATTAACAAATATAAATATACATGACACTAACATTCAAAAATAACATCAGAGATGTCTTACTGATACATGTAATAGGTAGGATATCCAAAAAATGCTTGATAGGCTCTTCACTAAATGTTCACATGTCTATTAGAACCTACGTATGAAAATCATCACGCGCTAAATATAACTTATTGAGATAGTTATAAGCTAAGGTGAGATTAAATATAAATTATTATAAATACGTAAAACATTAAAATCCATTTAAATAAAACATCAAACTAACTTATTCAAGCCAATTTCTTCATCGTAAACCTGAAAATCAATTCATCTCATGATTTTATTTGAAATCATTAAAAACATTACGAGGTAAAATAACCATTTCATCGGACAATTTCATAACTTTCATATTTCATTTTCTTAGCCCAAAATATATGTTAAGTTTAATCGATCGGATGAATCGTCCAAGAGGGGGTGAATTGACAATTAAAACTTTGGTGGAAGCTTTGACAGAAAATTGAAAATATTTGCACAGCGATTTAGAGTGGTTCAACTTTCTCAACCAAAGTCTACGTCCACTACCTTAGCTATCCACATTAAGGATTTTCCACAAATTCACTAATTTGTCTTTCTTTTGAGGACAAAGAGTAATCTTACAACTCCCTCAAGAATTATACCCTCAAGAATAGAACAGTCAAAGATAAATACAATTGAGCACAAAGTGTTTTCTTGAAAGCAAAATGAATATTGAAAGGAATTTGGCTTGAATTGCTCAAACTTGATGTTTGATGCTTTCTCTCTTGTTTCTAACTTGTTTTTTTCTCAATACTTAATGATCAAAGGCTTCAAAACTTGTTTAAATACACCTTGGATGAATTCAGACCGTTGGAAATCAAATTGGTGATAATAGAGTCGTTGTAGTGTGAAAATCCACTTGAAAAAGCTACTGTGAGCGTACTACCTGTATAAAATTCAAATATTTTGACCGTTGCAAAACCAATGGTATCGGTACTTCTCAAGGGGGTATCGATACTACTATATAAATAGGTATCGATACCTGTCATGGTATCGATACTCATATTGCATTCTGTTATTTCTCGGAGTCAAAACCAAATGACGGGTACCGGTACCTTTGGGATAGGTAGCGGTACTCCTATATAAAAGAGTATCGATACCCTGTGGGGTATCCGTACCTCTTTTGCATTCGATGTTTGAGGGGTATCGATACTTGTTAAGGGGGTATCGGTACTTCCCTATCAAATTTTGACTCGAATTATGGTTCGAAATACTTTGTAAAAATTGTTCTAAAAATATTTTAAGTATAAATCAAAAAATTTCATTAAGTAAGGAATAAAAATTGATCTTTGAAAACTTGGAGTATTATTTTTGATATTCGAATAATTGAATCGAATATATAATTTTGAATCGAATATAAAATCTTAAAATTCAATCTTAAAATTTATTAACACTTTTGTTATATCGAAATATCAAAATGTTTTCTCAACAATATATTTAAGAGAATATAAAGCACGTGAGTCAGACGAGTGTGTGCAATAAACACTTCACGATGCTATCATCAAAATTAGAATATGCACTCCAAGTGCAATCATAACATTTGTACCAACGATGCTACACAGAATATACCAAATGTACTAGAAACTAATTTATAATAATTTCACTTCATGGTATGCCAATTGTACCTAAGACTCTCAATACAACATACAATGGACTTCCAGATCATATTACATTCATTTAATATTCAACATTTCCGAATCACATTTACTTTTAAATCATATTCATAAAAGTATAATTTGAGCAGTTATATCCTAAATAATTCATAAAACTTTATAAAAACATCATGGAAATAATCAACAATGAAAATAAAAACATTCTTTAAAATAATACGAGGTTGACTTATCGCAAGTCGTCCTCGAACATAATAATCAAATAAGTAAATTGCACTCACATTTTCTCACTACCCAATCTTTTACACGATATTCCTAATCACATGCTTTATCATTTCCTTTGGGGTGTTTGGGTCGCTAGATTTATCGAGGTCTGACAACATTGTAATAATAACACAAAATATTTAACTATATGTTAGTATTATACTAGCATAAGCTAACTTTAACAATATAAAAATCTATAAAATAAAATCGATACTAAATTAATAATGAAACTAAATCATATTTCTATCATAATTTCAAACTTCCCAAAGTACTCATAAGATTCCATATATATTCATTTTCATCATCCACCCTCCAACTTTTTCCAATTTCGCAATCAAACTACTAATTATGAAATATTTTTAGAATTCATATAAACCTTTCCATTTAATTCATAATAGCCCTTCACCATTATGATCATTTCACACTAATTACCAAAATTTCCAGCACCTTATTAATATGCTCAATTCAATGCCTTAACATTCAAAAGATTGCAATTTCATCCTATATATCCTTAAATTTTTCGAATTCAACAACCTACTTTAATGATAATGCAATTTGATCCCAAACTAATATTTAAACTCAAAATTCAGCATACTAATAAAATTTCCAGCATTATAATCATTATAAATCAACATTAAGTACCTCAAATTCTGCATTTACTCATTAATGTCCCAATATTCTCAAAACTTGTAAATTAGTCCTTTTTCTAATTCAAGTTTCCAAATTGATCTCCAAATCACATATAACACTTCTAATATAAAGCCTAGACCATAGGAAAATTTTCAACATTTTCCCTTAATTTTCTTCATATGGCCGAACCTATTGAAGTACACAGAGCTTGATTTCCATTCAATTTCAAGCATGAATTCAACTTCCTTACATCAAATTCATGCTATTCTAATCATTACAACACCAAATTAAATCAAAATCCAATCATCTCTTAAAACCCTAGCCATGGCCAAATGATATATAAGAACATACACATCATTTTGATCATTACACATGCTTTAGAATTAATCCTTAATGCCACTAACATAAAAATCTTCCATAAATTCTTCAAAATCAAACATGTTCTCCATGAACCCAAATTCTCAATCTCATCATCCAAGCATGTTTAGCATGTATTTCTTATACCGAATTATAGAGAATTTGATGGAGAAGAATATTTTTTTCTCACCTTGGAGGAGTTCATGGCAGCAAGTTGATGGAGAAGAAGGGTTATTTGATTTTTTTTAGTAATTTTCATAATACACATGGCATTTAAACTAATTTAATTGAAATTAAAATTTAATTAATGGGAAATCCCCAAAATACCATTAATGAAACTTGATATTTACGAATTATGATTGCAATATATTCCATTAAAATATTCATTGGTCACAAATGAATTAATTTGGCTTTGAATTTCTACTTTGACCATGCAATTTTTGAAAATTGCATTTTAGTCACTAAATTTCTATTGTTCGGCCAAATCTATCAAATTAATTTCAATTTCACTGATCCATGCTAAATTTCACTGATTTAAAGCATGGAAATAAAATTCCAACCCTTGTCTAGTATCCTTCAAATTTTCGTAAAATTTTGATTATATCCGACTACCCGATTTCTATACTGAACTTTATTGCTTTATAACTTTTAATACAAATATCGTACCAAAAATCTGATTCTCATGAAAATTATTGTTTTAGACCAAAATGTTTATTTACAGTCTAAAATATATATTTTTTAAAAAATTACATTTTTAGTCTCTAAAATTTTACAAAGTTTATACTTTAGCCACCAAACTATTAAAACTTTCATTTTAATCACTAACAAAAATTTGGGGTATTACAATTTTGTTCAGAGCAGGGCGAGGAACTCAATGGTGACGACTGTATAATGTATGGCCAATTGTCGTCATCGAAATCATCAGAAAATAACAAAGGAAAACTTAGAAAATCAATGACCCTACGTGATGTTTTTCTCGATGATTAACGTTGTTTCAATGTGGGTAGGGGACTGGGTCTTGATCACGACGGAGAGATGGTCCTAATGATGTCAACGGCGATGGCCACGGACTAACGGTGTTAGATTGATGATGAAATTTTGGGGTTTTTTAAATTATAATATTAAATATTTAAAAATTAATAAAATTTTATATGAGTGACACGTGTCAGATAACAACCAAATTTAACGGTCGTTACGGTCCTGACACCAAAAAATGTAACGTTGGAAACATAATGCATCTATTTTTAGCAAAACATTATTTAGGTACCAAAAGTCAATTTGAAGTATGGTTTAAGCACCTAAAAGTGTGTTGAGCCTTAAAAAAATTTAAAAAAATATAACGGTAGGTACCTAAAAGTGTAACGGAGAAAACGTTAGTGTTGTATTTTTAACGAAAAAAATCTTTAGGCACCAAAAGTCACTTTGAGATATAGTTTAGGCACCTAAAAGTGTATTAAACCTAAAAATTATGATTATGTGAATTGAATCTTAATTTTATTTAACGTATAATTAATATTTTAATAAGGCTTAAACTCAAAAAATATTTAAATTATGTTATTTTTTGTTTTAGACATCTAAATTATTTTTGGTCAAACTAGGTACCTAAATTATTATATATAACCACTTTAACTATCTCAACTATTTTTTTTTATCAAAATAAGTCCCTAAACTATATTCCTTTTTTCTTTAAGCCCCTAAATTATATTTTTAGTTAAAATAAGTACCCGATTTTATAAGGCGTGTCAATATCTTATTGGTCGAAAAATAATTTTCTAACTGAAGGACTTAAAATAAATAAATATAATATAAGTATTTAGTTTGACCAAAAAATAATTTTAAGTATCCAAAGCGAAAAAAAATATAATTTAAGGACTTATTTCTACTTTAAGCCTTTCAATAATATAGGCATGAATATCTTATACCTTGAAAAATAAAAATGATTTAAAATCATTGAATAGCTTTATTAGTAAAGGATTTAATTTTCTTTTAAATATTTGAATTTAAGCAGTTGTATCTGGAAGTATATGAATATTGTAAATAAATTAAATAAATTTTTTAATAATACCATCATGTAGCCATTTTAAACTATTAAAAAAACAAAAAAAAATTATAAACATAGAACAAATTTAAACTAATTAAATTTAAACCCATATGTTCTACATATTATTCAATAAAAACATTACCTACTGATTATCACGAAGGGAATAATTAATCGAATCATATATTCGATAAAAATTAATTGCACCATATGTTATTAAATTATGATCTTCATTTTAAATTAATTTTCAACTTTTAAACATTTTAATTTATATAACTCTCCTTTTAAATTGTTTTAAACTTTTGAAGGGTCTAAACTAATCGTCAAACTAAGTTATGTTGTACATAATACATATTTTTGATTGTTCACATGGCAATTAATATTTTTTTTAATAATTTTGTTAATAAAGGACGTTATTAGCATATATCAATGGTTTAAAAAAACGGAACATTTAAAAGTTTGAGATCAAATTAGAATAGGAGTTATAATTCAGGGATAAAATTAAAACATTTTGAAGTTTAGGAAAGAGTTTAGAATTGGCGTCATAGTTTAGGCATGAAATTAGAATGTTTAAAAGTATAAGAATTAATTTAGAATAAGGGTCATAGTTTAGGGATTTGTGACTCAATTTGAAAGTTTAGTCGTTTTCGTCTTTGGCGAGTGTATTTAGGTGTCTAAACTATACCTCAAATTGACTTTTGGTGTCTAAAGAATTTTTCGCTAAAAATAGGTGTGTAATATTTTCAACATTGCACATTTAGGTGTCTAGACTATAACGACCATTAAATTTTACCGTTATTTGACACATCTCACGCATATAAATTTTCAAAAAAATATTATTATAATTAAAAAACCAAAAAAACCCTAAGATTCCATCGTCGATTAGCCACCCGCTCCATGACTGTCATCGTTGATACCATAAGAACCGTCTCGCCACTGCGACCAAAATCCAATCACTCACCCACCATGAAATTGTGTCAATCGTCGTGAAATTGCTCCAAAATCCGGTCCCCAAAATATGCCGATTGCGAATGATCGTTGGTCTTCTAAGTTTTCCTTCGATGTTTTTGACAATTTCAACTGTTACAACTGGTTGTACATTATACGACCACCACCATTGAATTCCTTGCCTTGCTCCGAACAAAACCCAATCGATGGTAATTCTTCGTCGTCGTCGGAGGTGGCAAGCTCGTCCATTGACAAGTGTAGCATGTGATACATCACAATACCCCAAATTTAAAGGCCCACACTTTGAGGGAAAAAAATCTACTAACCTAAAAAAAATATTTTTTCTTGACAAGTTTTAACAAAAAAAACCTTCTATTTTTCTCTCATATTATCTCAATAATTTAATTGTAATCAAATTTTTCTTAAAAAATCATCAAATTTATGGTGTTTAACGAACAATTTATTTTTATTTATGTTTATCATACTTTTAATCTTCTTAAATTTTTGATATTTTACAATTTCACTTTATTATAAAATATTTTAGGGATTTCGCTTTAAAAAGTAGCATAATACCTATATATCTTTTGGAACGGGCTTAAGAGATAGGGAGATGAGAAGGAGAGGGATGACACATAGATTTATTTTTTTTGAATTTTTTTCTTTTTTAAATAATATTATTGTTATTAAAAATAAAAAATAAAAAATATAACGGTAGACACCTAAAATGCAACGAAAAAAATATTAAACACTTATTTTTAACGAAAAATTATTTAAACAAAAAAAAATCAATTTTAGATATAATTTATGCACCTCAAATGTATTAAACCTTCTTTTTAAAAAGTTCATTTAATCTCCACGCGTGTGCAACGCATGGCAAGTGGGCATAAAGTCGAAAGCTGTGGAGACAGAGAACCAGAGCCATTAAAGATGGAAAGGTCAACTTAAGTGGCGTATTCAATCTGATTTTGTAAACATTATTTAGACAAAAATATTATGGTTAATGGATCCCACATACGATTCTTTCTCCAATTTAAACGACTCCTCCATGTCGATCATCGCCTTGGTTTAATGGTGGATTCCCGGAATTCATCCCTCAAAACAAAAGTTCATCCTTTCATTCTTTTATGAAAAAACAGATTAAATAACCAAGTGGGTTTCTCTCTCTCTCTCTCTCTCTCTCTCTGGAAGTTTGATTTGTTCTGAAGTGGGTTTTTGATTTTTTAATTGTTTTTGGGGATTTTGTAGTGATTCCAGGGGTGAAAGTGAAAGAAGAAAACCAAGAGGATGAACAAGTTGTTAAGGATTACAAGATGAACTCTGTTTTGTCTCTGAAAGATGTCCTGTTTCTCTCCATGCTCGATTCTTGTTTTCCAGGTATTATTCTCTTTTCTGTCTCTGTAAATCAGTTTCTGGGTTCTGGGCGTGCTTGATTATCGTGTTTTGATTGATTTGAAACACTGTCAAAGATGATTGATTTATGTAATTATATCTGTTTCCTAAAGCAAATCAAATATGGCCTGCAAAGAAAATGATGTTTATATAGAAGAAAATGAAGAATTCGAATCCCGAAACCTCCGAGAATAATAATAATTTCTTTATTACCGAGATTATTTGATTCGTGCTAAATATACGATGTTTATATAGAAGAAAATGAAGAATTCGAATCCCGAAACCTCCGAGAATAATAATAATTTCTTTATTACCGAGATTACTTGATTCGTGGTAAATATACGATGTTTATATAGAAGAAATTTAAGAATTCGAATAACATAACGCTATCGTATTTAACAGTGAAAACACATGAAGATGTTTCTCCAATGCCTACAGCAAGAATTCCAAAGTCTTATGTACCGCAAGTAGAGAAACATTCAGATACCTCATCTGAAGGTAGGGTTTTTCTTCCCCTTTATGCACTTCCTAATTCATTTACTTTTTATGTTATTCGAATTTCGAATAAGTGTCGGATACGAGTATGTATTTGTTATCGGAGATAGTTTCTTTTTCATAGTTTTTCGTATATTCAGAGGATCGTATCGGATTCGAATACATGCTATAGTTTAATGCAATATAGGTCATATGCAGGCTCAGTGAAAAGCAAGACGAAGTCCGAGGAGGAGGAAGCTAGACCAAATATTAGAGTGAGTTCAACTCCACGGCCCCGGGCCATCATTTCTAGTCCCGGTAATTATCTCGTGTTATTCGAATTCGATTTAAAGTTTTTCTCATATAAGCGGAGGATTCATGGAAGATCGTATCGATATTCGAATATTCGTCGAACACGAATGATTAGGTGTATGGGAAAAGGATCTATAACTCGTTCAACAATGGAGTGCTCTATAACTCATTGATGTTTACGCATTTTTCTTTTTAATTTAGATAACGATGCGGTGATCGGGTATAAAAACAAGATCGAAGGGAGACAACGGAGAGTTTCGAAGGATCATAGCACGGTTCGAAACCGACACACGACCCGGACCCACGTATTTAATGGAAATCCGGTAAGAACGACCAGGTCCAAGAATGATGATGGTCGTGATGTCGAAATCAGAGGGAAGAAAGGATCGGGAACGACTGTTTCGGCTCGGACGAAACAACCTTTAACCGAAAGACCAAGCTGGCAAGATCCCTAGAAGTGTAGCTGAATAATTCAAGAAAGAGATACATATCCAAACAAATAGTTTTTATGGCAAGGATGTATGGAAATAATAAGGTCAAATATGTCAAGTCATTTAACGTCTTATTTTCTTATTTTACCATCGACTCTCTCAAATAGTTAGATTTTCCAACGTTTTCATTTTCAGCTTATTTTGCACAACCAGTTCTTTTAAAAAGATGTTTACCAATCGATAAAAATGGAGGGTTTGATTATCAATAAACTATTTATGCTCAAAAAAGCAAAAAGTTGTTTACCAAACATCCCGTTATAAAATATAATTTTATAATCTCAAACGACTATCGTATCTCAGTCAGCATGCTAACGTCCAACTCAACTAATCGACATTTTTTCAACGAAAAGTACGAGTTTGGAACATAATGAATTATCAAGTGACCATTTTGTAAATTTTAATTGTTGAGGACTCAATAAAGAACTCCCAATAATCTAGGAATTATTTTCGAACCCTTGGTCGGACGCGATTGTCGGAGGGGATACAGGGAGTGCCAGAGTGGCGAACCGGGTTTAAGTCATAACCCTAAAAACTCCTCCAGCTCTCTTTATATAAACTCAGCTTTCCATACCCTAAATCTTCCTTCCCTGTTTCCCGTACAGCTAAACACACTTCGCTTTTGTTTTTCAAGAAATCCCCAAACAAAAAACCCTAATTTGGGTTATGTTTTTCGCTGCATTTTAAGTATTTCAAAGGAGCTTTGAGATCATTAGGGTTAATGTTTTCTGGAAAAAGTGAATCAAAAACAATGTTGAAAGACGTGATTCATCCACAAGAGCAGCAGCTCCCCCTTGTAATTCTCCAGTTTCTTCATTATGCATGCATACATACACACATATATAAGATTTCCGGGAAAATTAAGAGATTTTTGAAGAATTTATGTTTTTTTTTGCTTGCATGTGGTTTTACGTATGAAATTCTCATAAATTGCTATTTTATTCGAGATTTTAATCCAATCTTCTAGTTTACGTATAATTCAAAAACCCTAAGAAATTGTCTTCTTTTTACAGGATAATGTTTCGAGTCCGATTAGCGGACCGGTTTTTTATTTTTTCGACGCCGATCCCTTCTCCGACGCCGGCGTGCAAAGCTCGGAGGTGACTTATGGTAATTGCTCCTTCGATGAAAGCAATAACTACGGCGAGAAGCTCACATTGCCACCTTCAGAGACTCCCACTGCTGCTGCCAACAACCCCGTCGTCACAACCACCACAAGTACCACCGTCACAGCCGCCACCTCTGACAATGACAAAAACATGACCAACGACGACGATGATTACAACAACAATCTGTCCATAATCTTCGACTCACCGGACGATATCGACAACGACATTTCAGCTTCCATAGACTTCTTTCACCTTCAATCCCCTTCTAATTTTTCAGTTCCCCCATCATTTTTTACTCAACAAGAACACCAATTTGACCTCTCTTTAGTGCAAAATCAGCTTCAGATGCCCGTCGACGATGGGCTCTCTCAATATGGAGGCGGTGATCACCGTCACATTGTTACGACCGCCTCGCTTATTGGGCCATCACCGCCATCACTGACGTCTGTTTTCGACGACGATTGCTTTTCCTCGATGCCTTCTTTTTATCTGCCTTTAAACCCTTCATCTCCTTCTTGCTCTTTTCTCGGCGGTCATTCTATGGCGGCTTTCATGCCGATGACTGCTGCTTTACCTGCTAATAATAATGAGATTTTTGCCGCCAGCAACATTCTCACGGCTCCTCGTGAACTTTTTCCACAAGACTTGGATTTTCAAGGCGATAATTCTGGGATTTTCTGCCCGGATTCAATGCAACGGATGTTTAAACCCGGAGATCTAGAGGTATACACATGTTTTAAAAAAATTATTAATCCAGTTTAATTGCACTAAACATCCCAAAATCTAATCTAAATTCTAAATTGATCCTAATTGAACTTTGAAAGTATCATTCTGTTATCTGGGTCATTTGATGTTAGATCCAATTAGTCGTAGAGCATATTTAAAACTTAATAGAATTGTATTTTTTTTATATCCTTCCAATAAGTACGTACATACTTATGTTTTAATCTATTTGCACGAACCAAATGACCATAATAGTTAAATTTTTATCCACGTGTATTAAATATACTTAGCATCAGATCTGCGTCGATGTTAATATTTATATCAAAATAACATGTTTTTATTTGTGATGGTTGCAAAAGGAACTAAGCTGTGACAATCAACAAGTGGTAGGAGCAACAATGAGCTCAACTCCTTTAACATCATAGATCTCAAGCTTGGAAGATTCATCTTTTAACAGAGTTGGAAAACTCTCCGTTGAACAAAGAAAAGAAAAGATCCATAGGTACCTGAAGAAACGCAATGAAAGGAACTTCACCAAGAAAATCAAGGTATATATACATATACATATGCCTATCCCTATGCCTATACCTATACCTATACCTATACCTATACCTATACCTATGCCTATGCCTATGCCTATACCTATACCTATACCTATACCTATGCCTATGCCTATGCCTATGCCTATGCCTATGCCTATGCCTATGCCTATGCCTATGCCTATGCCTATGCCTATGCCTATACCTATACCTATACCTATACCTATACCTATACCTATACCTATACCTATACCTATACCTATACCTATGCATATGCATATGCATATACATATCATGGTACCAGATATATGTATACATCTACGTATATGCATGTGCATGCATGAACCAGAGTTTGCTTTGTAGTAAAGTACTTATGTTGCAATGAAATATATGTGTGTAGTATGCCTGCCGCAAGACATTAGCGGATAGCCGACCTCGAGTGAGAGGAAGATTTGCAAAGAATGATGACTTTGGAGAAACCCAAAGGCAAGCTTCTAGCAATCTTGAGGAAGATGATGATGACGATCAAGTAAGATCTATATATGGCTGATTCCACCAGCCGTTCTCGAATTATCATCTAGATTTTAAATCTATCCTTAAACTCTGAAAATGCTCTTCTTAAATCATAAAGTATCAATATCGTATCGGATCAGACCAATTTATCAAGCTCAAAAGTATTAGTTCAGACATTAAATTAATTTCAATTATAATATGACGTACAAAGCATATCGAAAACATTTGGATCAAATTGTTAATACGTATATATCTATTGTATGAACAAAACTGTATATTTTGTATATACGTCGTATCCAAGTTGTTCATGTTGTATATGTGTACACATATTTACAATGTGATTAAAGAGTTTTAAATATGCTCCATGTCATATATATAAGTTTGAGTTTAATGTCTGAATTAATTAGGGCTAAGCCGATAAGAGGACTCTTTCGATATAAATTGATACTTTACAAATTCAATCAGAACTTTCTAAAGTTTAAGGATTAATTTAAAATCTAGACGATAGTTCAAGAATGCTGGTCCAATTAACCCATATATATATTGACAATAATTTTGGTTTAATTTCTCTATCTCGATTTCATGCAGGTTATCATGAAAGAAGATGAAGACATGGTTAATTCCTGGGATATTTTTGCTCATATCAATGGTGTCAACTCCTTTAAACCAAGTTATTCAATTCAATCGTGGATTTAAATATATAATTTTAAAATAATACGAGATTATCTATTATGTTGGATCGGTATAAATTTTTAAAAAAATATAGTTTAAAATAATTAAATAAAAATTATTGATTTGTCTAATTATATAGGAAAATAATGTAAAAAATGAAGAAAATGGAGATTTAGTAAAATTATTTAAGAAATCCACCAAGCCCAATAACACAATTGGACTCTTTTTATTATTTAATACTATGAAATTAGAAAAAGGCCTAATCTTTTTGTGGTCCAAAAAAAATGTCCTACCCGAATTATTATTTACCCAATAAAAACTATTTTATTATTATTTTTCGATCAATCTGTGATAAATACAAGACAATATTTGTTCAAAGATAACTCTTAATCATTTGATATTGAACACTCGAACCGTGCAACTATTTTTATTATAAACATTAATATCTGAATTTTTCAATATTAATTTTTTAAATAGAATATTGTTTTTTGGGCTGACCCGACCCATTGTGGTTTCATAATATATTGAAAAAAGAGTAGGAATGGCAACGGGTCGGGTTCGGGGCGGGTTTTGCTCGCCCCGTCCCCGAAATGAATTCCCATCCCCGACCTGATCCCCGACGGGTTTTTTATCGGAGTGCCCCGTCGGGGATTTTTTTTGTCCCGTCCCCGAACCCGACCCGAAATATTATACCCAAACCCGAACCCAAAAATATTTTATATATAATTAATATAAAAAATATAAAATATTATATATATAATTAATATAAAATATATAAAACATTATATATATATATAAAATCGGGGCGGGGCGGGAAACCTTGCTCCGAACCCGAACCCGACCCGATATCATTCAACCCGACCCGACCCGAACTTGACCGGATTTCGAGTTTTCCCGTCGGGTTCGGGTCATACTGCCATCCCTAAAAAAGAGGTACTTGATAGTGAAATATTACTAAAGTCGTCCTCCTTCAAAAGGCTAATTCAAAAGTTTGAATTCTAAAATCTATAGAATACCAAATAAGAAATAAATAGTTGACTTTTAATTGTGGTCCACAGTGCTTTAGATTTTCAAAGTACCAAACTTATTATATAATGTTAGTAAAGACTTCCAATTATTCCTTCAACCCCCACCCACCCACCCACCCACGCACAGAGACACACTGGATACGAGTATAAATTGATGTATGAGATTAAAAATATATATTTAATTCAAATTTGATGTGTTTTGATCCGATTCGACTATATAGGATCATTTTTTTATTTCGGGTTCAAGTCAGATCGGTTTTTGAGGGTAAGGTTGGATCGAGTTCGACTTTAAGATAAAAAATATTCTATTCGAAAATAATAGCATAATCTACATTTGTATATTTTGAGATACTTGCTATAGTACCCTTCTTTCTATACTTTTTCAATTAAATTCATATTTTACCTAATAAAAATTATATACAAACCGGGCCGAGTGTGAGGTTTTACCTTAAAAATCATGTTAGGTTTCATGTAGGATAATAGGTAGAGGAGTGTTATGTCCAGGTCGAATTTTGGAGAATAAAAATCTAATCAGACTCGACCCATGTATTTGAAATTATCCAAAAATTTTCTCGTGAATTTTTTTTCTCATTTTCTCGTGGAATTTATCTTTAATTTTCATATAATAGAAAACCGATAACATAAAAAAATTCGAAACAATTTATTGCATACATACCCGGACGAAGCTATATAGAGCTTGGGAGGCGCTCTTGCCACTCCCAAAATTTTTGGTTTAATAGTAGTTTAAGTTCTTACCAATTTAAACTTAAATAAAATTGGAATTTTGTCCAACCCCTAAATTTTAGATAAATACATAATAAGTCCTTATTATTTTTAAAATTAATATTTTATCTCTCTCAATGTTTGATCCGAGCTCGGTCGATATTAACATACCTGAGAGGATGAGACAATTACAATGTAGAAAAAATTAATAATATGAATATGACATAATATACATAATTATACATCCATAAGTACATCATGATAAATGGGGTTTTAATTATGTCTAATTATGCTTAATCATTGCACCCACGAACATCTCTAACATGGCTAAAAGTGGCTAATCATAATAAATTTAGCTCGTTTATATACAACTTGAATGATACTATATAGAAGGGAAATGATTTGACAAAATTGAAAGGCTATGAAGTTAGGTATGTTTTTGGAACATGAGGCTTCGGTTCTAGCAAGACAACAAAAGAGGTTGTCATTTTGTCAACAAGGTTGTTGCTTAGCCGGTTCCCAAGAAGATCCAAAGGTTGCTTCGTTTAAAACTTTGATTTTCATTTGATAAAATCTATAATTGTCCCAAAAAAATATGATATTGTGGGCCCATTTACTCTCTCTTACTAAGGAATTGGTTCGGGAAATAGTTCGGATTGGATAATTTTTTTCTCCCGATTCTAAGGTTTGCTTTGACTAATTTAGACGACCATGTTGCATATTTGAATTTGGTGAGTAAGTCCTCCGGAAATGATTTGAATATTTAAAAATAATGATTTAAATTATGATTACCAGTGGCGGAACTTGGCGATAGAGTTTGGGGGTCAACTTAAAATTTTAAAATTTTAGAGGTTTAAATTATGATTTTAATTTTTTGAAGGGTCTAGTTTATTTTTCCCCAAAAAATTAAGGTCCTATAATTTTTTTTGAAATTTTTAGAGGCTGAATGAGAATTTTTAAAAATTATGGGAGGGGTTCAATTAAAAACATTCAAAAAGTTTAAAATTTAATATGAATTTCTAAAAGTATTGGGAGGCCAAATTAATTTTTTAAATATTTAAGGGTTTAAATTATAATTTTTAAAATTTTGGGGGCTCATGGCCCCACTAGTCTAGCTTGTGTTCCACTAGTGATGATTATGATTGTATTTTCAGTTGTATTGTATTTATCAAGTTTACGAACATGACAAATGTTATTATGGCCAATGTAGATATTATGACCATGAATATTTTTAAAAGAATTTACTTTTTAGAAAGAGTTGCTTTAAAAAATAAATTAGTGAAATAATAACGAGAATAATGGTTTGTTATTGTTGTAATTGATCGTTACTCGTTAAATTAAGATCGCGATCCACCAATATTAGTGTGATTTGACTGATTTCGCCTCGTATTGTTATTTTTTACGTTAACAATTTTAAATAATGTTGCTATCTTTATATAATGACCGCTATTTTACTATCTAATCATTATTTAAATCCATAATTAAAAAGGTTTTATTTTAATTTAACTTTAGTACTTTTTTTAATATTAAAATATGAATTATTATTTTATGTACTTCTTGTAGAGAAAAACTATTCCACAAATATATCTATTTTAATATTATTTAACATATTTAAATAATTTTAACCTTAAAACTAAAACCTTGAATTCCAAAACATATAATTATAAGTTTCAAATAAATTACATGATAATAATAAATCAATGTTTGCATAATATTTTTTTCATATATGATGCAATAAATAATTTCTTTAAAGTATATGTGTGTGTATATATATATATATATATTATTTTTAATATTATTTTAAAAAAACTAAATAGTACCAACAACCAGTTGGTCTAGTGGGATGAGGCACTAGGTCCCTTAAGCAAGGTCAGGAGTTCGAATCCTAGCGTTTGCGAATAGACCGAACTGGGTTGGGAGAGTCGCTCTCGTCTCTGTAGTACCTGATCTAGATAGTCGATCAATAGATCGGATACAATAATTAATTAAAAAAACTAAATAAAAATATAGATTGGGTTCACCTTTTAAAATCATTATAAAAATTTAATCCAACCCCAAACTTTAAACATTTCTAGTGTGGTAGTTAAAGATAAAAAGTCAAGGAGTAGAGGCAAATGAAATAATGAAATTTGAAATTTGTATGTTTAAAGACATTAGAAGAAGAAAATTGAATTTGAGTTGTCCATGTCACATGGCACCTAATGCCCCATTAGTGGAGTTAACAACTTTTTTATACACAAAATTCATGTGGTATGGCCCATTAATTGGGCTCACTTTGGCATTGAGACCATCAACCACTAACAAATTTATAATGGATAATAAAAAGTTAAATATGAAATAGATAATGCATGTCGACCTTAGTGTTAAAAGAATTGTTGTTATTCTTTAATGTCTCGGGTTCGAGTACCAGAAATATCAAGTGTGTGAATGTTCACTATCGAATAATTAAAAGTTATCTTTGAATATACACTGTCAGGGTGCACTTTCCCATATTAATTAAAAAAACATGTTTGAATTTATAAGTTTTTAGTAATAATAATCAAATTAACATTATTAGTATATAATTTATAATTTATTAAAGAATTAAGTGATGATATATTATTAAAATTAACTTTAAAATTGACGATGTTTTGGAATATTCGAGTAAAATCGGTTATAGTGAATAAAAAAATAAATTAAATAAAAAAACAAATTAGGGTTCAACAAAAAGAAATAAAATAAACTTAAAAGAGCTTATGAACTGTACAATAAGACAAGAACAACATGCAAAAGATGCAGCAGCATATATTCTAAACACAATTCACAATTTTAATTATAAAAAATCAATTGGCGGAACTAAGGGTTAAATACGTTATTTAGTCTTTTTAATTTTAAAATTAAACAATTTAGTCCTTTTAAGAAAAGAACAATTTAACGCCGGTCAGTACGTGAATCAAGGATAACTAATCATAATGTCAATATTTTCTGCCGATCATATATAATTTCTGTTGACATATTAATATATTTTACTTTTAATATTTGCACATTGTCTCGTTAAAATCCTAATCAATTCTAATAAATATAACAAATTTAACCTTTAACTTTTGCATAGTATGTGCGTGTTAATTTTTTTTTTTTAAATTGGGACCAAATTAAAATAATGTGTAAATATTAAGAGTTAAATTTATGATTATGTTACTCATACATTTGTAAATTTAAAAAATATGAAATCTTTAAAAGTTGACTTTTGAAGATCAATTAATTGATCGAGTGATTAAGGATGCTTAATAAAAAAATAACTTTTGAATTTGATAAGGATTAAAATACTCTCTTTTTAAGTAGGGACTAACTTGCTTAATTTTAAAATTAAAAGGGGTCTAAGAGATTTTCTAACAAAAAATTAATATTGAAAATCTTAATACATAAAGAATATTACACCAACTTGAATAAACTTTGATTTGATCATTGCCATGACTCAAGAAAATTCAAAACCAAGACTATTCTTTTACCTCTCTTTCTCTCTCCTTCACATGAGGCCTTGGAAACATTTTAATTTATTTGAAAAATAAAAAATTCCAAATAAAATCAAACATTAAAACAACAAGAAAGTTCACTTTGATGCAAGTTGCTCTATTTTGGCCCTAGTGGATTCCTCTTCATGTCATGCCTTCCAGCTCAACCTTCCTCTTCATTAAGCAAAAGAAGAACCTTGATTAGTGCCTTGAAAAACAGTTTGCAACTTACGAAATTTTCCTATTAACAATATATATATATACACACACACACACACAGTTCTTGGAAGCTTGTATTGTTTGCCTTCTTCCTTTTTTTCTTCTTCTCTTTCTATCAAACTGTAAAGCTGCCCCCTTTTTTTGTGCAAGTTGAAGCTTTTAAGCTCAAGGATTAATGGGGTGATTAAGCTCTTCTGGATTTGAGTTGTTGATCATTGTTTATTGGATCCATTTCTTTGAGGCAAGAGAAACAAAAAGGTTCAGCTTTTTACTTTTCTATGCATAAAAGTTTGCAACTTCTTCTTCTTTATTCTAACTTTGATTTTGATAGCAATTGATTCCCAGCTTTGTGCTAAAGTTTGAGTGTTTTTTTCTGGTTAACTGTTTCATTTTCTTTTGAATTTCAGAAACCCCATTTTCATACTATTGGATGGTTCTGAGTTCAATTTAAATGCTATTATGTGTTGTGTGTTTGTGATTTGCTCATGATCTTGATGTTGACTTAGTCAAGCTTTTTAAATTTGATTGTAGGCCATAATTATGGTACATAGACATTGAAAAGAAAGTATTATAAGTATCGATTCTGAATGTTAATTAATTAATTACTTCTAATTTACATGTTGCTTTGCTTTTATATCATATACAGACACCAGGAGCATAAATGTAAAAAAGGACAAGGGAAAGCATATGTTCTTGTTGATTACTTTCACTTATTAAAAGTTGTCATTTTCTTCTTAAATTTAATCTTTTCCCCTTGGAGATTTTAGGTAATTTTGGCTGAGTTGGCTGTTTTTTTCCCTTGTAGATTACCTTTTTTTGCTGTCTTAATTAGGACAATGGGAATCTAAGTACCTGGTTATGCAGGGGAATCACCTACTTTGGATATCATACATACATACATGCATGCATGCATACATTGTTCAAGATCTTTAATGGCTGCAAGCTTTCCTGGGATGCTTGGAAGGTTTCAGAGTGTATGTTTTCCTTATGTATGCATGTGTGTGTGTACATATATGCCTTTCTTTGTATCTTTCTCAGTGTCTAGAATACTTTGTTTGCTAACATAATTAGGACAATGGGAATATTAGTGTCTGGTTATGCAGGGGAATCGCTTACTTTGGATGTCAAACATGCATACATACATTGTTCAAGATCTTTAATGGCTGCTAGATTTCCTGTGATGCTTGGAAGGTTTCAGAATGTATGTTTTCCTTGTAAATGTATGTGTGTGTGTATGTATGTATGTCAATATGTGTGTATATGAATATACATATATACCTTTCTTTGTATCTTTTTCAGTGTCTAGAGATCATGATGTAATTCATCATCTTATTCGACAGATTTCTTGTGGAGTTTGAATCGGGCGGAAAATGGTAACGATGTGTGCCCATCATTAGGAACTATATATTTGATCCGAGACCGAAGATGGACGACACATTTGGTAATGGTCGGAAAGACGACGAGGGTAAAGACGAGTCACTGCGAAACTTGGAAGAAAACAGGGATGTTTTGGGAGAGAATGGAACGGATTATTACGAATTAAAATCGAAAAAGCTGGCTAGAAGGGCAACTCCACAGCATTCTCTAATAGGAAATGCTGGTAAACGATTTCCAAGTATTTTTAGCTTAGGCAATATGGTTCCGAGGCATATGATTACTCTAGATGAGAAATACCTTCGACGTTGCCTGGAATTGCTTCGTATCAACACGACGAAAGCAGCTCATTGCGACATACCCGTGAACTTGAGCTCAGTAAAAATGGACATTTTGTCTGGTGCACTGAATTCAGCTAAAATCGGGGATGAAGATGCTTGTGAATTCGGAAGGTTTGTTTTCGACTGTCCACCGGCAGTTGGGACCGCTGGAGTAGTCATTCATCCTGTGGAACAGTGGGTCGTAGGTTCTAAAAGGCGCAGTCGGAGTATGGCAAATATCTCGAAGAGCCCATTGTTACAGAAATTTGGTCCACTCGACGTCGATCCAAGTTCAAATGACGTTAAAAGAAGGATAAGTTATGACTTAATGAGCTCTCCCGGTGGTTTCAGTAACTATTCCTCGCATAAGCTAGGAAGCGAAACACCCATGTCCGAAAATCGTAAATACAGATCCAAGACTGTGCATAAAAGGTTAAGTTCCAAGTCGAGTACAAACTCAACATATTCTGATCAGTCCGTTTCTTCGACTTCGACAATTTCTCGGGGAATGCTTCAATGCACATGGAAGGGTGGGAATCCGTATTTCGTTTTCTCCTTGGATAATCAGAGGGAGTTATACGTAGCCAGTATGTGGAAGGAAGGATCAGCTCGGGGTAACAGTCCGGACTGTATCTACTTGTTCCATTCAAGCAAGGGTAGACACAAGGAACATGGGATTAGTGACATCGAGTCGAACCTTGTCGGTAAGATGAAGGTATCGAGTTCGTTCTCGATATGTCCCAAAGGTTCTAAAATCAAGGAGACGGAGTTTGTTTTGTTTGGTGGTATCGAAACTTGAATCCGGAGATTCAAACTTCGAGCCATAACGACAGGAAGAATAAGGGTCTACAGAAAAAGGTGGTAGAAGCATTCAAGAGCAGTCATTCGTCCAAGCTGAGAACAAGGTCGTCTACTTCCATAATGGAGGATTCTTCTTGGGGTCCATGCCAAGATGCAGTCAACAATTCCGATTCACTCGATACGACGACAAATCACTCAGAGAAGGAACTTCCACCGAATCTTGAATTGACTGCTATTGTTGTGAGGAACCATCTTCCTAAAATCCTCTGCCCGAAGTCGGGGGTTGGGGCTTAAAGTTTCTCCGGAGAACGGCGGGTAAGCAACATGTTGAAACCGTGGAAGCCTCAGTTTCATGTGCTTGTTCTCTGAATACCGGTGATTGCTCGACAAGTATGGATATTCTAGTTCCTGCAGGTATTCATGATGGTCCAAGAACCAGAAATGGTGGCCCCTCTAGTCTTATCGACAGATGGAGATCCGGTGGACATTGCGACTGCGGCGGCTGGGATTTGGGCTGTCCGTTGACTGTACTTAAATCCAGATCAAGTAAAGAACCATGTTTGCCTTCGACGGATACATTCGATGCGTGCAAGCTATTCGATTTTTTCGTTCAGGTATTGTCACTATGATTTAACCTCAATTGCAATGTTAGAAAATATCGAACAACAGATGGTACAACCCGAATAATCATTGCGATAACCATTGCCTCTACTTCGAAAATTTTCAGGGCTTGAAGAACGGTTCTCCGACGTTGAGGATAGCAAACGTTCGTGATGGCCTGTATTATATTCATTTTCAATCAGCACTCTCAGCCCTGCAGTCTTTCTCAATTGCAGTCGCATACATCCATGCGCAAAGTCCGGGTTTCCGACCGGAAAACATAAAGCCGACGAGGTAGCAAGTTCCGGGTCCGAAGTTCATGTTAGTTGTCACCTTCTCACCATGCCATGACAGTATGTAAGTTTGAAAATTTAGGTATTTACACACGAACCGTGATCGGTATCTTATATCGGTTGTTCATAATAGAATGGAGAGTTAGATTGAGTGAATTTTTACCAAATGTATTCTATACCTTGTAACCATTAACTAAGATTTGCAGTTATGCTTGAACAAATTTAAAGATTTCTTATACATGTCTAAACTGGATATATTCGAATCGGATCGGAGTGTTAGAGGTATAACAATCCAAGACGATAAAACAATAATTATAATCAAAATATATTATTTTTTTATTTTTTTTTTTGTTGTCCTCCCGATTTCAAAGTCTTACCTTGATTAATTTGGACCGATTGACACGCGGGTATAAGGGCAAAATAATTTACCCGGGAGCTGTAATGGGCCAATTTTGCCCTTATTTCCTTGGTAAAATTGGCCAAATAGGTCAAGTGAGTGAAAAAAGTAGCACATTAGACCATCTCGAAAATTAATTTGGGATCTACCGAAAATGAAACAGTACAAGGCAAACTCGTCACGTCCATATAATGAGATTTTTCAAATAATATTTTTGATGGAATAAATTCAAAGTCATTGTCAAAGTCACTGTGGTAAATGTTATAGTTCCCAAAATAAAAAAAAATCTGATGTCGTAATGGGCTAAATAATTAGCCCGTTTACAGTATTGGGCCAAAATTATCTATTTCATCAGCCTTTTAATTATGGAGAATGACCAAAACCCATTAATCAGTTCAAAACCCAAACCTACCATAGAAGATTGAAAACTGAAAATCCTACTCTGTTGTCTTTTTTCCCTAAAAGAGAGAGAGAGAGAGAGAGAGAGAGAGAGAGAGAGAACGCATGGCAAGCGCGGCGGCGGAAGTTAACGCCGTACCGGAGGAGGTTGTAGCAGAGAAACAACCACATAAACTTGATAGAAAATGGACCTTTTGGTTCGATAAAGAATCAAGCCTAAGCAAGGCGCCGCTTGGGGTTCTACTTTACGCAAAGTTTACACTTTTGACACCGTTGAAGAATTTTGGTGGTACTTTTATCGAACACCCATCTGTCCTTTTCACCTATATTTCAAAGATCTGTTGATTTTCAGCTGTTTTTTTGTCTTGCTCGATTTATAGGTTGGGTGGTTGATCTGAATTTATTTATTGTAGATTTGCTTTCTTTTAAACAGAAATGGTATTTTGTTTTGTGTTTAAAATGTGAAATTTGGTGTTTTATCTGAATTCTTAGCTATTAGCTGCATTCGATGTGACATTCTAATGTTGTACTATATAATTGATGGTATATATATATATATATATATATATATATATATATATATATATCTGTGTGTGTGTGTGTGTGTGAATTTGTATCATATCATTGGATATCGTATAATTTTCATGGTTTAGTTATTTTTCAATGTTTTGTTCATGTTTGTGTGATATTGTTGAACTTGTCCATTTTTCCCTGTGATTCAGTTAATCGGTATCTCTGCCGGTTAGCTTCGAGGGAACTTGAGTTGTTTTTTTGTTATTTTTCGATTGTTGCAATTACAGTATGGAGATAACCTTTTTTCATGTTTCAGTTTGTATGATCAAATATTCAAGCCGAGCAAGTTGCCCCCGGGAAATGCTGATTTCACTTGTTCAAGGCTGGAGTCGAACCCAAATGGAAGACCCCGAATGTGCTAATGGTGGGAAGTGGACTGTTATTAGCAATGGAAAGGCTAATCTCGAGACGATGTGGCTTGAAACTGTGAGTACTTTGTGCCTAACCAATATGCTTACTGCGATGTGAATCATAGACAGATACGTCGGGATTTTGGTTTACTTGTCGTCTTTTGTTTTGCAGTTGATGGCATTGATCGGGGAGCAATTTGATGAGTCGGATGAGATTTGTGGCGTGGTGGCTAGTGTACGTCAAAGGCAGAACAAACTTGCATTGTGGACCAAGACATCAACAAACGAGGCTGCTCAGGTATAGGAATATTTTGTGAGACCGTCTAAGTATCAATGTTTCCTAAATGTGTTCATGGATTTAATTTTTTTGCTCATTTATCCTGACCCCCCCCCCCCCCCGGGAAATTTATGCTCATAAGCTTTTCTAAGTTCTACTTCGAACTTAGTGATCGACCACTGCAAAATATTGTTTATTGGTTTATGCATGTGAAATTTATGCTCATACTTGTTTTGATGTTTCTATGCTTTTGATACGACAATGACATGCTTAAATCTACCTCTGTTTGCTGTTGCATTGCTTGACATGTTTATGCATATGACATTCATATCGAGTCCGAGCAACATAGGTTGTAATGTATAATTTGTAAAAGTACACTGAGGTATTGGTCACCACTTGTCGATTATGTCACGCATTTGTTGACCGATGTATGATTTTGAACTTCTTCTAATTGCACGTGTTGGCGCTAATTCGAACCCTTTTTTCTAGATGGGCATTGGTAGGAAGTGGAAGGAGATAATCGATGTCAACGATAAAATTACATATAGCTTCCATGTAAGTGTTTATTCGGCTGGTATTTGCGACCTAAAATGCTTATCTCTTATTGTGACCGGGTGCTTTGATCGTTGTAGGACGACTCAAGAAAGGAAGATCGGCAAAGGCCGATACAATGTTTGAATATCTTTGTGTTTTCTAATTTCGGATTCGAATTCGGATAATTGGAATATTTTGAACGTGAGTTGTTTTTTTTCTAAGTTAATACCATCCAAGATCAAAATTTTATGTTAAGAGAGATTTTTGATGTTCTACATATGATAAATTACCATATTTTATGAATCTTTAATTTACCCAATTGATCGTTTCTTAGATAAAAATCTACCCATTAAATGGTGTTTATGGTAAAAGAAAGGAGTTCTGAGTTCGAACAATTGTGTCAATTTTTATATAGATTTTGACGTATTTGTATTATTTCTAAAATGATGTTTCTTAGAAAAAATCTACCCATTAAATGGTGTTTATGGTAAAAAGAAAGGAGTTCTGAGTTCGAACAATTGTGTCAAGAAAGTGTGTCTTAATGTTAAGTAACTAAAAATGGTTGTTCATTGTTCTCATATGTAATGGGGTAAGGGGAAGGTAAGATAGTAGGCTGTCTCCAACACTAGGTTGAAAACAGCTTCCGTTGGAGACCTCCAAATTATGAAATGCCTTCCATGAGACTCGATCCCACGACTTCAAGGTTAAAAACCTTATGCTCTACCAACTGAGCTGGATGGTCATTTCTTGTTAAGTAACTAAGAAAATTTTAAATATGTATCTAGGGATGGGTATGGATTGGGTTTTTGGTCCACCCGACCCGAGAAAGGGATCCTCCACCCGATATCGACTCAACCAAAACAAGATTCAACCGACCCGAACCCAACATGATAAATAAACTTAGAAACCTAACTTGACTTGAAATAATAATAAAATGTATTTTATTCAATAAAAAAGTGATTTAATTGGAAAAAAGTATATATAGAGGGGTAATTTTGTAATTATTCTTAAATATATTGTAACACCCCAACCCGTATCCGATCCGAATACGAGTCCGAGATGTCACATTGTCTTTTTAAACATTTCCTTACAAAATAAAAACATTTGAACATATTTTAAGAAAATACTATATAAATTATGAATTATGTTTATTATAAATTTTAGGTAAAAAGTATTTGTGTACATTAAAATACGAATGAACAACAATCGATAGTACCGTGAACGGTAATGCTATAGTACCTACTACAGTACTTTCGTAAAGTACATAAAACTCGTAAAAATTTAACTGTCCATTACTATACATTTACATTTACATAAATACGTTCAAAACATTAGAAAAGATTAGAGCGTTAGTATTAACAACTCATTATTTCTTACATACCAACATTATACACAATCAAAATACATACTTTATTAATTATTCTGATCTTATCTTCTAGCAGTGTTGTTGTTTTTTGCCACTTCTATTTCTGCTAATCTTGGTTCTTCGTACCTACGCTTAAATTGCTTACACAGTAAGTCATAGACTTAGTGAGGCATCACAATAACAATGAAATATAACAATGATGTTATAATAAAATGAAACGTAACGAAAACATCTATGTAATCAATGTAAGCTATAACAATGTACCTTACCAAAATCTTCTCAATTTAATCATCATAAATTCATATAATAATTCTATAAGTTCAATAGATTCAATAGCCCATGATACAATACTGAACCCGATATGTGAGTACTGTGAGGTTGTACACTATGTTGTCACCACAACTCATATAAATTTGCACCGAAGTGCCACGTAGAATTTGTCCGAAGGACCGCGTAGAGATGCACGAAGTGCCACGTACATATACGTCCCAAGGACCACGTATAATTTTTTCCCAAAGACCGTGTAGACCATCTACTCTTGGCATGCCAACTATACTTATAGTTCATCTACATAACATGGGCTTTTACATTTCACGTAGTGTATCTCATAGACATATCATATTTTCATATATTCATATATCATAAATCATGTCACATATAATAACATATGACACATATACTCACATTCAGGTACTCATGCACATATAAGTATCATATCATTCACATGTTTGTACTTATGGAATCATACATTTAAATACAAAAAGACCAGAAGAGGTTTTCGCATAAGGCGTTGGCACGGCTTATTCATTTTGAGCTATCGCAAAAAAGGTCTTCAGTTAAGGCGTGGGCACGGCTTATTCATTCTAAGCTATCGCAGAAGAGGTCTTTAGTTAAGGCGTGGGCACGGGTTACTAGTTCATGTAAAATAATTTTAGGAGTCCCTTCTTACTATAATAACTCCGTCACTGACTCATCGCAAGTTAATGTTTATTATATAAAAATAAGTACAAATTAAATTTGCACTCATATAACTTTTCTTGCATATTCATGTCACATAATGCATATAATATAAATTCATGTCATGTATCATAATATGGAATGTGATCATGTATCAAAATATTGAATCTAGACTTATCACAAGTCTAGAAACTGATTATAACACTATGTTCATGCTATGCATATGCACTCACCTAAATCTCTTTGCCTTTCCCTCGATCGATCTTACTTGTCCCTTGTTCCGGAACTCGTTTAGGCTCGATATCTACATGAACATAATTTTCGAGACAATTATCAAAATCCTAAGCCTTGCAATTAACCTCTAACAGCTTAAACAAATTTAATGAACCAATTTTAACTTTTCCTTTAGGGAAAATCGATTCCCCCCAGGGGGTATCGGTTCCCTCTGCAAAATCTGTAAATTTTACTATTCAAGCCCGAAAATCATCAACCCTTCACTAAATTTTCTCATACAAAGTTCCTTTCATACTACCAAACTTAACTAAAACCATTTTAACTAACTTCTATCATTTCAACACTTTATTATTTCCAATATTTCATCCAAATTCTTAAAACTAAGAATCATACCCAAATTTCAAACCTGTTATTAATCAATTCTAACACTCTATATTCCTTAATTAACCTCTTGACAAGTCAAAAATCTTATTCAAACCTCAAAAACTCATCCATATCAAAATTTCATCTAAAAACCCATTTTTCAAATCTATCTCTAAAACATTTATCTTGTTGTTTTAATGTCATATAAGCTTTCCTTTAGCTTATATAACATCCAAACTTCAATTTCCAAACTAAAAATCAAAGAAACGACCAAGGTTTAGATTCTTACCTTAAGCTTGGGTGCCTTACGTTGAGAGAAGAAGATGAAGAAGATAAGTCTCTGAAAACTTATCTCTTCAATTCATTCATATGGGTATTATAATACCCACAATTTATTATTTTATTCCTTTATTTGCTCAATGACCCTTTTACCCTCTTATTTCTCCTTCACTTATTAATCAATCCTACACCAACATCTTTCAATTAATTCCTTCACTTTTCAATTTATTTAGTTTGGTCATTGAATAAAAAAAATATCTTACACTTAAATCACTAACCCGGTACTGAGGATGTTACAAATCTCCCCTTCTTAAGAAAATTCGTCCTCGAATTTTCATTGTACGAATAGATAGGGGTACTGATGCCGCATATCTTCTTCACGTTCCCACGTTGCTTCTTCTACCTTATGATTTCTCCATAGCACTTTGACCAAATGAATAGTCTTATTCCTTAGTTGTTTCACTTCGTGAGCTAATATTTGAACATGTTCTTCCTCATAAGTCAAGTCAGGTCGAACCTCAATCTCTTCTGGTGTCACGATATGAGAGGGATCAGATCTATATCTCGAAGCATTGAAACGTGAAAACATCATGTATCTTTTCCATCTCAGGGGGTAAAGCTAGCTGATATGCCACATCCTACTCTTTACAATCTAAAGGTCCAATAAATCTAGGACTCAATTTTCCTTTCCGACCGAATCACAATACTTTCTTCCAAGGAGAAACTTTTAAGAAAACTTTTTCTCCAACTTCAAATTCAATTTCTTTTCTTTTGAGATCAGAATAGGACTTTTGTCGATCAAATGCCACTTTGAGATTATGTTGAATATCTCGAACTTTCTCTTCCACATCTTGAATCAAATCCAGACCAAGAACACTTCGATCTTTGAGTTCATACCAGTTTAATGGCGTACGACATCTTCTTCCATATAAAGCCTCATAGGGTGCCATCTTGATACTGGACTGGTAACTATTGTTGTAAGCAAATTCGGCAAGTGGCAAATATCTTTCCTACGATCCCTTGAATTCAATTACACAAGCTCTCAACATATCTTCTATGATTTGGATCGTTCGCTCAGATTGTTCATCAGTCTGGGGATGAAATGATGTGCTGAAGTTCAGTCGTGTGCCTAATGCTCCATGCAAGGTTTTCCAAAATCTCGAGGTAAAGCGAGGGTCTCGGTCAGAAACTATAAAAATAGGTACACCATGCAATCGTATAATTTCTCTAATGTACATTTCTACGTACTTTTCCATAGAGAAATCTGTTCTAACCGGAAGGAAATGCGCTGACTTAGTCAGACGATCGACAATTACCCAAATTGAATCTATTTTGTTCGGAGTCAAGGGTAACCCCGAAACAAAATCCATTGTCACATTTTCTCACTTCCATTGTGGAATAGAAAGCAGTTGCAATAATACTGATGGAACTTGATGCTCGGCTTTGACTTGTTGACAAGTCAAACACTTAGATATAAATTATGTAATGTTTTTCTTCATTTCAGACCACCAATATCGACTCTTGAGGTCCATATACATTTTGTTTCCTCTAGGGTGAATCGTTAATGGACTACAATGACCTTTCATTAATAGATCATTCTTTAACTCATCATCATTTGGAATTATTAGCCTCCCTTGATAATATAGGTTCCCATCAGCTTTCATCTCATAATCTGTACACTCTCAATTCCTTATTTGTTGTAGCTTCTTTGAACATTTTTCATCCCTATCTTGCAATTCTTTAATTCGATCTAACCATGATGGCTTGAGAGTCAATTCGGCACAAATAACACCATCTTCACTTAATGATAGTCTAGCATCCATAGCTCTTAAGGTTGCAAACGTCTTTCGGCTTAAGGCATCCGCTACCACATTTGTTTTTCCCGGATGAAAATCAATCACAACATCATAATCCTTGAGAAATTCCACCCATATTCTCTGTCTTAAATTTAACTCTTTCTGAGTCATCAAGTACTTTAGACTCTTGTGATCTGTATATAAATAACATTTTTCACCATACAAGTAGTGACGCCAAATTTTAAGAGCGAACACTACTGCAGCCATCTCCAGATCGTGCGTTGGATAATTCTTTTCGTGCGATTTTAATTGCCTCGATGCATATGCTACCACCTTGCCATCTTGTATCAATACACATACCACCCCATTATGGGATGCGTCACTATATACCATAAAATTCTTACCGGATTCAGGTTGAAGCAATACAGGAGCTTCTGTCAAAATCTTCTTTAGTCTTTCAAAACTTTCTTGACACTCTTGAGTCCAAGCAAATTTTACCTCTTTCCTCAATAACTTGGTTAGGGGTAATGCTATTATTGAAAAGTTTTTAACGAATCTTCGGTAATAACCAGCTAACCCCAGAAAACTCCGGACTTCTGACACATTCTTTGGAACTTCCCATTCTAAAATAGCTTTAATATTTTGGGGATATACTCGAATTTCTTCTGCAGAAATCACATGTCCAAGGAAAGTCACTTCCTTCAACCAGAATTCACATTTGGAGAGTTTGGCATACCCAGAAAACTCCGGACTTCTGACACATTCTTTGGAACTTCCCATTCTAAAATAGCTTTAATTTTGGGGATATACTCGAATTTCTTCTGCAGAAATCACATGTCCAAGGAAAGTCACTTCCTTCAACCAGAATTCACATTTGGAGAGTTTGGCATAAAGCTTCTTTTCTCTTAGAATTTACAAAACGATCCTCAGATGTGTGCCATGCTCTTCTTGGGATTTCGAGTACACCAATATGTCATCAATAAGACAAAAAAACTGATCCAAATAGGGCTAAAAAATCATGTTCATGAGGTCCATGAAAGCAGCTGGTGTATTCGTAACTCCAAATGGCATCACGATAAACTCATAATGACCATATCTCGTTCTAAATGCCATCTTTGGAATATCCTTGTCTTGAATCTTTAATTGATGATAATCAGAACGTAAATCAATTTTTGAGAACACTGAAGCTCCCTTTAACTGATCAAATAAATCGTCAATTTGGGGAAGGGGATACTTATTCTTGATGGTCACTTTATTGAGTTGCCTATAATCAATGCAAATACGCATTAAACCATCTTTCTTTTTGACAAACAAAACCGGAGCTCCCCATGGTGAGACACTCGGTCTAATAAATCTCTTTTCTAGCAACTCTTGTAATTGCTTCTTTAATTCTTGCAATTTTTCGGAGCCATACGATAAGGTGTCATTGCAATAGGAGCTATTCCCGGCATAACTTCAATTTGAAACTCTACCTCTCTATCTGGAGGTAATCCTGGTAACTCAGCAAGGAACACATCATGAAATTCTTCGACTATCAGAACCTCATCTAACCCTTTCTCTTTAACTCTTGTACCTACTACATTTGCAAGAAAACCTTGACATCCTTGTAGCATCAACTTCTTTGCTGCCATTACCGATATTACATTTGTTAAAGGATTAATTCTTTCACTAATCACATTTACTTCCATCCCTTCTGGACTCTTCAGGTTTACATTTTTCAATCTACAATCAACATTTCCATAATAACGAAACAACCAATCCATTTCTAGAATCACTTCGAATTCCTCAAAAGGTAGTTCCATCATATTAGCAGGAAATTTAATTCCCTGAATCTTTAGAGGACACCCCTTACAAACCTTGTTTACCCGAGCACTATACCCTAAAGGGTTAGTTACTATCACCTCATTACTCGTAGCCTCTAATGGAATTCTCAATTCTTTACTAATTACTGGTAATATAAGAATAATTGGAACTCGGATCAATCAACACCAATACTAATTTATCATACAGCTGGAAAGTACCTGCTATAATATCGGGATCATCACGGTCTTCACTTGTCTTTAAATTGTATACTCGTGCACTGGAGCGAATTTCAGGTTGTGTAGAGGATTCAGATTGATTCCTTCCTCTTCCTAGTCCTCTTTGTGAGGCAGAAACATTTCTTTCAGATGGCGCAGACTCACCAACCATTAATGGGCAATCCCGAATGAAATGTCGGCTTCACCGCATCGAAAACAGACTCCAGAAGCCATTCGATATGTTCCAAAATGATTTTTCCCACAAAGCTGACACTGTCTTGCTTGACCTGAAGTGGATCTCCCAATACCAGATCCCACTGATTGTGTCTGTAGAGCTCTCATCTGACTTGCTCCTCTAGCAGAAGATGCAATTGTTTCTGATCTAGCTTGAGGTTGGAATCTTGAATCTCTTCCTCTTTTTGGTAGTGTTGTGCTTGAAAAAACACATATCCTCTTAGATGTTTGAACTTTTGAGTCCCCAAATCTCTCATTTTAAGCTCTTTCAAGAGCTTTAGCACGATTAATCACCTCTTAGAATGAGGACAAGTTCAGTACTATCAGCATCTCTTTCAATCTAGGGTGCAAGCCCTCCACAAACCATTCACAAGAATCTTTTTCTGTAGTCACAAGCTCTGAAGCAAACCAACTCAGCTTATTAAATTCACATTCATATTCGTATACGGAGCGATTCATCTGCTTCAAATTCATGAACTCCTGCTTTATTTGTCTGATGAATTGATCTCCAATATACTTGTGTTTAAATTCCTCCAAGAACAGAGACCACATCAACTGGTCACTTGACATCCTCATGGTGACGTTCGTCCACCATATCCTTGCTTGACCCCTTAGTAATGACACAACTCCATCCAGCTTCTCTATTTCAGAACAGTGAAGACCATCTAACATGATTTTCAAATCATTCAGCCAAAGATCCGCTGCAACTGGACCTTCCTCTGCTTCTCCCTTAAATTCGGGAGCTCCTAATCCTCTCAACTCCTTTGCTACATTTACTCTGGGAGTTGATGGAGCAGGAGGTTGGAAAGCAATACTGCATCTAATGTTCTAAAGAACACATCTTGATCAGCTACAGGCACTAGAAGGTGTCTGTTCTTCACTATGCCTGGCCAGGGTAGGTGAATTACTGCTTTCAGCGGGTCTATCTCCCGTTCATTCTTAGAACTACCTTGTCCGGATATCTATAAAAATACAACCATAATTCTATTAGCAAAACAACACTAATATTCCATTCGATCAGAAGTTTTCACTATTTGTTAGCATGTATACATTATATGATACTCTAGACTCCGGTTTATACCGAGAATCGACTAAACCTTAGCTCTGATGCCATTAAATATAACACCCCAACCCGTACTCGATCCGAATACGAGTTCGAGATGTCACATTGTCTTTTTAAAACATTTTTCATTACAAAATAACAAACATTTGAACATATTTTAAGAAAATACTATAATAAATTATTGAATTATGTTTATTATAAAATTTTAGGTAAAAACGTATTTGTGTACATTAAAATACGAATGAACAATAATTTGCTACAGTACCGCAAACGGTAACTGTTATAGTAACCTGCTACAGTACTTTCGTAAAACGTACATAAAACTCGTAAAAATTTAATCGTTCATTACTATACATTACATTTACATAAATACGTTCAAAACATTAGAAAAGTCGATCAGAGCGTTAGTACTAACAACTCATTACATTTCTTACATACCAACATATTATACACAATCAAAATACATACTTTATAATTACTTCTGATCTTATTTCTAGCAGTGTTGTTGTTTTTGCCACTTCTATTTCTACTAATCTTGGTTCTTCGTACCTACGTGTAATTGCTTACACAGTAAGTCATAGACTTAGTGAGTCATATACAATAACAATGAAAATATAACATGATGTTATAATAAAATGAAACGTAACGAAAACATCTATGCAATCAATGTAAGCTACATAACAATGTACCTTACCAATAATCTTCTCAATTTAATCATCATAAATTCATATAATAAATTTCGTAGTTCAATAGATTCAATAGCCCATGATACAATACTGAGAACCCGAGGTATGTGAGTATGTGAGGTTGTACACTATGCTGTCACCACAGCTCATATAAATTGCACCGAAGTGCACGTAGAATTTGTCCCGAAGGACGCGTAGAGATGCGAAGTGCCACGTAGAATTCACGTAGTGCTATATAATATGTCCTTAAGGACCACATAGAAATTCCTAAGAATCATTACATATACCAAGGATCAAGTAAATGTCTCAAAAGACATCATACCTTCTCTAAAGAATACATATACGTCCCGAAGGACCACGTAGAATTTTGTCCCGAAAGAACCGCGTAAACTCTACTCTTGGCATACCAACTATACCTATAGTTCTCATCTACATAATATGGGCTTTTACATTTCACGTAGTGTATCTCATAGACATATCTATTTTCATATATTCATATAATCATGTAAATCATGTCACTATAATAACATATGACACATATACTCACATTCAGGTACTCATGCACATATAAGTATCATATCATTCACATGTTTCTACTTATGGAATCATACATTCAAATACGAAAAGACCAAAAGAGGTTTCCGCATAAGGCATGGGCACGGCTTATTCATTTTGAGCTATTGCAGAAAAGGTCTTCAGTTAAGGCGTGGGCACGGCTTATTCATTCTAAGCTATCGCAGAAGAGGTCTTTAGTTAAGGCGTGGGCAGGGGTTACTAGTTCATGTAAAACAATTTTAGGAGTCCCTTCTTACTGTAATAACTCCGTCACTGACTCATCGCAAGTTAATGTTTATTATATAAAAATAAGTACAAATTAAATTTGCACTCATATAACTTTTCTTGCATATTCATGTCACATAATGCATATAATATAAATTCATGTAATGTATCATAATATGGAATGTGATCATGTATCAAAATATTGAATCTAGACTTATCACAAGTCTAGAATGATTATAACACTATGTTCATGCTATGCATATGCACTCACCTAAATCTCTTTGCCTTTCCCTCGATCGATTACTTGTCCCTTGTTCCGGAACTCGTTTAGGCTCGATATCTACATGAACATAATTTTCGAGACAATTATCAAAATCCTAAACCTTGCAATTAACCTCTAACAGCTTAAACAAATTTAATGAACCAATTTTAACTTTTCCTTTAGGGGGAATCGATTCCCCCCAGGGGGTATCGGTTCCCTCTGCAAAATCTGTAAATTTTACTGTTCAAGGCCGAAAATCATCAACCCTTCACTAAATTTTCTCATACAAAGTTCCTTTCATACTACCAAACTTAACTACAACCATTTTAACTAACTTCTATCATTTCAACACTTTATTATTTCCAATATTTCATCCAAATTCTTAAAACTAAGAATCATACCCAAATTTCAAACCTGTTATTAATCAATTCTAACACTCTATATTCCTTAATTAACCTCTTGACAAGTCAAAAATCTTATTCAAACCTCATAAACTCATCCATATCAAAATTTCATCTAAAAAACCCATTTTTCAAATCTATCTCTAAAACATTTATCTTGTTGTTTTAATGTCATATAAGCTTTCCTTTAGCTTATATAACATCCAAACTTCAATTTCCAAGCTAAAAATCAAAGAAACGACCAATGTTTAGATTCTTACCTTAAGCTTGAGTGGCTCACGTTGAGAGAAGAAGATGAAGAAGATAAGTCTCTGAAAACTTATCTCTTCAATTCATTCATATGGGTATTATAATACCCACAATTTATTATTTTATTCCTTTATTTGCTCAATGACCCTTTTACCCTCTTATTTCTCCTTCACTTATTAATCAATCCTACACCAACATCTTTCAATTAATTCTTTCACTTTTCAATTTATTTAGTTTGGTCATTGAATAAAAAAAATATCTTACACTTAAATCACTAACCCGGTACTGAGATGTTACATATATAAAGTAAAATTATATTTTTTTTTTCGGGTCGGGTATTTTTCACCCTAAACCCAAATCAGACCCGATCCAAACATCACAGTTAAAAAAACCCGACCTGACCCAACCCGACCGGAACCCGAAATCTAAAAAAAACCCGACCCTATCAGGTCAGATTCGGGTCCCATGCTTATCCCTATATTTATATTCTTGTAATCTCTTTATATTAACAAAAACTAATAATAATATTTTCTAAAATTTATATTAATCAAATTGGTTAATTATATTTGATATCTGATTTTAAATAAAGTACCAAATATATTTTAAACTTAAAATTCTAAAAGTACTTTTATAAGTATACATTTATTTATGTATAATATTTTCATTTGTTCATGATTTTTTAATATTTACTATATTATTTTTGTGTTTATTAGAAATAAAACTTAATTTATCAAACAAAATTATAATTGAAACTTAATTAATTTTTGTTGACAAAATTAACAAATGCTGAGGACCTAAATATATCTTAGTCCCGTTTTATGTATTTTTTTTATTTCTAATTAATTTTAGTTTGAGTTATCTTAATTGTAAGGTTAATTATTCAATTTATTAGAATTTCAGTTCAGTTCTTATACTAAATAATTTTAATTAGTATTTTAGGTAATTTAAAAAAACTATTTTCGTTATCAAAATCATTTCATATAAAAAAATCATAATTTAAAACTAAAAATAGATTAAATTGTTAAAAGTTTAGATTAAATTGTACAATATTCTATCTTATCTTAAAAGATGATATTTGTACATATCAAGACAGTATAAACACGTTTAATTCTCACCTTTATGCTCCAAGTTTCGTCGATACATCTCACCCAATAGAAAATGCTTACCTGATTGGTTTTTTATTTTAGAGATGATTTCAAAGGTTTCACCTTTTTTTCTTTAATTTTTTCTATATTTTATGGATTAAATTTATCATTTCATCTCAGTGTTTTTTTGTTAGTATTGTCTCGTATTTCGTTGCAGGTCAAAAGCTTGTTTCTTGCTTACTTTTTCCATCACTTTCCCAGGAAAATAAGACTCTTC
Organism: Hibiscus syriacus; assembly: GCF_006381635.1. Classification (NCBI taxonomy): domain Eukaryota; kingdom Viridiplantae; phylum Streptophyta; class Magnoliopsida; order Malvales; family Malvaceae; genus Hibiscus; species Hibiscus syriacus. The sequence goes on along the minus strand of NW_024062124.1, from coordinate 192,727 downwards.
GCTGATTGAGAATTTTTGGCCTGTTTTGAAATTCTTCCTCAAGTTTCATGTCTTTTTCCCCTAGTTTCCCTCTTGGAGATTGGATTTGAGTTTTATGGTTTTCATTATGGTGTAAGAGACAATGAGTTGGCTTTCTTCTTGGGATTTATCAGATTGAAGGATTTCACTTTCCACCCATTGAAAAACCCAGAATAAAAATAAATTTTTGAATTTTGGGGTTAGGGTTTGATCATTCATCTCCTTTTGCTTTCTGGGTAGCTGGGTTGTTTTCGAAAATCACGATCTAACCCATATATCTTTTTCCCCCTCCTTTTTCAGCTGAGTTACTGAATTCTCTTTCACCTAGTTGAGTGTTGACCTAAGGAGCTTTATAATTTTAGTAGAATTGTCAATGGATGCTATCCACAATGATGTGAAGGATGTTAATGGACATAAAAACAACAGCTTAAGTGCCGTAGATTCTGCTGAATCTGTAGATCATACTGATGGAGAAGATGACGGTGAATCAAATGCTTTATTGGTACCTAAAAGAGAAGAAATGTTGATAAAATCGGATAAGACGAGGCGAAAAGTCCAATGGAATGATAGAAATGGGAACAAACTTGTTGAAATCATGGAATTTGAACCAAGGTAATTGGTTCATTTTGGACTTTTGATAATAGTGATCTTTTTGTTTGAATTTATTGCCAATTATGTATTTGATGTTCTGAACATAGTTTCTTTATCATTTTAGGTATGTTTGCACACTAGAAATTTGATACATGTTATGTTGTCGGTATAAAATTTACAACTTTATGTTGCATATAGGTTCACCCTTATAGCAAGGCATTGTTATTCCCTTTCTTATGTTAAGTTGGATCGATGATTGTAGCGATGGATTCTCTTAAACCGATATTCGTTTTCGAGGGTTTGCTTAGGTGATATTTGTTAGACTGATTATCTGTTTATGTTGAATCTTCATTTGTTGTTTCCTTTCCCAATTTGGTTAGACTGGTAAAGTTTTGGTTTGCAACTTTATGTTATGGTGCCGATCGGGTCTTCACAGCATGTCTTTCGGATACTTTCTTCAACCATTGGGATTTGTTTTGCACATTTCTTCGAAAGTTTTGTTTGCGTTAGCTATGGACATTATCTGAAAAATAACATGTCGAATTCTGTTTCTCTTGGCTTGTGATCAACTCGTTATAATGCGTTGTCATCCGACTATCTTAGTATACCGGTAACACTACCAGCCATAGATTAGAGAATGCAGATCGAGCTGCTGACGGATTAGTTTTCTGTTCTTGATTCTTCAATCTAAAACATCAAGAGCTTTGCTTTAAGTACAATGGACTATCGTTTCTGATTACATGATTTGAATAGTTCTTGGTGTATTAACTATGAATTAGTTGAGTTGGATTCTATGATAAAAATTTGGGCATATTTTGGATCTTTGTAAGAATTAGTACTTCTTGTATGCCGGAAAAACCGATTAAGTATGAACAATCCTACATAATTCTTGGTTATATCGTTCGGTGTATATAACTAGGTTTTACGCATTCTCACTACAATGTCAAACTACAGTAGAAAACGATGACTCGTGTGATTTACAATCTTAACTTGCAATATCGATTAGTTGATTGTGTTTTTTTTGACGATTCGTGATTGTATCTCTCTCCTCCTAATGTTCTATCTGCGCCTGCAGTGATGTGAGCGATTCTGATGACGACGACGATGAGGATTCCTGCATGTGTATAATAATGTAGACATCGGATATGTCTTGCTAGAAACATCGACGGGAGCTTCGTTGTTCAACCTTGATTTTGATATTTGCTACCAGACATCGCTGGTTTACACTAGCTTTTGGAAGGATAGGTTAAATGTTCCGAAGCTGACTCGAGGTAGTCTTCTCATATTTTTGCAGTTCATCGAACTGGAGTGTTCCCCAGAGGTGGTTTGTCATGTGTTTCGCCATTAAAAGATGAGAATTCGTGGGAGCAAATGAAGATGACGGTTATCTTCCTTGCGCGATGTGTATTCGGTATTCTCTAATCATTAAGATCGTTTCATTTTTGTTCACTTATTGTATGTTAGTATTATACAAGTTGAACAACGTATAAGAGATAGGTTTCCATTTCCGACACTTGCATCTTGTTTACGTCTTACGTTTTTTTCACCCGGATACTGTCAGGTCGGGTCAGATACGGATATGTTCCATTAAAACTGCTAATGGATCCGAGATATGGTGCAATTCTAAGTTACCCGAACTCGGGTCCCGAAAACTTTGAACTGATAACACAATGTTCTTGTAGTTCCCAGAATTATTCAATGTTGCAGTGTGTATAAAGTATGCATATTCTGGTTGCCTCTGTTTAGAACATAAGACTTCCATTATTGAGCATCTTTTATTACAAATTTGCTGCCTGAATTGATTGTTACATACACCGGAATTCTGTTCCGATCCAATTCCGATCGGTAATAGACATCAGAGCTCTGCAATATTTGATCAAATTTCTGTCACGATCCAGTTTCGATCGATCAATAGATATCAGAGCTTTGCAGTATTTGATCATATGCAAACATACCAATGGCGTCCAGGACATGGATGTGGGAGCTTTGCAGTATTTGATCTTATCGATATTCGTTTAGAGATCAGAAAAACTGTTACGATAACTATATTCATCCTATTCAAAAATCGATATGCTGTCGATTCTTCATCCTGAATCGGATCATACATTTGAACATTCATGTTAGACATAAACTTAACGTTTAGTTTTTTTATTTCATTTTAGTATCCGTCGTTAAAAATGTAACGCATTTAGAACCTAAATTATCGGATTTGACCCGTTTTAGTACTTGAACTTTCAATTTTCCCCTCAAAACTTAACGTTAAATTTTGAATATGGTATTAAAATGAAACAAAAACTAAATTTTATGTATGATTTTGAAAAAATTGAAAGTTTAGATACTAAGACTGAACAAAACTGATAGTTTAGGTACTAAACGTACAATTTACCCTTTAAAAAAAGGTATTTGTTACATTATTTTTCGAATTAAAATGTACGACCCCTTACTCTGATTCAGATATGAGTAAGGGTGTTTAATGAGTTGAGTAATTCGTAAGTTGTTTGAATTTGATTTAGTTAATGCTCGATTCAGGTTGATTCAATTCGAGTTTGAGTCGAGATCTTAAAATTTTATTTCATTAAAAATTATAATTAATAATTACTAATTTATTAATAAATAATAAGAAAGAGGTTAAATTATTAATTAATAATTGATACTAATTTATTAATTTACTAGATTTTACATTACATATAGTTAGAAAAATAATGTAAAAATTCTAGTGAATTTAACGAACAACAAATCATATTGAGCAACAAGTGTTTTATAACAAGAACGATTGAAGTAAAATTTTATTAAGCTTAACTAGTAATGAGTCGAATCAAATAATTTTTTTTAATTAAACACAAGTCAATACTACTCAATTCACGATCTTGCTGGATATACACTCTTGGATGTTAGCGCTGACGATATATTATTGTTTTAAAATTGTCATATAAGTTTTTTTATTTTCTTAATAATTTAATAATTAATCAATTTTTGAATTCTTTTATTTTCTTAATAATTTTTAATTTTAAACTTTATTTTATAAATTAAACCAATTAATTAACCCAGTCCGGCCCTAATAACCACCGAACTCTAAATAAACCTAAAACCTAGCCCAGATGAAACCGGTCCAGTCTCATGATCAAATCACAGCCGTTAAATCCCGAAAGAATCACAATCCCACCGTCCATTCGGCATACAATCCGATCCCTCACAATCTCCCTTCCTTCTTTATTCTTGGCTTCCCACCCAGCAACATTCTCTCTCAAAATGGCCCCTAAATTTCTCTTTCGTTTTTCTCCAAATCCCTAAAAAACCCAAATACCCTAACCTAAAATACGATTGGATTACGAATAAAAGGAATTCGTTAGATTTCGAGAGACTAAAAGAGAAGAGAAAAGGAGGGGGAATGGATTCAGATCAGGGGAAGTTGTTTATCGGTGGGATATCATGGGAAACAGACGAGGACAGGCTAAACGAATACTTTGGTCAATACGGAGACATCTTGCAGACTGTTGTTATGAGAGATAAGGTTACTGGTAGACCTCGAGGTTTTGGATTCGTTGTTTTCTCAGATCCGTCCGTCCTCGATACTGTTCTTCAAGAGAAGCACACCATCGATGGTAGAACGGTGAGATTCTTTCTGGGGTTTTTTTTATATATATGTTTTGGCGTGTTAATGTTTGTTTAGGGTTATAGTTACCTTCGAGTAGGAAAATAAATTTGGGGTTAATGTTGTTTTCTATTCCTTTACTGTTTGGTGATTGTATGGGTTATATGGGTTCATGATCCCCCCCAATTATGTTGTATTTATTGTTACTTATGAACTTTTGTACTTGTGTTTTCTTAGTGTATGATATATTCTCTTGGCGCCAATTTTAGTGTGGAGTGGAGGCATTGTTTGGTTAGCTTAGGGCTTTTTATTTTTTTTAGTTCATCCATGTTTGTGTATTTATCTGTATTGCTATTGGCCTTGCCTGGTGCAAAGATAGTTCCCAATTATAAGATAACTGTTTCCCAGGTCGAGGCAAAGAGGGCTTTATCTAGAGAGGAGCAGCAAACATCTGCCAGATCTGGTAATTTTAATCAGGGTAGAAATTCCGGAGGTGATGGAAATGTCAGGACCAAGAAGATTTTTGTTGGAGGGTTGCCTCCGACCTTAACTGAAGATGGGTTTCGTCAATACTTTGAGGCTTATGGTCATGTGACCGATGTAGTAATCATGTATGACCAGAATACTCAACGGCCTCGTGGATTTGGTTTTATCTCCTTTGACACTGAAGATGCAGTTGATAGGGTTTTACACAAAAATTTTCATGATTTGGATGGCAAGCAAGTTGAAGTGAAGAGGGCCCTTCCTAAAGATGGCAATCCTGGTGGGGTTAATCGAACTTCGAGTGGAGGTTCTGGTGGTTTTGTAGGTTACCAGAGCTTTGGTTCATCTGGTGGGAATTCAAGTTCTTATGATGGTCGAATGGATTCCAATAGTTACATGCGCGCCCAGGGTACTGGAGCTGGCTTTCCACCTTATGGCTCATCAGGATATGCACCTGGTTACGGTTATGGTCCTGCTAGTAGTGGTGTTGGCTATGGTAGTTATGGCAATTATGGTGCTGCAGGTGCTGGTTATGGTGCCCCTGCAGGTGCAGCTTATGGGAATCCCAATGCTGGTTATGTAAGTGGGCCTCCTGGTGCCCCTAGGAGTTCATGGGGCGCTCAAAATCCAACTGGTTATAGTGGTATGGGTTATGGAAATGCTACTCCTTGGGGTGCTGGTGGCCCTGGTTCTGCAGCTACTGGCCAATCTCCCACTGGAGCAGCTGGGTACGGGAATCAAAGTTATGGATATGGTGGATATGGAGGAAGTGATGGACCATATGGGAATGCTGGATATGGGGCAGCTGGAGGTCGTTCTGGTGGTACTCCAAATAGTTATGCTGGCTTGGGTGGGGGAGATCTACAAGGGAGTGGCGGTGGTTACATGGGAAGTGGATACGGTGATGTAAATGGAAGTTCAGGGTATGGTAATGCATCATGGAGGTCTGATTCATCCCAAGGTTCTGGTTACGGGGGTGCTCATGCAAATGGTACTCATGGAGGACAAGGCGGTTATGGTGCTGGGTACGGTGGTGCACAGGGCCAACAACAGTGATTATATGACTTGAAAGACAACTTGATCTCGACCTCTTCTGTGCGTAAGCTTTGCTTTGCAGTTTGCGTTCGTAATTGTGATGGTTTCTTACACCCAGCAGTGACAGGGGAGGCTCACGTTGGATGCCAAATCTCCTTGGGACCGGTTGGATTGCTTGAAACCCTGTAGTTTGCAGTATCTATCTTGCTAGTCATAATAAGTAGTTTTTAGGCATAATAGATGCCTTTCAGTTGTGCTACCGAGTGCAGTTTTAATTTGGCTTGCTTTATATTTTCTTTTTTCTTGCCGCTCCAGTACGTTCTTATCTATGGTAGTGTTCAAGTTGTGTTTGTTTTTATAACTTAAATTTGCGTTATCTTGCTATTTTGAGTATTTTGTTGTTATTTATACCATCTAGGGAAGCTGGATGACAGGTAATCATTCTTGATTTGATATGATTAGTAGGATATGGAGATTTACCAAGGATTTTTAATGATAGAAGTGGAGCTATGGGCCACTTGGGTTGATCACTCGTATTGGTAGCGTTAATCGTAGTGGTAGTTGACACTTGAGGATGGCATAATCATTTTCCCCTGTATTTGCCCTTGTGTTGTACAGGTGGAGAGATGCACGAGAGTTCAAAGGTGGAGTCAAGTGTCCACTCATGACTCAAACCGAGCTTTGTGGTTGGGGTTGTTCAGTGTGGGGTTGGTTTGGCAGAGGAATTGCTCGGTTGAAATTTTGTATTAACATGAGATGAGAGTGGCCCTTCCCCTCCCCGGAGCTGCCCCAACACTGCAAACACAAAAGTTTCCCCGATCTTCATTCAGGTTCTTTGGGGGGTTTATTCAAGATGGAATTGGATTGGTTAAGCAAACTTCTTGGGGATCCGGAAGATCAAGATTGCTGTTCTCGCTAATCATTGAGTGTGCTTGGAATAGATCTTATAGCATTGGGAGGGAGTATGCCCTTCGCATTAGTTTTGGAATGAATAAATTGAGTTCTGCCCAAAATTTGATGCAGGGGCCTATCTTCCATTTTACTGGCAGTAGGTTAAATCTACTAAATTCTGCTGGTTAAAATTGGAAGTTGAACTGAGTTTTGGTTGGTGGAAGGAGTTAAGGACGTATTGTTTTAAGGATGAAAGCATTTAGGATCAAAGATTTTAGATAGAAACTCAGCCTTTTTCCCCTCATATCAATAGAGGTATTCATTTAAGCTATAAGCTAATCAGGTTTGTTTAGTAGTTGATACATAAAGCAACGAGGGTTGAAAAGGCTGGTCGAAGGTCATTGATCGGCAATGGCTGCATAGCATCTATTAGGATTTGGCTGCCTTGCTTGAATTAGTATATATGGTGTTAATGAAACCTCGGAATGGATATCCGGGTGCCCGGAAATGATATCCGGGTGCCCGGAAATGATATCCGGGTTCTCGGAAATGAAGAAACCATTCTGAATGCTCTCAAACGAAGTTCTCTCAAATCATCTTGTTGGAATGCTTGTAAAATGGTTGTGGAAGATCAGCAAAATGTGTTGCATGTCGAATGCCAATATAAACCTCGGTTTGCAAGCATTACATTTAAAAAATTACATGTTACATGCAATTCAAACACTATATATAACGATTTGATACAAATAATTTTATTATTTTTGTGCCTATAATTTTGACTTTGTTTCAATTTGGTCAGTGTAATTCAATCAAAAATTACAATCAAACCAAAGTATTACATGTGTTTATCTCCTTCAAGTGCATGAATCTCAAAATATGACTCGGATTCAAAAAAAAAAAAAAAACTGCCTCTATTGAATAACCGAGCACATTTTAATGCAGAGTTTGCCCCAGTTTTTGAAACATTCCATTTTGATCTCTGTAATTTTAAATTTCTTTCAATTTGGTCCTACAAATGCCCGAAAAAGAAAGAAAAGAAAAATATCATGTAGGGTAAAGGTGTTCCTTGTTAGTGATGCATTTTTTGTACATGACAGAAAAATAGTTCTATTTCGAAAATTAATAAAAATGGAAGTTAATTTAGAAATTAATCTCTAAAATGATGATATTTATGTTAAAAGGCTAGCATTTTTAAATATTTATAGATAAATCTATTAAATTATTTTAATTAGGGCAAAATAATTTTTAGAGGTTGTACAATGAAATCGAGAAAAATAAAAAAAATCGATTTAAGTTAAACTATATGATTCATTTTGATTCCAATTTTTCATTTGGTCGTTCGGTTTCCTTATAGTTTACATATATAAGTTCACAATTCGGTTTGATTTCAATTTTTTTTTCTTATGAAACTCGTTTGTTCCAAATCAGATAGAATTAAAAAAAAAGAAAAAAATTAATATTCAAAATTGAATTCATTATGAGCTTGAAAAACGATGATTAGTTAAAAACCATAAAATCGAATTAAACTGAACAAAAAAATTTAATTTTTATATCATTATGAGTTTGAAAAACGATGATTAGTTAAAAACTATATAATCGAATTTAATATTCCATATTAATTGATCAAAGGTTATATGATAATAATACCATAACACATATTCAAATCAATTTCGCTTATTTTTTATTATCAAACAGATAACAACATTTCAAATTTAGTAACCAACGTTACTTTAACAAAAAATTCTATTAATTAGGTTTGTCCACTTTAAAATTAAGCAAATCAGTTAAAACAGTAGGATAAATCCCAAAAATGAATTTATTTGTTTATCTCAATTTTTCAAGATTTCCGTATCGTCTCGGATTTATTTTTTCCAAAAAGGCAGAAGATAAATTATGTCTTAAGATTGTTAGAAGTATAGCAATCCGAGATGAAAAGAAAATATAAAATAAAATATTTTATAGATTCACAATGTGTTTTCATAGTGATTCACACAAGTTGCGTCAAAGCACATTTAATTCCAGTATTCCATTGTAGGATTTCGTCGCAAAGTTTGTGTACCGGAACAACTGATATGAAACGAGTTGAGGCCTACAACTACGCAGTTTCCTTAACACAGATTTTCGACAACTCATTGGTGCTCGAGATCTTTGGTCGTCTGTCTCCCAAGATGCAACAACGAGATGATCATCGCACAATAGCACAATTGTCGAGATCACGAACTATTCCTTGCCTTCGTCTATCACTGGAAAAACTAGAGGAGAGAAAAACTTTTTGAATAGCTTTTAAGTTGTTTGAATTGTATTTAACTTAGTGGGTTTAAAATGTATTCATAGGAATTTCACATTGTGAACAATTGAAAATTTCTGACATAATGAAGCATCAATGAAAATCAAGAAATTTCCAAAATTGACGTTTTAATTAAACGAACGTTTTAATATATACCATTTTAACTCCGAAACAAATTTTGAAAAGATATGATCTATTTGAGGAAAATATATCACATTTGGGTTAAAATATTTGCAAGCCCATAAAAAGTTAGATCGGTTCGGACATTCATGTTACACACATCGTGCACGTCTGCACATTTATGAACCAATAATTGGTTTCACATTGTCCTCTACAACGTTTGGATCAATTTCTCATTCATATCTACAAAATTATCGAATTTTTCCAACAATTTATCCTTAAATATGTTATTATTAAATATTAGTATATTAACAATTATTAAAAAAATTATTGATATTAAATTATTCTTTTATTGATTAATTATAATAAACAAGTTATTAATTCACCTATTAATAATAAGTGAGTAATTAATGCTATTCGCTCTCTACCTTCACCCTGTACTTTTTATTTTTATTTTTTTTACAATTTGTGTCAATTTTTTATAGATCGAATTTAACTTTTTTTAATCTTGTTTAGCTGGTCGCGATACCAGTTGATTCTAGTTGTCGATCGTCGGTTATATTTTTCTTTGTTTTATTTTTTATTTTTTTAAGAATAATTTTATCTTTGTAACACGTTTATCTCTGTCTTTTGGTAGTTTTTGATCGTTGTTTTCGTTTATCTTTTTCCTCAGTGTTAGATTTGACATCACCACAACTGATCAAGATGACGCTTATTTGTTATTATGCTGACATTCCCTACTTTGGACAATCAGATTGATTTGGATACATGTTTTACATTCGTGAATAGTTTTCTCATGTCTCTCGACTCTGATTTACGATTTTTCGGTGATATTTTAGTAGTTTACTCTCTTTTGTGGTTCATTTGTCAATGCAATCAGATTTGTTTGTATCTTAATTTTGTTCGAACTTTTTTGTTAGGATTTTGTAACATTTTCCTTCTTTGGTCCTTATGTGATTTTGGTGACTAGTTTTTGTCTCAATAATAATAGAAAAATGTCATAATTATATTTTATGTTTACGTTTATACATGTAAATTTTCATTGTAATTTTGAATATTTTCTATTTTTAATAATATTAGCAACTTTCTATTAAAATAAGTGAGTAATAAAATTAAAACTAGTCAGTATAATATATAGACAAAATTACAAAAAACATAATCATATATATATATATATATATATATATATATAATTAAAATCAATTATTAAAAAAATAAACATATAAATTAACAATCTAAATATATCTAGATCTAAACTTAAAAAAAATAACTCAAACAATTCATAAAGTAAGTTTAAAGTAAAAACATATATAGTAAATTTAAGATTTCAGGCTACAAAATTTTCTCACTACTATAAAACATTACTATTTTTAGTCTTTCGACTGTTAAAAATTGTAAAATAGTCACCCAATTATTTATATGCTTCAAACTCATTTTTTTGTTAAAAATTTGACGATCATCTGAGTTGGCATTGACCCATTAATTGGAATATGATAAATCTAATCTCATAATCATCTGAACTGTATTTTGTAGATTGATTATCTGTTTATATTATACCATTGAGCTTATGCTTGAAATGTCATAGCGTTAAGCCAGTGCTTGAAAGCAACGAGTGCGGCAGTAAATATCATTAAAATATGATTTTATCATATCTCAGTCATATGCTAACGACAAACTCAGATAATGTTAATTTTTAACGAAAAAATAAATTTGGAATATTTTGTAACTTTTAATAGTCAAGGGACTCAATAAAACATAACCCTATAATTGGAAGACTATTTTTTAATTTTTAATAGTCAAGGATTCAACAAAACAATGTTCTATACTTTACCCATTAATGTAATTCCAAAAATACGTTAAATCCTATGTTAAGTGTGAATTAGCAACGTACGTTTCTTTCATGGCACTACAACGCTGGCAAACCTATCAAACAAAACAATGCTATTTTTTCCCCTTGCTCTCTCGTCGGACAATCTCTCCGTTTCTCCGCCGGTAACTGACGTCCCCTTCCTCCACCTCCGCCATGGTGCACAAATCCCGCGCCCGGGATTTCTTCTCTGATCCCCTCCACAGCTCTTCCCCCTCAACCTGCACCAATATTGCCGATCTCGGATGGCCTTTTGGTGAGCTGCAAGGCCTCAAATACGACGAGGTTTGCGAAACGGCTTACGAGATATTCTTCACGTCGTGTCGTTCGTCGCCAGGCTTCGGGAGTCGGAATGCATCGACGTTTTATTCTTCGCGTGATGGGGACATAGGGAGCTGGTATGGGGCGTTAGCGTTAACATCAGGGTTGGGATCATTCGGGCGGCAGGCGAATCAGGGGGCGGTGAATGCGCCGCCTCCGAGTACGGTTAAGAAGGATTTGGGGTTGAAGACGGTGAAGAGACCACAACATGGTAGGAGGATGACAATGTCCGCTTTTGATTTTAGCGGAGACGATAACGGTGGGTCGTCGACGTTGCCCGCATCAGCGAGGCCTCAGCGATCTTTGAAGGCGGCGGAGATCATGAAACGACAAATGGGGGTATCGGAACAGAGTGACAATAGGCTTCGGAAGACTCTAATGAGAACCCTTGTTGGCCAAGTACGTATCAATAATGCATGTTATCTATTAAATTTGTGAATGTTACGACATAATTTGTGGATGTTGTTGCTATACGACGATGATCTTAAAAGTCGTTCAACGTGACCTTATGTTGTCTTGCTAGCTAATCCCTATGTTGTAAAATTCCATGTTGGTCTGAATAGACGGGTAGGAAGCCGGAAACGATCATTATTCCGCTGGAGCTTATTCGACACATAAACCGTCGGAGTTCAGCGACCCGCACGAGTACCATATTTGGCAAAAGCATCAGCTCAAAATCCTCGAAGCAGCCCTTCTCATTTACCCGTCGATCCCTCTAGACGAATCGGAGTCGGCAATGCATCTACGTGAGTCGATCCGAGCCGCTGATTGCAAGCCTATAGACACATCGAAGAACTCCGAGACGTGGAGAACACTCTGCACTGCCGTTGCGTTCTTGGCTTGGCGAAATACAGATGGTTTCCCAACTGATGTGTGCCACTGGGCTGATGGATTCCCTCTCAACATCCACCTCTACACTTGTCTTCTTCAGGGCATATTCGATAGCCGCGACGAGACGGTAGTCCTCGACGAGGTTGACGAGCTGCTCGAATTGATGACGAAGACATGGACCACATTGGGGATCGATAGGCCGATTCACAATGTTTGTTTCACTTGGGTGCTATTTCGGAAATACGTTGCCACTAATCAAACCGAGCCCGATCTTCTCTCTGCGGCATACACTATGTTGACAGAGGTGGCAAATGATGCTCAAGAGCCGGACAGAGAGGCAGTGTATGCGAAAATCTTGTCTTCGATATTAGCTTCGATTCGAGACTGGACGGAGGAGCGGCTGCTCCGTTACCACGAATATTTCGACAAAGGAAGTGTTGGTGGAATTGATAGTCTTTTGCCTCTGGCCCTATCTTCAGCAAAGGTTTTAAGTGAAGATGCTACAATCATGGAAGGGGACATAATGCTTGAGGATTCGACTAGTGATCGTGTCGGTCATTACATTCGATCTTCGATGAAGAATGCATTTAGGAAGGTGAGTAGGCAACTATCTATTACTAAATTACATCAGTTTTGGTATGAATTTTGTTTAATCCTTAAGTTCTTTTGTGTTTGCCATAGATGATAGAAAATGAAAGTGTCAATAAAGAAGGGGAAGAACCGAGTGTGTCCATGTTAAAATTTACTAAAAGAACTGAGGAGTTGGCTGAAAAAGAGAGGGCAATTTTTAGTCCTGTAATGAAGAGTTGGCATCCGATCGCAGCCGGCGTGGCGATTGTGATGATACACCGATGCTATGGAGATCTGTTGAAGGAATATGTAACCGAGACACGTATACTGAACGGCGAAGTGGTCGGGGTACTACAGGAAGCTGCAAAGCTAGAACAAGTTTTGGTTCAAATGGTGGTTGAAGAATCCGAAGAATGTGAGATCGAAGGAAAGGGAATCGTTGGAGAAATGGATCGATACGAAGTTGATTCAATCACATTGAGGCTCTTGAGAAAATGGATAGATGAAAGGCTAAAACAAGGGAAAGATCTTCTTGGTAGAGCAAAAGAAACTGAAGTCAGTCAATATATTTGTTCTGTTTTTGATTAAGTTCATAGGTGAGAAAAGGAAATGATCTATGTCTCAGCTTACTAATTGGTTTTGGTTTATGTTGTAGACCTGGAACCCCAAGTCCAAATCCGAGCCGTATGCGACGTCATCGGTCGAGCTAACTAGTTTGGCGAATGAAACGGGGAAAGATTTCTTCGAAATTCCGGTTGACATTACAGATGATCTGATTATTGAACTAGCTGAAGGTTTAGAGCAGCTCTTCCAGGAGTACACTACATTTGTAGCATCATGTGGTGAGCATCATCTCCCTGTGTTTCATGCACCATTTTAAGCTTACGTGATTTCGTCGAATGATAAGTTGATGTATCGATGGGATCCGATATTCTAATCGGATGCACCATTTCTTGCTTCAGGGTCGAAAAACAGTTATCTCCCTACACTTCCTCCGCTAACCAGATGCAATCGAAATTCGACGTTGCTCAAGATCTTTAAAAAGGCCACTCCTTGCGCTGTTGGAGTAGAAGAAATGAATCGAATTGTGAGTCTAGATGGTCGACATTCTCGCCCAACAACGAGCCGTGGCACTCAACGCCTTTACATTCGACTTAATACCTTGCACTATCTGATCTCTAATCTCGATTCTCTTGGTAAAGCACTGAGCATCTCACTGAAAGGTCCAACACAAAATGATTCCGATGGCTTGTGCGAACAACGACGTGATGCTTCATGTGACTTCTTTGAAAATGTTATTGGATCTATTCGGGATGCTTGTGCACATGTATCAGAAGTTGCTGCGTACCGCCTAATCTTTCTCGACTCGAATTCTGTTTTCTACAAGGGCCTTTACGTCGAGGAAGTAATCAACACAAGAATTTGGCCTGCAATCAAGGTTCTAAAGCAGAATCTAACGCTCCTTAATGCAATGGTCACCGATCGAGCTCAACAATTAGCAATTAAAGAAGTTATGAAAGCATCTTTCGAAGCATTTCTTATGGTTTTGCTCGCCGGTGGCCCGTCTAGGGCCTTTAACCGGACCGATCACGAGATGATCGATGAGGATTTCCTCAGTTTGCAGAAGGTATTTGGTTATTCTGGAGAAGAATTGATATCTGATGAGGAAGTTCAAAAGGAAGCCGAGACAATTGAAGGAGTAATATCATTGATGTCTCAGTCCACAGAACAACTGATGGAAGATCTCAGCACTGTCACTTGTGAGACTAGAGGAAGAGGCATCGTAGGTTCGGGGCAAAAGCTACCGATGCTACCGACACCGGGACGGTGGGACAAATCGGATCCGAACACTATACTAAGGGTCTTATGCCACCGGAACGATCGAGTCGCGGACCAGTTTGTAAGGAAGGCATTCCAATTGGAAAAAAAAGGCTTGACATATAATGTTGATATTGTGCATATTAGATGAGTTCTTCTGGTTCCGGGTGAAATCAAGCCATTGGTTCTCAATGATCTAACTATGTTAGGCAATTGTAAACATGTAAATATATATTTTTGTGCTGTAATTGTAACTATTTCTAAGAATCTGATCCAAAGAACTATTCCTTTTGCTCCTCTTGATGAGAAACCTTTAATCTCATCACCTTCAATTCTTCTGTGAGCACACGCATCGAATCTGAAACCTCGACCTTGTACACTTAAAACTTGATTACTACCGCGAAGAAGATGAAGTTCAACAAGCAGAGTACCGCAAAATATGCAAAATAGCAGTCAAGACGAGACTTGTTTAGGTTGTTCAATATCCGTCCTTGATGACCATGCCTTCGAGTAACATCGGAAACCGTCGACAGAAGGAAGCTGCTGAGAAAATGCCTGATCCCATGACTAGTAGGATAATAAGAAGCTCTGAGACTCTTCATGCTTTCCAGTGCTTGATCGTAGAAGAACTCGAGCTTAGCCACCTCTAGAAATGCATCGGCCGTCCCCATAAGGACAAATTGGGGAAGTAAAATGAATATGGTTTATGGAAATTGGCCTCTCTTTTCAACTAGGCCATGTTCTCTAGCCACACTGAGCCTATGCTTCTCGGTTAAAGAAGCAATCACCATGATCATGATATGAAGTACAAGGCCAATTCCCATCCTTTGAATAAGAGTGAGGCCCCTCGGATTCTAAGTCCATTTTCGGATAACCGGAACGAAGCAACGATCATAGAGGACAACGGAAATAAGCACTAGCTGGGGGGATCTTGAAGTTTCCCATATGTCTGTCAAGCGTGGTGCCTTGTCTTACAAACAATGTATTGACTTGTGCGGTCATG
Source organism: Hibiscus syriacus (assembly GCF_006381635.1). NCBI lineage: Eukaryota > Viridiplantae > Streptophyta > Magnoliopsida > Malvales > Malvaceae > Hibiscus > Hibiscus syriacus. The sequence continues at coordinate 177,300 of NW_024062124.1, read as the reverse complement.
GCGCTTGGCACCAATGTGGCTATCAATATTGGGATCATTCACAGCATTTGTTTAGTTTCCTCTACTTTTACTGAGCACAGCATCCATGGATCGGTCGATCCCATTTTCACATCAACCTTATTCAAAAACATGCAATTTATATGCACGCAAACTCGATTAACAACGCCAATCGAAACCAAACTAATTGAGCGGATTATATTTGTAGCTTACCTCAAACCTAACGTTGACTCAATCTTGAACTTCCCATTCCTAGCATAATCTAACGAGTCAAGTTCATAAAGTTCCTTAGGGTCACTAGGAAGTGGCACCTTCCATTTCCGAGCCGCAGCCACTGTGACTGAAGTCATCGTCGTGATTGGACTCCCGGCAGGCTTCTGCTGCCGATAAAACGGGGTTCCGGATACAAAAATCAGTACCGAAATAATGATCCCCACGGTGGGCAAACCGTACCCTAAGGTCCAACCAACATTGTCTTGAATGTAAATAAGAGCAGTGTTGGCAAAGAGTGTTCCATAGAAGAGGCTAAACATCCACCAATTGAAGAAAGATAGCTTCTGAGCCTTCTCTTTCGGATGGAAATCGTCGAACTGGTCGGCACAGATCGTCGAGATGTTCGGTCTCGTGCCTCCGGCTCCAAAAGCGATTATGTATAATGCACCTAAAAACACAGCTAACTGTGCTGTTGACGCCTTCTTGCAATCTTGTACATTGGCTTGGTGACAGGGTGGTGGTTTTAGTCCGGGGACTGATACTGATAATGTCAGCAATGTCATCCCCTGTTTAAATTTAAATATAATTAATAACTATAAAAAAATAATATTCATACTTAAAAATTTAAATAAACTTACAGCAAAGTAAATAACAGAGAATATGATGATGGTCCAATATCGTCCGGACAAGCGTCGGCAATATAGGCACCCTCAATTTGAGTTCTTTATTTTATTAGTATTGTATAGTGAGGTATACGTTCTTATGTTAACAAAATATAATAGGATAAATTATCCATTTAGTCTCTAAATTATAAGGTTAGTTTTATTTTGATCACTGAATAATTTCTTTTATCAATTAGGTCACCAACATTTGATTTTTAATGGCAATCAAATCATTGGTCGTTGCTGAGAATGACTACCACTGTCAAAAGAATAAAACTTCACTCCACAGTCCCAATAACGACAAGGATAATTCTACACTAGGCATTGAAACCCTCCAATACCAATATACCATTGAAGAATCTCCGAATTCATAAATATCGATACCTCTTCAATGTAAGCATCAACACACCCCCACCCACCTTTTGTAGAATTGTTATAGTTTCTATCATAAATCTCGGATTAAACCATTTTATGGTATTCTCTAGATTAAGGAGGACAATTCGATATACCTCCAAGAATTACCTCTAGAAACTGTCAATTCTTCGTCAGAAAAGGCCTTCAGACCAACTCCTTGCTTATTGGATCATATAAGAAACCCTCGATGTCTGGGCACTATGAGACAACTACAATGCATAGACAAAACCTCTTACATGTCCGCATAATACATCATAACAAAATCTAAGATCTAACTACCATATCTATCTAAACTCACTAATCTCATAATTATTTTATGTCTAACATCAACGACTAGGGTCAATATAAATACTCCCAACTAAGACTAATAGAGATGTCAAACCTTCGACCATCTATAGACGAACTTCATCTTCTTCTTTATGACCCTTTTTCTCTTACAGAAAAACATTTGCGGACAACCTTGTTGATTGCAATTCTTCGTCCAAATCAGAATTGATGTCAAGGAATACAATTCGATTTCAGTTTCTTTTTCCTTTTTAAATATCTTATTGCAATGACTTATGAAAAAGACGGATTCAGAAATTAAAAAAAATGGGATTAAAAAATTTTAATACTCTTTTTTCTAATAAAATAAATATACAAAATTTCTTTTTTTCTTCTCATTCCCTTAATATATTGAATTATATTTAAATGTTTAATAACTTATCTAAAATAATGGGTATGCACTTAACCCCGTCCTGAAAGTAACTTTGATTTTTATTTTATTTTGCCCCCATAATAAATGTTATAGAAAAAGCAAAGGTTTGATTAAACAATTAATTAAACATCATTTTTGTTATTCTAATTGCAATGGCTAATCAAAGCTATGGAACATGCTATAAAGAATATATTCACTCCCCCATTAATTCTAAACCAAAGTTTAATTAATAATTTATAAAATTATAATTATTAAGAAATAAATATTATTTATAATTCATTCTTTAAAAGTGCTATTTTATAGGTATTTGTAGGGGTGTGCAAAACTAGCATCGACTCGAAAAATCAAATTTTTAATTTCGAGTTCAACTCGAATTATCAATTCGGTTTTCGAGTTTGTTTCGAGTTGAAATTTTGAAATTTCGAGTTACTCGAACAACAAAAAATTTGATTAAGTATTTTGATAGTTTTATGATTTAGTCCCTGATTTCGTTATTCATTCAATTCCTCCTTTATTTTAAATCCATTTTTTACCAAATTTGAACACTTGCTCATAAACTATCTTAGAATACTTATGTACTTTCAATTCCTCTTTTCTTTAACAAATTTTTTATTTTTCAATTTAGTCACTCTATTTTTCATAATTTTTTTATTTCTTAAATTCATTCTTTATTTTAAATCTGTTATTACCAATTTGAACCACATGCTCATATTCCACAATAGAATATCTATGTAACTTCAATCCTTACTTTTTTTTAACTAAAAATGTGTTCTCTCTTTTTTTTATTTAGTCCCTTAACTTTACATTTTATTCAATCTGGTCTTTTAGTTACAATTGTTTGCGATTTCTTTCTTTCCATCAATTCATTGGCTCCTTTATACTCTTATCAATATTTTACCTTGAAATACATTCTTTAAAATATAATATTATGAATATATTATGTAACTTAGATTGTATTTGATATATTAAATAACATTATGATGTGAAAAGATTAATATATATATATATATATATATATATATATATATATATATATGGTTTGAGAAAGTCAAAAAATTGTAACAAATTCTTTTCATAATACTATAAACAATTATCATAAAATTAGTATGTAAACTCTAATAACTCGATTCGAAAAAATTTTAAGTTTAGTTCGAGTTGTAAAATTTGACTTGTCAACTTGAAATATTTTGACTCGACTTGATCAATGTATTTGAAGGTTTATTATGATACACTCAACTTATTTCGCTTTATGAACCGTGAGAATATTTGAGTGACTAAAATATGTACTACAACTAAGAATTTTAAATAACTGGAAGTGCAGGGAATTGAACCCTGTGCCTCTCGCATGCGAAGCGAGCGCTCTACCATATGAGCTACACCCCCACGGTTAGCATGTTTCCTTGTTAATCCTTGTGTATGAGACAATGTCTCCGTTTTCCAGTTTCGAACTAGTCTTTGCATGGTTGTTATGGTCCGAATACAGCAACTGACAACATATTATGATCTAATATTCATATTCTGAATAATTTATGTGTTGCTAAAACTTGTAAATATATATTTATGAAGGGTTATTTAACAGTCTAAAATGGTAAACATGTGAATATATATTTTTGGGCTGTAATTGCCTATAAATATTTCTAAGAATCTGTTCTAAAGGGCCATTCCTTTAGCTCTTCTTGATGTGATACCTTCAATCTCTTCATCTTCAGTTCTGTAAGCACACGCATCGAATCCGAAACCTCGGCCTTGTACACATGAAACTTGATTACTACCACGAAGAAGATGAAGTTCAAGCAGTTGAGTACTGCAAAAAATGCATAATAGTAGTCAAGATGGGACTTGTTCATGTTGTTCAATATCCATCCTTGATGACCTTGCTTTCGAGTGACGTCGGAAACCGTCAACAGAAGGAAGCTGCTGAGGAAATTCCCCATCCCCAGACTCGAAAGAAAATAAGAAGTTTCGAGACTCTTCATGCTTTCCGGCGCTTGGTCGTAGAAGAACTCGAGTTTATAGCCACCTCTAGAAACGCATCAGCTGTTCCCACGAGCACAAATTGCGGAAGTAAAATGAATATGGTTAATGGAAGTTGGCCACTCTTTTCAACTAGGCCATGTTCTCTAGCCACACTGAGCCTATGCCTATCGGTTAAAGAAGCAATCACCATGATCATGATATGAAGAACAAGGCCAGTTCCCATCCTTTGAATCAGAGTGATGCCCCTCTGATTCTTGGTCCATTTTCGGATAACCGGAACGAAGCAACGATCATAGAGGATGACGGAAATAAGCATGGAAATCGTCACGAATGCAGCTAAACTAGCTGGGGGGATCTTGAAGTTTCCCATATGTCTATCAAGGGTAGTGCCTTGTCTTACAAACAATGTATTGACTTGTGCAATCATGGCGCTTGGCACCAACGTGGCAATCAATATTGGGACCATTCTTAACATTTGTTTGGTTTCCTCTACTTGAGTTACTGAGCACAGCATCCATGGATCGGTCGATCCCGTGTTCACGGCAGTCTTATTCAAAAACCTGCAATTTATATGCACGTAAACTTGATTAACGACGTCAATCGAAAAGAATTAATCGAGCCGATTATATTTGTAACTTACCTCAAACCTGGTGTTGACTCAATCTTGAACTTCCCATTCCTGGCATACTCTTCCGGATCAAGTTCATAGAGTTCCTTAGGGTCACTAGGAAGTGGCATACTCTTCCCATTTCCTAGCTGAAGCCACTATGACTGAAGTCATCTTCGTGATCGGACTCCCGACGGGCTTCTGGTGCCGATAAAACGGGATTCCGGATACGAAAATCAGAACCGAAATAATGATCCCCAGTGTGGGCAAACCGTACCCCAAGGTCCAACCAACATTGTCTTGAATGTAAATAAGAGCTGTGTTGGCAAAGAGTGTACCAAAGAAGATTCTGAACATCCACCAATTGAAGAAAGATAGCTTCTGAGCCTCTCCTTCGGATGGAAACCGTCGAACTGGTCCGCCCCGATTGTCGAGATGCTTGGCTTCGTGCTGCCGGCTCCGAATCTCTCTAAACTCATCTCATATTCCTTAACCAGTTAGATTTTGTTTCATTTTAATACCCCCGTTCAAAATTTAATGTTAAGTTTTGAAAACAATTGAAAGTTTAGGTACTAAAACGGACAAAACCTGATAGTTTAGGTACTAAATACGTTTTTAACGGTAGTGTACTAAAATGAAACAAAAACTAAACGTTAGGTATGATTTTAAAAAAAAATAAAAGTTTAGATACTAAAACGGATCAACACTGATAATTTAGGTACTAAATACATAGTTTACCCTTGAATTTATTTTCAGCCTCAAAAAATCTTTGAAGAAATTTTCCCATGAAATGGTTGATGATCAGACCCAAATGCCTTAGAAAAATATTTCATTGTAACCCTTGTTATTTTTTATGTAAAACAATTTAGTCCCTCTTAATCCTTGTAGTTTTATAATGATTATCATTGTAAACGTGGCTCAAGTTTAACCCAAAAAAAAAAAATACACAACATTTCACTGAAGTGATAATTTGTTCAACACTATACCATCAAGCTATTCCTTAAGCAGTTCTTGATTTGATGCCTTTAATCTCATCACCTTCAGTTCTTCCGTGAGCACATGCATCGAATCCGAAACTTCGGCCTTGTACACATAAAACTTGATTATCGACACGAAGAAGATGAAGTTCAAGAAGTTGAGCACTGCGAAAAATGCATAATAGTAGTCCAGATGAGACTTGTTTAGGTTGTTCAAGATCCATCCTTGATGACCATGCCTTTGAGTGATATCGGAAACCGTCGACAGAAGGAAGCTGCTGAGGAAGTTCCCTATCCCCAGGCTCGTGCTCGAGTAAGAAGTACCGAGACTCTTCATGCTTTCCGGGGCTTGATCGTAGAAGAACTCGAGCTTAGCCACCTCTAGGAACGCGTCGGCTGTCCCCATAAGCACAAATTGGGGAAGTAAAATGAATATGGTTAATGGAAGCTGGCCACCATTTTCAACTAAGCCATTTTCTCTAGCCACATTGAGCCTATACCTCTCGGTTAATGAAGCAATCACCATGATTAGGACGTGAAGAACAAGGCCAACTCCCATCCTTTGAAGCAGAGTGATGCCCCTCGGATTCTTGGTCCATTTTTGGATAATCGGGACGAAGACACGATCGTAGAGGACGACACAAACAAGCATAGAAATCGTCACAAATCCGTGTAAACTTGCAGGAGGGATATGGAAGCTCCCCATTCGTCTATCAAGGGTGGTGCCTTGCTTTATAAACAATGTATTGATTTGTGCAATCATTGTGCTTGGCACGAATGTGGCAATCATTATTGGGATCATTCTCAGCATCTGTTTAGTTTCCTCTACTTGAGTTACAGAGCATAGCATCCATGGATCAGTCGACCCCGTTTTTACAGCGGCCTTATTCAAAAACCTGTGATTTATATGCACGTAAACTCGATTAACGACATCAATCGAAACCGAACTAATCGAGCGAATTATATATGAAACTAACCTTAAACCTGGTGTTGAATCAATCTTGAACTTCCCATTCCTAGCATACTCTTCCAAATCAAGTTCGTAAAGTTCCTTGGGGTCACTAGGAAGTGGCACCCTCCATTTCCTAGCGGCGGCCATTATGACAGAAGCCATCCTCGTGAACGGACTCCCGGTGGGCACCCTATGCCGATAAAACGGGGTTCCGGCTACGAAAATTATAACCGAAATGATGAGCCCGATTGTGGGCAGACCATACCCCAAGGTCCAACCAACATTGTCTTGAATGTAGACAAGAACTGTGTTGGCAAAGAGTGTACCAAAGAAGATGCTGAACATCCACCAATTGAAGAAAGATAGCTTCTGAGCCTTCTCTTTTGGATGGAAATCGTCGAACTGGTCGGCACCGATTGTCGAGATGTTCGGCTTCGTGCCGCCGGTTCCGACGGCTAGCGTATATAGTGCACCAAAAAACACAGCTAACTCTAACGTTGATGCCTGCTTGCAATCTTCTACATTGGGTAGGTGACAAGGTGGTGGTTTTAGTCCAGGTACTGATACTGATAATGTCAGCAATGACATCCCCTGCTTGATCAAGAAGTGAGTTATTTTATATTAAACATTAGTATTAATATATTAAAAATTATATAAAATGTCTAAAAATATATAATATAACTATTAAATCATTTTTTCATTTTTTTTTGGTTCAAGGAATACCTTTAATTTATTAATTTTCAATCTCATTCCATAAACCATTTAGGCGACCAACCAACTTAAATATATATAATAACTTACGAAAGTTATTTTATAGATTAAGGGATTGTTGTTATTCTTTGAGATCTCGGGATCGAGCATTGCGTATGTAGGACATGAATGTTCATTGTCATACTCACATAAGAATATTTATAACATTAAATTCTCAAACTGTTTTTATTTGAAAAATATATGTATTTTCCTTAACCTTTGTTAAACTTTGCTATTAATTTTTAGGGTAAAGTACACCAATAGTCCTTTGACTATAGGATACTATTTTATTAAGTCTATCAACTACGAAAAGTTACAAAATCGTTACTCAATTATTCTTTATATTCTAAACTCATTATTTTTCGTTAAAAAATTGGTGGTCATATGAGCTGGACGTTAACATGATGATTCGAATATGATAGTCATTTGAGATTCTGAAATCATATTTTATCATATCACAATCAACAGGTTAACGTTCAACTCAGAATACCGTCAAATTTAATTTTTAATGACAAAAGACATGTTTGGGACATAATGAATAGTCAAGGGAATCGACAAAGCAACACTCTATAGTCGAATGATCATTTTATAACTTTTAATAGTAGAGGGACTTAACAAAATAATACGCTATAGTCGAGGGATCATTTGTGCACTTCACCCTAATTTTTAATATGACAACTTCGACTGTAATTTCACATGACAATTTTGACTATAATAATCAGTGGTTCACATGACAATTTTGACTATATTTTCAACACGGTATACACCCTTTTAGTCATCAATCATCTCTAACAATAATACCAAGAAGAAAAGTATTCAGTCAAAGATTAACATTTCTTTTTAATAATACGTACACTTACATATTTTAAACACTAAATTTTTAAATAATATATCGGTTTTATGTTCTCCTCGATCTATTCCTGATTATAGGACAAAAATTTAATAAGTTTATATGATTGGTTTTATATTCTCCTCGTTCTATTCCTGATTATCGGACCTAAAAATTTAGAAGAACTTACGGAGATGTAAATGATAGAGGCGCAGACGAAGGTCCAATATCGACCGAGATGAGCATCGGCGACATAGGCACCCAAGATCGGAGTGATCCAAATGGTGCCCACCCAGTTGGTGACGTTGTTGGCCGACTTCACGGTGCCTTGATGGAGCTTCCGAGTCAAATAAAGCACTAGATTCGACGATATTCCATAATACGCCATTCGTTCAAACACTTCATACACTGCACCAAAACAACATACAAGTTTGGACTCTATTCTAATAAATCTGCGCCCCTTGGAATGAACACTTTATGTAGCAATGATAATTAGGGTAGGGATGACCATTTTATTTAGATTTTATAGGTTTTAATCTAACTCGATTTGATTTTCCATTTTGATAATTCAGGTTTATGTCAGATGAAAATATTTGTAGGAGCGATTGGGTCGGGTCAGATTTTAACCTAAAACATTAGGTCGAGTTTGAGGTCAGTTGGGGCTCTCCAAAACCCGAGTTGGATGCCGGTGAGGGACTTCAACTTTTGAATTGGGTTCAGATGGGTTAAAAATCCAATCCGACCCGACTCATTGTCATCCCTAATGATAATGATCTGGAAACTGAAACAAATTGATCCGAATAGAATTTCAATATTTATTATTTTAAATTTAGAAAATAAGATTATATAATAATTTTAAGTTATATATTTTTTTCTCAACCCTAATTTTTGGTAGTTCTTGTTTTGTTATAGGGTCGATGTTCATTATCATGTGCTTAGGTTTTGTTGTCTTTATGGAGTACATGAAATAATGAAAAGAGGATGGCATTTTAATTCGGGTACCTTTCTCTATTAATGATCATATATATGAAATCTTTCATATATATTTTGTAACTGGATTATACATAATTTACCCATTAAATATAAGGGTAAAATATACAAATGGTCCTCCGGCTATATGGCGTTACTATGTTGAGTCTCCCGACTGTTAACATTTATAAAATGTTTCTCCGATTACAGGGTGCTATTTTGTTGAGTCCCTGACTATTAAAAGTTACAAAATTGTCACTGATTATTCATATGCTTCGAACTCGACTTTTCTATTAAAAAATTGACGATTGTTTGATTTGGATGTTAACTTATTGAGTGAGACATGTACAACTCAAATGGTTATGGGATCAGATTTTATCATATCCCTATCAACAAGTTAACGTCTAGCTCATACGACTGCCAATTTTTTAACATAAAAAGACGAGTTTAGAAGATACAAATAGTCGAGCGATCATTTTAAAACTTAACAAAACAATATCCTATAGTCAATAAACTTAACAAAGCAGTGTCCTACAATGTAGGGCCGTTTATATACTTTACCCTGACGTTTTATAAATATTTTAATAGTCAAGCAATCTATTTAATCTTATTTATGAAAGTTTTTCAATTTCATTTGGAAAAAGCGTGTGGGAGTTGTGGGGGAGCTTTTCTATTTATTATTTGGTAGTTGAACCAAATCAATGCTTTATCAAACTCTACCATGCGTTCACAAGCTAACGAAAACTTCCCTTTTTAATTGCTAAAACAAACTCTACATGCTCATATGAATAAGGTAAAGAGATCATCGATATCGAGATTTGAATGTCGGACATATCAAATGTAAAAGAGACTCCGAACTTAATCTTTAGGTATAAGTTTCGGATTCGGATTCGAACATCTGCGACTCCTTTCTTCATCCCGAAATCGAGACCACGAAAGGCGGGGAAATTTGAGTAAAAGAGATGAAAAAGTTACCAACAACAAAGGAGCAAGCAGTCCATCCACCTCTCTCGGATCTACGAACAGGGTTTCCTCTAAGATCCACGGTTCCATCTTGGGTGTAATCATCTTTGCCTTCTTCAACCGCCATTGAAGAACAATCAGCCAAGCTTGTGATGGGAGAGTGTCTGTATTTCCACACCTTTTATAGGCCTCTACTTGGTCTTCATTACATGCGGCCGAATTGTTCGGCATCATTATTATTATTATTTTTGCATTTTTTTTCCAATAGCTTTGACTTGGGTTTCGCGAGCGAACCTCGTTTAAGAATTTCCGTAAAATAAAAGGACGAAATTGATAATAAATATATGGTTTCTAGAGAAGGAAAGAATAGATGATAACATGAGAATAGTCCAAGCAAGTTGTCGTACAAGACAATTGAGTCCACTTCTTGTGTTCAGCGAATGGCGTGATTGAACGTTGGTTCGCAAGCAATCCAAGTCAGATCTTATACAGGAAACTGCCTTTTCTTTTTCTTGGCTATGTCGACGGGAAAAATTGCAAATCCACGATTCAACATATTTATTCGTCGTTACCCCTTAACGTCTCAAATTTAGGCACGACATCGGTAAGAACGTATAAACGTTTATTGTCGAATAGTTGAGAGTCTTTCGAACAGATATTATCTTATATTCATACCAATAAAAAGAAACGTATCTATTTGTCAATTAATCCAATTAATAAGAAAATTAAAATTATTTATTTTTATAAATTAATTTTTGTATATAAGTAACTAATTTTATTCAAAATAAAAAAAATATCCGGAATTACAATAAAGTTTTATAATTATAATAGTAAATTAAGCACATAATTAGGTTACTTTCCTATAATCATTTAAACAAAACTAATAACTTAAAATCGCATAAGGACCATACAAAGAAAAATTAAAAATCTAACCAAAAAATTCGAACAAAGGTAGATACAAACAGATCTGGACGCATCGGTAAACGAACCACAAAAGGATCAAGCTATTGAAAGATCACCGACAAACCGCAAACATACTCGAACGACGTGAAAAGCTATCCACGAATACAAATCGAACATCCAAATTCAATCCGAGTCCAAAGCAAGGAAGATCAACAAGATAACGGATAAGTGTCATCTTGATCAGTCGTGGCGATGTCAAATCAATCCTTAGAAAAATATAAATAAAAAAATTGCCAAACGGTCGTAAAACATATCAAAAGTCATAAGAAAATGTTTCATAAAAACATATGAAAATGTGTTATATAGACAGACTTATTAAAAATAAAAAAGGAAAAAAGAAAACCGAGGTACGATATAAGAAAAGAAAAAGACAATAAAGAATACATACGGTCGACAACCAACATTAAAATTAAAACCACCGCCGATCAACAATAACTAAAAGAAAAAAGATAAACGGAACACCAATGAACGATCGAAAGAAAACTATGTCTTTTCAATTGATTAAGTATTATAAACGGATATACGTATAATATTAATCATGTATAATAGATTGATGATATAGTGATGGATTGGTTGAAAAATCCAGATTCAAACTTCTGGTGTATTTCGAATATTAAAATTGAAAAAAAAAGTTCCAATAATAATTTCCGAAATATAATATATATACAAGTGTGGGTGTGAAAATGAGAGATAAATTATTTTAATTAACACGAAAATGAACCCTTCTTAAAGTAAAGTGTAATTGTCGTGAAATTATTGCTTTTATTTTATTTAATTATCCCCTAATTCTTATATTTCAGATTTTTAAAATTTAATCCTTTACATTTAATTCAAATAATTTAACCCTCTACATATATAATTTATATATAATTATTATATTTTTAATAGTATGGGTGATTAAAAGGTAATACACCGCTCGAATTTAGGATCTTTAGGAAGAACAACACTCTCTTCAATTAATGAGGTCACGGTTCATATATAGTTATAACAGTTTGAATTTAATGATATAAGTGTTCTAATTACGTATATCAATAGCAATGTTCAATCGGTCGGTTTAGTTAATTGACTGAACCTATCTATCAAAAAATCATTAACTAATTTTTTTTCCTTTAACCATTAATCGAATCAAAAAGTTCGGTTAATTAGAAGGTTAACCGAATTAACCAAAATTTATAAATAACATGTATTAAATTTTTGATTCATTTGGTCCATTAATTCTGATAAAACTGAAGTTTAAACACTCATAATATATAAATAATATATATAATATATTAAATTTTGAAATTTTTGATTAATTGGGTTAGTTAACCGATTTCGAACCGAACTAACCTATAACCAAAGTTTTAATCGTTAACCGATCGAACCAAAAATTAACCGATCGATTAACCCAAAAAACTTCAATTCGATTAATTAATTCGGTTAAAACCGAACTTTGAACACCCATGATATCCAATAAGAATTTTGTTCACTTGTATTCAAGTCTAAGAATTATTAAAGTCTTGAATGAATTTTTAATATACATATTACTAAAAATACTATTGTATATGTTATTATCTAAAATTATAATTATTTATAATTTATTTATAGAATTATTTTTTAAAATATTAATTTAATCATATATTAAAATTGAAAAATATTTTAATTAATTGTTATATGTATATTATAAATAAATAATTTTGTAATGTAACCATTTCACCGTAGAAAAAGAAAACAATATGACAAAACAAATCCTAGGGGCTGGTGGAGCCCAGTTCCTCTAGATTCTTACTATTTTTAATAATTATATTTTTTGTTGGGGTAAACTATATGTTTAGTACCTTAGCTATCATTTTTATTTTGTTTTGATCACCTAACTATTTTTAAAAAAATTATATCTAATGTTACGTCTTGGTTTCATTTTGATCATGTTAAAAATTAATAGAACTGCTTACATGACATTTTTTATTTTTTTTAATGACACGGCATTACCAAAACTAAACGTTAGGTATGATTTAAAATTAATAATTGAGAGATCAAAAATAAATTTGGGGTACTATACATGTAGTTTGCCCTTATTATTTTAAGCGAGATTATGATATGCTCTGCTTTGGCCTTCTATCAATTACTATTAGAGAAAATCGCCTCAGTGACCAAAAAAAAGTTATAATATACGATTTTAACCAACTTTTTTTGGATTTGCCAAAATGACCAACAAAATCGCAACGCGAAATAAAAATCGCAACGCGATCCCCAGAATCGCAAATCAGTTTCCAGAATCGCAACGCGATTCTTGAAAATCGCGATGCGATAGTACAAATTCGCATTGCGATTTTCCATAATCGCAACGCGAATATGAAAATCGCAACGCGAACACATAAATCGCAACGCGTATCCGTAAATCGCAACGTGTATCCGTAAATCGCAACGCGTATGGGTAAATCGCAATGCGTATCCGTATATCGCAACGCGTATCCGTAAATCGCAACGCGTATCCGTAAACCGCAACGTGTATCCGTAAATCGCAACGCGTATCCGTAAATCGCAATGCGTATCCGTAAATCGCAACGCGTATCCGTAAATCGCAACGATAATCCGTAAATCGCAACGCGTATCCGTAAATCGCAACGATAATCCGTAAATCGCAACGAGAATCTGTAAATCGCAACGATAATCCGTAAATCGCAACGAGAATCTGTAAATCACAACACTGAAATTTTGGGTATATAACACTGAAATCATAAACTAAATCCCTAAATCGCAACTCATTCCATCTCCATCTATCACTCTCTCCGGCGACATCCGTTCCTATATCCAACGACATCCTTCCCCATCCGCAACAGGTCTTAGTTTCGCATCTCGTTTGTTTAGTTACAACCATGAAATCATCTAATGTTGATCATGTTTGGATAGATTTGTGTTTTGGAGGGTCATGGGATAATGTTAATGGTGTTTTACAATATATGCCTTTACCCATAAATCTTCAACTAAAATTGTCTTTACAAAAGTTAACTTATGAAACTCTAATGCTACGTGTTTCAAATAAATTGAATTTAGAGCCCCTAAGTGGATTTAGGCTATCTTATCAGAGAAATGGTAAAGTTTATTTGTTAACCGACAATGAAGATGTTGAACGATTCATTGCTTACATTAGTGTTTCACAAGATGATGTTACATTGTATGTTGTTGAACCTAGAAGTAGTATTGTTGGGTCAGTAGCGGGTAGTAATCAACTAAGTTTTTCTCAAAACCCACAACCTTTCTCTAATCCAAATCCCAATCAACTTTCAGCACCAAATTCCGGTTTTCGTATTGACCAGTTAGACGATGATGAGCCAACAGAAAAAATTGTGAGTACTAGTCAGTATTCGAAATTTGGTCTTGGTCAATATCCGGACTTTGATATTGGTCAATACACGGATTTTGATGATGTTTCAGAAGAAGAAACAGACCATGCGTGTAATGATATTGATATTGGTCAATACCCGAATTTTGATGATGAAACAGCCGTTGCCGAAGAATGTAATGTTGATGATAATGAGGAGGAAGTTACGACTGTGAATGAACATGTTGAACATCCATTCTGTAATTCATATAATCCTGAAGAAGAAAAAGAAGAAGAAAAAGTCCCCGAAGAAAAGAAAATGCCACGGGCGTATAACTGGAATATGCCAGAATTACTTCAGATACCGGAAGAAGAGTTGATAAAGAAAGCAGTTGATTGTTACACAAAAGTTATTCGTATCAAGAAAGATGATTGTTTTGATACAAAGGAAGACTTGAAGATAGCTTTATATACGAAATGTGTGGAAGATGGCTATCAACTAAAAGTTAACAAATCAAGCAAAGATCGTTTCGAAACAAGGTGTATGATTGACAAAAACTGTACGTGGCGTATGATTGCAAAGAGAATAAAAGATTGCAAAATGTTTCAAGTTAGGACTTTTATTGATAAACATACATGTTCAAGAACCCAAGTTTTTCCTCACCATAGACAGGCAAACAAAAAGGTGTTGGGTGGTTTTCTGGCTGAGTTAATGTTTTTGAATGGCAGGGTATATCGGGGACATGAAATTATGACTGACATGAATGCTCGGTTCAAGATTAGTATATCATATTCTCAAGCTTGGAGAGCCAAATGTTATGCCTTGGAATTGTTGAGGGGGTCGCCAGAAGCATCGTTTGCCCAACTGCCGGCTTATTGTCACAATTTAAAGCTGAAAAATCCTGGGTCGGTAACTCATATCAAAACAGATAGAGATGGACGCTTTGAGTTGCTGTTTATCGCCATTGGTGCTACGGTTAGTAATCAATATAATTTTGTTGACTCATTTTTGTTAGTTACATGCATTTCACATTTAAATGATTATATTTCTTGTGTATATTATTTTGTAGATTCGTTCGTTTATTACTTGCATGCGCCCAGTTATTATAGTTGACGGAGCACATTTGAAAGGTCGATACCTTGGAGTAAACTTATTAGCAGTAGCCATGGATGCTAACATGGGATATTGCCAATAGCTTACGGGGTTGGCAAATCTGAAACCTCTGATTCATGGACATGGTTTATGGGGCATCTTAGGGATTGCATAGGTCCTATTAGCAATCTGACAATCATATCCGATAGGGCAAACTCAATTGACAACGCTGTTAGAAGGTGTTTCCCAGATGCTTTTCATGGACTTTGTGGTGTTCATTTGTATAGAAATCTAAAATCAAGGTCTGCTGGTATAAAAAAGCACAAATGGACATACTGGAAGGCTGTAAAAGCTTATCGGGAAGTGGATTTCAATAAGCATATAAATTGTTTAAGACGTGTTTTGCCTCAGTGTGCTCAAACACTAGAAGATGTCGGGTTTGAAAGATGGTCAAGAGTACATCAACTTGGAGCAAGATATGGTTTCATGACGTCTAATAGTGCAGAATCAATCAACGCTCTAAGTCGTCATTCCCGGAAATTACCCATTACTATGTTAATGGAGTTTTTTCGAGCCTCTATTCAACAGTGGTACTACAAGAAAAGAAACCATGCAGGTATTATTCTTTGAATTCGTAACTTATCATATTTATATATTTTACTAAGTATTGTTTATTTAAATTTACAGGAACATTGGAACATCGTGTTACACCATGGACTGAAAAAAGATAACGAAACGTGTTGTGAAGTCAACGTCATGGAGAGTTGAACCATGTTCAAACACTTTGTTTCAAGTACTGGATAATAACTTAAATGGGCTAGTCGATCTAAATGCAAAGACGTGTAGTTGTATGAAATGGCAAACATCTGGTTATCCGTGTGGCCATGTTATAAAAGTTGCTCTTCATTTAAACCAAGATGATTCAAGCGCATACGCTATGGATTGCTACACTACAGAAGTTTATCGACAGACTTATGCCGAGATTGTCTACCCTATTCCACATCCTTCTGAGTGGGACATACCAGATGACTTACAAACAGTTTTGCCACCAGCCATGGACAGAAGGCTACCTGGCCGACCAAAAAGTCACGATCGTATACCGTCTAAGGGTGAAGAGAAGAAGAGATCGACATGTAGTCGGTGCAAGGAAAGTGGTCATACAAGGTTGACATGTGGATCACCAGTGCCATCAAAATCATCTTTTCCTCTACCAAAATATGGATCCTCATCAAAATCCAAAGCTCATATGGTGTGAACTTTGTATTATGTAAACGTTGTTATTCAGTTGTATTATGTAAACGTTTTAACATTTAACATTTTATGTGTATTATGTAAACGTTGCCATCAAAAGCTCATATGCAAACGTTGTATTATGTGGATTTTATGTGTGAACTTTTAACATTTTCAGTTGAATTAATGACTCAGGCCAACCATTTTGACTTAACCAACTCTTGTTATTCAGTTGTTATCACTATTAGGCATGCATTTGACTATCGCAACACGGAAAATACAATCGCAACGCGAAATGAAAATCCCAACATGAAAATCGCAATGCGAAATGAAAATCGCAACGAGAGAATCGCAATGCGAAATGAAAATCGCAATGCGAAATGAAAATCGCAACGAGAGAATCGCAATGCGAAATGAAAATCGCAATGCGAAATGAAAATCGCAACGAGAGAATCGCAATGCGAAATGAAAATCGCAATGCGAAATTAAAATCGCAATACGAAATGAAAATCGCAATGCGAAATGAAAATCGCAATGCGAAATGAAAATCGCAACGAAAGAATCGCAATGCGAAATGAAAATCGCAACGAGATAATCGCAATGCGAAATTATAAACGCATTGCGATTTTCATTTCCGCATTGCGATTTTCATTTCGCATTGCGATTCTCTCGTTGCGATTTTCATTTCGCATTGCGATTTTCATTTCGCATTGCGATAGTCATTTTTGCCTTCAACATAATGCAGATTGAAATCAACAAAATCAACCATTACATTTCAATCAATTAAACAAGCACAAATAAGAATTATGTTCGCATCAATTACACAAATCAACTTTTACAAATCATCTTTTACAAATCAATTAAACAATCAAAAATTGAATCAACTTTTACAAATCAATTAAACAATCAAAAACACATACAGATTATTGAATCAAAAAACATACAAATCAACTTTTACAAATCAATTAAACAAATCAAAAAACAATCAATTAAACTATTGAATCAACTTTTGCAGCTCGACATCATTTTCACGCAGTTCACTTCTGAGATTAACCTGCAGAAACCAAACATTTGTTCAAACAACACTTTCTACGCAAATTATTGAATTCTAATTACTTAACCAAACATTTTCATTTATAAGTATATAAACAAAAAAGTAGTAGTTTATACCAAAAACAATAAACATACCAAGTTAGATATACCAAAAACTACACTGTGAAGATATACCAAAAACAATAAACATAAAAAGTAGTAGTTTATTCTTTAAACTAAAATTTGCAACACTGTTTTGTCTTTTGGTTGAAATGAAAATCGCAACGAGAGAATCGCAACGCGAGATGACTGTCGCAACGAGAGAATCGCAACGCGAAATGAAAATCGCAACGAGAGAATCGCAACGCGAAATGAAAATCGCAATGCGATTTTGGTTTCGCGTTGCGATTCTCTCGTTGCGATTTCCATTTCGCGTTGCGATTCTCTCGTTGCGACAGTCATTCTCTCGTTGCGATTTTCATTTATCTCGTTGCGACTCTTCTGCAAATTGAAACTTGAATGGATTGCATTACTTCAACCAAAAGACAGAACAAAGACAAAGACAATACTAACTTGAAAATCGCAACGAGAGAATAGCAACGCGAAATGAAAATCGCAACGACAGAATCGTAACGCGAAATGAAATCTAAGTGAATGGTTAATCTATTATTGAAATGACCAGTAAACTTATCATCAGTTTCAATATGAAAAACCTACAATAATGCAAACATTTCAAAATAAAAATAATTAAAAAACTACCCTCGGAGGTTGATTTTCCATTTCTGAATATTGTGAGGGATTTCTGACCGTGAATGGTTGTGAGGATTTCGCCGGAGATGGGGACGGAAATCTTCGGAGATGGGGACGGATTTCTTCGCCGTAGAGAGTGAGAGATGGAGATGGGACTGAGTTGTGATTTTAGGTTTTAGGTTATGAGTTGCGATTACGGGATTTTGTCTTAATATTCTTTTTGTAATTTGAAAATAAAATACGCGTAGCGATTATAATGGCGCTTTAAATATCGCGTTGCGATTTACGGATACGCGTTGCGATTTTATGTATTATCGTTGCGATTTACGGATACGCGTTGCGATATACGGATACGCATTGCGATTTACCCATACGCGTTGCGATTTACGGATACACGTTGCGATTTACGGATACGCGTTGCGATTTATGTGTTCGCGTTGCGATTTTCATATTCGCGTTGCGATTTTGGAAAATCGCAATGCGAATTTGTACTATCGCATCGCGATTTTCAAGAATCGCGTTGCGATTTTGGAAACTGATTTGCGATTCTGGAAACTGATTTGCGATTCTGGGGATCGCGTTGCGATTTTTATTTCGCGTTGCGATTTTGTTGGTCATTTTGGCAAATCCAAAAAAAGTTGGTTAAAATCGTATATTATAACTTTTTTTTGGTCACTGAGGCGATTTTCTCTTACTATTACTCTCTATTGTGGTTAAATTTAAATATATATATATATATATATAATTAATTAATTAAAAACTAATTGAATAGTTATTTCTTTATCTTAATATTAATTTTTTAACAATTTATATAATTTTAATTTTATCTTATCAATTTAATCGTTCATATATATTAGTTTTCGGTTCAATAGATCTGATTGTAACACCCATTTACTTAATCATACTTGTGACATCATCCCTTATGGATGTTGATTGTAACATTTTACCACAAAATATGACAAAGAAAACAAAATCTAGAAACTCAAAAAGGCAAAAAAAAAATATTGTGGGTGGGGTAGTAGACTATAACTTTGGGACCAATTGCCAACTGACTAGTGCAAAGAAACTCTAGTGTGGACCATTTTAAGGGCATGCTATGCTTATCCAGGAATCTTGAGCTATTATTCATCATCATATTTGACCTTTTGCTTTTGAATCACCATTTTCTTTTAGGGTAGCCCCACTCCTCTAAGTTACCATAAAATCCAGGCATCAATGCCTAATATTCAATATTTGTGTATTTTGAAGCATATTACTATATTAGTAATCAGAGACGGACGCAATATTTTATGTTAGAACGAACTTGTATTTATAAATTTCTAGAGGGCGAAGTTGAACTTATAAAATTTCAGGGGACGAAAACAGATTTTCAATAGAAAATGCATAGAAAAAATTAAAATATATGATAATTTTAAATTTTTAGGTGACGACTACCCCACCTGCCCTCTTTCAGTCCCCTCTATCCATCCTTGTTAGTAACCAATATAATGTATTAATTAGGGGTGTTCAGATCCAATTCGATTTAAAAAAATAACTGAAAATCAATCCAAAAAATCGATAACAAAAAAAAAACCGAAACTGATTTAGTGTGTTTGTTTTTTTTTAAAAAATCGATTGGATTGGTTCGATTTCGGTTTGGAAATCCAGAACTGATCCAAACCGAACCGAACCGATAGTCTCTTACACCGTGCTTCAATGCTTTGATATTTTGTCCCCCACTACTGTCCAAGAAGCAATATTTTGAATGGTTGCTTTAATTTTGTATCTTGGCAATATTGAATTTACAAAAGGGAAAGAAATTGACTCATCTATGCCCAAAGATGAAAAATCTTGGTTCCATCTACAAACTAGTGTTGAACTATTAATGTGATCAAACTTCACAACTTTGCATTTGTTAAAATATATATTCTCTTTGCTTTTGTTATACATATATTGTTTTTTTATGAAAAAAATCAAGAATTATTTTTGAAAAATTAGAATCCAAAAACCGTACAAATCCAAACCGATTCAAGCCACACTTAATTGGATCGGATCGAATAAGATTTTTTTTAGAAACATCCAAACAGCAAACATTTATACTTTCGGATCGGATGAATTTTTAGTCAAAAACCGATCCAAACCGACCGCGAACACCTCTAATATTTATCATACTAATTTTAGGAAAAAAGGAAAATTGTCCAATGCTCGAATAGTGTGTGTTTTCATCAAATTATTATTATTTTGACCAACTTCTTCTTCTTATGATGATGATCATTGAATCAAAATCTTTTGATAAAAATCCTATGTATTATTAACAATAGGTTGGATGAAGAATAGTAGTCAAAGAAAACGTGCAAGATTTTGTCAATGACACTAAACCTACGATATTCCACACGTAAAACTCACTTCTAGATGTTTGACCTTTTATCAAAGCATTAAATCCATAATAGATCTTGATAAAATAATGAGTTATTGCACCCATGTCCTCAAAGTATGACCATCGTTTTAAATTTAACCCTGATCTTTTAAATGTTCCGATTTCACCCCTAAATTATGACTATCATCCTAAATAGTCCTCAAACTTTTGAATATTTCAATTCCATCCCCAAACTATGACCTTCATTCTAAATTGGTCCCCAAACTATATATATATTTTTTTATTAATTTGTGATTAGTACAAGGTAGTATCTGTTCAAAGATAACTCTCAACCATTTGACATTCCTTGTGCTTTCACCTGGGACTTCAAGGAATAACAATAATTCATTTACCACCGAGGCCACTTGGTTCGTACTCCCAAACTATATATATATAAACTCGTATCCCTTGTTAATAAAATCATTAGGCCAAGTTATATTATTATATGTTTGAAAAAAACAAAATTTAGCTTAAACTATGATTGAAACTAATTACATATTTGGATGAATTTGGGGCTGAATTGGAATATACAAAAGTTTGGGGACTAATTTAGAAAGAGGGTCAGAGTTTAGGGGGTGAAATTAGAATTTCCAAAAGTTTAAGGATTGGTTTAGAATGAGAGCAATAGTTTAGGGATGAAATTAGAATATTCAAAAGTTTAAGGACAAATTTAAAATGAGGGTTATAATTTAAGGACTTATGATGCAATTAACTCTAATTTTTTTTTGAAAAATCCATTTGAAATCTCAATACTTTTTAAGAAAGACGAGTTTCAGTTTATACCCCATAATTTATATATTTATGTTGTTTTTATATTATCTTCGTACTATAATGTTATTTAAATTATTGTATATTTTATTATAAATTAATTTTGATAAAATAAAATAACCCGTGATATATATATGATTTATCTCGAAGTATTTTCGTGAGTATCATTTTGTTTTGGGAGGGGTAAGATAAAATTATAGAATTGTGGAGGTTAATGCTAACAAGTTTGTATTAGGACTTAAATTGACTATTAATTTTTGCATGGGACAAAAATGAAAATTTTCCGGGATTAAAACACTATTAAATTTTTTGGAAGGGACTATTTTTCAATTTCTTTTTTCTATGCGGCCTTCCCTTTCATCACTCTATACGTAGTTATACCACATTCGTATTACGAGGGACTAAAGCTAAATCTAGAAGATTTAATTTTATTTTATTACTAGGGTGTAGTCAGTGATAGACAATTAGACATAGACCTTGGGGAAATTGCATTATTAGACCCTACAACCAATTAATAATTTATTTTAAGTCCTTCTAACCTCTAAATGGATGTTTTTAAATTACTCCTCTAAAAATTAAGATTTCAATTTAATTTATTAAAAACAAAATTTTTTAATTTTACCCCTAAAAGTTTATAATATTATCTCGACCCGAACAAAAATAGTCAAGCTTTATTAGTTTTTTTTCTTTATATTTTTTTCCGTACTCGAAGTAGGAAACAATGTCAAGAAAATAAATTGGGAAATTGATTGATGCAATAACAAAAGACAGTTGGTCAATTACGTTGAAGGTTAAGAGGTTGACTTAATTTCATTGGACAGTAAATGCAAAATTATTGCTCTCCATAGGCATAATTTATTCGGGTTTAAAATTTAGGGTTTAGTTCATCGTAAAAACAATGAAAAATAAATGGACTAACTCTAGTTGGTTGGAACTACTATGGTTGATGGTTTGGCTTTGATTAAAAAAGGCAGGATAATAATAAATTTTGATATTTATATATGAGGTGAAATTTACTTACGCAATAAAATTTACGTTAATTATATCGTTGATATAAAATAAATTATTAATATTAATTCTACATAAATTAATAAGTCAAATTAAACATAAAAAAGTCATGCTCCAACACAATTCGATTCAAAAGTATAGTTGAGGGAGACTTTTTGTGTCAATCAATTAATACTATTCTCATGTTCAAATGGTTCTCACTATAGTACTGTTTTATTAATTCCCTTAACTGTTAAAATTACAAAATAATCCTCCGACTACATAGTGATACTTTATTAAGTCCCTCGACTATTAAAAGTCACAAAATGATCACTAACTATTCATTATACTCCAAACTCATTCTTTTCTGTTAAAAAATTGGTGATTGTCTAAGTTGGGTATTAACATGGTGAATGAGATATGATAGTCGTTTTAGATTTTGGAATCAGATTTTATCATATCACAGTTAGTAGATTAACATACAATTGAGAATACCGTCAATTTTTAACAGAAAATGACGAGTTTGGAGCATAATGAATAGTCTGGTGACCATTTTGTATCTTTAATAGTTGAGGGACTCAATAAGCAATACTTTATAGTCGATGGATCATTTTGTAACTTTTAATAGTCAGACTTAATAAAATAATATTCCATAGTCAAGGGACCATTTGTGTACTTAACCCATAAAATAACCCTAAATTTTAATATTTTATTTAGATATACTTGCACACTTGTATTGCATTAAAAATAGTATCTTTTAACTTTTTATTTGTAGCTATAAGTCCTAAAGTAAACATTATCACTTTTGAAGTCCTTGTGGGTCTAGGGTTTTTTTTTCTAATTATTTGTTTTTCTAGAAGGATGATATTATATCTCATCTATATTTTATTTTATAACTTAGTTTTTTTATTTGATATTATTTCCTTTCTCTTATGAAATAAATATTTTTGTTTGCTCTTGTAACACGTTTTTTCCCATAATTGAGTCTCTTACTCAATTGACGTTTTATTAGTTATTTTACTAATCTACCTATGTTTTGGACTTAAGTGATTCTCTCATATTGAATTTTTTGAGATAAAATCCGAACCCGACCCGAATCAGATCCAATTTTTTGAGATAAATCCGAACTCAACCCGGACTGAAATAATATATTTATTAAAAAAATATTATTTTTATTCAATAAAAATACGATTTAATTGAAAGAAAATATATAAATGATTATTATTGCAATTATGCCTAAATATAAAATTATATTTTTTATGAATCGGATCGATATTTTTCACCATAAACCCGACCTAACCCCGGCCTTGAGGGGAGTCTGGGTTGGGCAATCGCTAAGAGCCCAAGATGAAGGAGCCAATGTTGGATCTAAAAATAGTTCTAGAGAAAAAAATATATAAGAGAAAAATAGAAGAAAAAAAAACTGATGAACTGTTATCCCCTCATCAATCACACACACCTTTATCAAAAACCAAAAAAAAACTCTTAAACTTCATCAAAGACCCTTGAATTAATGTGCTTCATCACTATCATTAGAAATCTTGAATTCTCTGCTTTCTCTCTCTCTAAGATCCAAAATTCAATTTCTAAATCTCTACCCGTCATTAAACTCATGGAGAATTTTCTTATTCCCAAAAAAAAATTAAACCGTTATTAACAACAAATTATTTTAATAGAAGTACGATCATATATTTTATGTGTTCTGTTTATATGTTTTTTTAAGGGGCCCTAGTCTACTATTTTGCCTAGGGCCTCAAAAGATCATGACCGGGTTGACCCGACCCAAACATAACTTAAAAAAATTTGATCCGATTCTGATTTTTTTTAAAATGTATATATAATAGAACCCACAACTATATTTAAAAAAATATATGATTTTTGAATTATAATGAAATAAAAATTGAACTGGAAAATGACCGAATTATAAGACGGTTTCTATAGATAATAGGACAACCGACGACATTAAATTTCTTTTTAATTCGCAAAATCCATGTTATCAGTTATGTACACAACTTTGTGAGTTCATATGAACTCGATTATTATTATATTTAGTAATATTATAATAATATAGGTGTAATGGATTCGAATTTGAAAGCTGTGTATATTAGTATATGATATTTGTGATTTATTTTTCGGTATAGTTAGATTGATGTATCTAGGGATGGGTATGGGTCGGGTTTTGGTCCACCCGACCAAACCAAGAACAAGAGAGTCTACCCGAGACCCGACCTGATCCGACCAAATAAGGTTTCACCCGACCCGAACCCGACTTGATATATAAATAGAAACCCGACTCGACCCGAACAATGACTTATTTGAAAAAAAATATATAGAGGGGTATAATTGTAATTATTCTAAATATATAAGGTAAAATTATATATTTTTCGGGTCGGGTCGGGTATTTTTCACCCTAACCAGAACTGAACCCATTTTTAAAAAAAATCCGACCCAATCGGATTAGAGCCCGTCTGATTTGGCCCATGCCCATTCCTAATCATATCATTTTTTCTTTTAATTTTTTGATATTTTTTTATTTTTTCATATGATCTTAAATGATTAGTTCTTGTTTTATGGTAATATGAAATATTAATTGCGTATTTAGTTACCTTTATGTTGTAAATATTTGTTGTGATTTTATTTTTTAAAAGAAAACTAACAATTTTTATTTATAAACATGATTATTTATAATATCTTGATATAATAATAATTAATTTATAAATAATTAATAGATTTAATAATTATTATAATTTTTGAAAATGTAATAATTAGGGTAAAATACATAACGATCATTGACTATAGGATATTATTTTATTAAGTCTCTCGACTATTAAAAGTTACAAAATGATTTTTCAACTATAAGGAGTTACTTTTTTGAGTCTCTTAACTATTAAAGTTACAAAATAGTCACTCAATATTCATTATGTTCCAAACATCATTTGCGTTAAAAATTTGATGAATCTGGGTTATACGTTAACTTGCTGACTGAGATATGATAAAATATGATCTCATAATCTCAAACGACTATCATGTCTCAGTTAGGGCTGAGCAACGAAACCGAGAAAACTGAAAAAAACCGACACGAACCGAGTTAAAACGGTTCTGTTCGGTTCGGTTTGGCTTTAAACAGTTCGGTTTTCGGTTCGGTTTAAAGGCTTCATTTTTTTGATTCGGTTCGGTTCGGGTTTTCCATATGGAACCCATTTGTTCCATATTGAACCGAATAGGCAATTTTTGTAAAAAAAATATAGTTTCAAGTGATTTTTTTTGAAAAACCGATAAACCGAACCGAACCGAAAAACCCGAACCATTAAAAAAATAGAACCGAACCGAAAACCGGTTTCGGTTTTTTTGGTTTTTTAACTATTCGATTTCGGTTTAAATATTGAAAACCCATTTATTTCGGTTTGGTTCAATTTTTAGTAAAAAACCGAACCGAACCGAATACACCCCTAGTCTCAGTGAGCATGTTAATGTCCAACTCATATGACCGTTAATTTTTTAACAAAAAATGATGAGTTTGGAATATAATAAATAATCGAGTGGTCATTTTGATAACTTTTAATAGTCAAGAGATTCAACAAAGCAACTCTCTATAATCAAAAGATCATTTTATAATTTTTAATAGTTAAAGGATTCAATAAAATAATATCCTATAGTCGGGGTTTATTTGTGTACTTCACCCCGTATAAAAATGAAAATCCATACTATATGTTCAATATTCATGCCAAACAATTGGGTCTAATTCAAAGCCCAAAAGTGAGAGCATAAATATCAAGCGAAAACCTTTCAACTCCAGAAACCCTCATCTTAGCTTTTCACTATCGTAGTTATCACATCAATCCAATCTCTTTTCACCATGGCACAAACCCTGACACGTGCCGCCACTTCCACCTTCACGCGCCACCTTGCTCTCTCCTTCCACATCCCTAAACGCCTCCTCTCCTCAAAATCCATCACCCACTCACCTCCTATCCCTTCTCTCCGCTTCTCCCGCCGTGTTTCCCCTCTTTCCCATGCCGTCCGATGTCTCCCTCTCGCTGCCACGCGCTTCACCTCCATCCGGTGCCGCGTCAACCGCTCCGGTAACTCCGCTTACTCCCCGCTCAACTCGGGGTCCAACTTCAGCGACCGGCCGCCCACCGAAATGGCACCGCTGTTTCCCGGGTGCGATTATGAGCACTGGCTTATCGTTATGGATAAGCCTGGTGGAGAAGGAGCTACCAAGCAGGAAATGATTGATTGCTATATCAAAACTCTCGCTAAAGTCGTCGGCAGGTTTGTTTTGGGTGTTTGGATGCTGAGAAAGTGTGGGAAAATGGGAGGAAAAAAATTGGGTTAACTTTGCAAAGAAAGATAATATTTTGGTTTTTAAAGTTATCCATTTTTCTGGGTTTAGCTTTGATTTCACAATAGTTCATTCTTTAGTAGCATTGCTTGTGTTATACATTTCATTTCGGGATTTGGTGAGTTCTTTGATGTTGCTTACAATGTTACATAGCTAATTGATTGATTCTTTCTCTATGTTAGTGAGGAAGAAGCTAAGAAGAAGATCTACAATGTTTCGTGCGAGAGGTACTTTGGATTCGGATGCGAGATCGATGAGGAACTTCAAATAAGCTAGAAGGTCTTGCTTTTAGCTCCCTTAAGCTGATGGATTATTTGTTTTACATTCCTTAATGCAAGTTTATGTTTTGTGTAAAATCTGTTGCTCTTTTCTTAACAGGATTGCCCGGTGTTCTCTTCGTTCTCCCGGATTCTTATGTTGATCCCGAGAACAAGGACTATGGGGGTAAGTTGTTGGCCCTTTTAGTCGAATATAATTTTGTGGATTTTTTTTTCAAGTATAGATATGCTCATGGTTAACTGAAGACATGTGCATCCATTTCAACATTTGTGTTTCTCATTCTTTCGTAGGTCATCTGGCAGTGCCTGGTGATTTGATTTTGTATATAAGATTCGTCGACAGTTTAATAGTTAACTATGGTTATCATGGGTCCTTTTCTTCTTGCTCTTGTGCACTTGCATTCTTGTCCTGTATTATGATTTGTAATTGCCTATCAGTAGATATTAAAGTCATGGGAATGCTCTATTTGTTTAATTGAACTCTAATTCGACGGGGTAATTAGCATGTTAATATTTGGTAAGAGTAATAGGGAACATCCAGTTCCGTTTTGAAAAGCTCGCGCCGGTCCATCTTGGCAAAGCTAAAAAGCCTTATGGGCAATGTTTAGATTTGAATGCTAATGTACTTAAATTGAATGCCCCTGTCACTGCTTTGTGCTTCCTTCTTTAACATGGAACACAGATCAGTAAATAGAATCGGAGCAGACATTATACTATATGGTGTGCACCATGAAAAGGGACCAAGTCATGTATTTTACCTATGCATTTAGTCCATCTTGGCAAAGCTAAAACGACAATGTTTAGTTTTGAATGCTAATGGACTTACATTGAATGCGTCTTTCACGACTTTCTGATCGCATCCTACATGGTGTTTGGACTTGTGGAGATGAAACATTAGTTTGTGTTTGCACATAGCTTATTGCTTCTTCTTTTGAGCAATAACCAAACATTTATTTCACTTCTCTTGTCCTTTATTCATGTCAATAATATTATGTTTGCTTGCTATTTATCGACAAGATGAAGTCGATATTGTTTTTTAGGAGTTTAGGGAAAATGCTATATTCAAAAGCTTGTAAGCCCACTTATCGCAGTCCATCTCGGAAAAGCTACTAGCCTTGAGTTGGCAATGTGTGCCTTTGAATGCTAATATGGACTAACATCAAAGCCCTCTTGGTTGACGTTTGTGCTTTTATATACTGAGTTACATTGTTATTCGAGATGATACATGACAATTTGAATTTGTAGTATGGTCTCATCATAATGTATATGATATTTGACATTTGCAATACTTTACTTTGCAGCTGAACTGTTTGTTAATGGGGAGATTGTCCAAAGATCACCCGAAAGACAAAGGAGGGTGGAACCACAGCCTCAAAGGGCACAAGACAGACCGAGGTACAACGACCGGACTCGTTACGTTCGTCGTAGAGAGAACATGCGGGGAAACCAATGATTACAAAGAAATAAAACGTTTTATAAAAATCTTGGAAGCCGTGAATTGAACTGTGTTAAGTGTTCCTTGATATATGGAAGCATTATCGTTTTGAAGACTTGGATAAAAGAGCTTAGATTGGTTGTTTTTGATGTAGTTCTGTTTCTAAACTTAAATATTATGTTCCATGGAGTTTCACCTTTAAAAATTTGTTGTATGATTTATGATATTACTCAAATTTTAATTATCTTTTATAAAATTGCAGTAATTTGAAGAAACTCACAAAAAAATTCATTTTTTAGAACTTTTTTTTCAACATCTTTAAACTTTAGATCACCTAAGCTAAGATTTACAAAGATGGCATGTCCAAAATTACACAACAAATACAGGCAAATATGTTTTATCTAAAGGGTTCGATTGGGGCGGATTCTTCAAGAAATGCAGCAGCCTCGAAACATTCAGCCGCCTCAACTGCCGATGTACTGATATCGGCTTTATAGAGCAACCCGAGATTGTACAAGGCGGCCGGGTTGGTTTGATCAAGTCGAAGGGCATCCATCAGAAAACTTCTCACTATGGGCATGGATTGACCACCAAGCTGTCTGAGAATGCAAGCAGTGGATATCAAGCTTGGAACATGTGTGGGATCAACATCTAATGCCTTCTTGTATGATCTCAGAGCTTCCTGGTGAAGCCCTTTGGCTTCGTCTAATAAACCTAACGAAACCACCATCCGGTTTTAGCGAGCTAGTTCGGCTCACCATATAAAATGATCGGCGATCACACAATCTAGAATAATTTATGACGAGTACATATAAATGATGTGTGTACCTGTAGAGTACCACCTAGTAGCAGAGAAAGGACTGATCGCCTTGGATTTGGATAGACAGACCTCGGCATCCCGAAACTGCAACAAGCTAGTGTACACGTTCGCTAGATCATGCCATGTTTCCATTTCCAAGCTTCGATCCCACTTTCCCTTAGTCTGTAAGGGAAAGAGCAGCAGCTCATAAGAATCATTTGACCGCCTTCGGGTTCTATGCGTTACATGCTAGTGCAGTTCTCTGTGACTCGATTTGAAGTGGCTCAGAATAACATGTAGCCATAAAACTTGCAAACCGGAAACAATTATAAAAGTTTCGATGTTTTCTTCTCTATTTACACTATTGTTTTACATGAGTCTAAAGTTCAGGACTCTCTGCATAATGAGCCACTTCTTTGTTTCAGCATCAACATGCAGGAACTAAAAAGTAAAAGGTTCTCGATAATATGGTACAATCAAAAGGACACTTCTCGAGTTCTTCTATCGGACAGGAAACTCGAATTATTCCTTTTTTATAACAGATTCAACTTCAAATGGATAAATTTGTTAAAATGGAGTATGGAAGCTACCTTTAGAAGTTTCTTTCCGGAACCCGAGCTTTTATGCTGAACTTGGAGAACGGCAAGAAGATGAGTATATGTCTCGACTGCATTTTTTAACTGGCCTTGTGCAATCTGAAGTTTAGCCTTAGTTCTCAACAGTTCTCCTTGGTTCCACTTCCCAGTTTGGTTAAGAGCGGCGTTAATTACCGTCTCTGCATCGAAAAACCGTTTTTGAGCGGACAGTATGCGAGCCAAAAGCACATAGTCTTTAACATTAGACCCTGCTTCGAGTTTCAGGAGTTGCTTTGCATAGTGAAGTGAAACATCCAACTTTCTCTGCTCAGCATTCTCTAGGCAAAGATGGAATACGACGTACGGGTCCCTTTCTCTCATCATCTTTTCTGCGGCTTCAAGCACCTCGATTGTTTCGGACTGCTGCATAGTTCTCTGAGAATCGGAAGAAACCAACCTCGACTGAGCTGACAATAAAACTCCAAGTAAGCAGTTTGCTTTGCTTGCCATCTGCCAACACCCGCCATTCAATCTGGCAAGAGCTTTCTGAGCCCAAATTGCCCCTTCCTCGATAGCACTCGTATTCTCCCCACAGATTTTCGAGGCTAGCAAGAATTCCAGAACGCAGTCCGGGTTGGCTCGGCTATTCAAAAGGTTCCGCAAAATATTCAAAGCAATTATGTCCTCACCTCCCCCATAATAGCAGAGTGCCAACATACAATATTGTTCTTTTCTTTTCATGATCTCTGGATGCAGCTCTTCGACCTGATGAGCTAAGGCTCTTAGTTCCCCGGAAACAGATAGCGCGAAAGCAAGATGATCCAAGATCGATGGATCCCATCCGACCCTTTTCAAAAGAAACTTTTTTAGCAGAATTAGTAATAAAAGAATGGCCTCTTCGATGTTGTTTCTCGGCACAAATGAACCTTCCATCTGTGCACGGAGGGTTGGGGGGCTTGCTTCGGCACCACTGTATAAAAGCAACACTGCAAATTCCTTTTCGAGTTTTGCTTTGGTTCTGGTATCAAGATTCCAGTAATAGAGGAGAGCCCGCCGATATGACAATACAGCTTCTTGGGGATCTCCTGCAAGTTTCCATAGCTCAGGAAGCAATTCCACAGCTTTGTTCAAAATTTCCTGTAACTTACAATCCGTAGACACGTTGTCGGGCAGGCCATCTGGCAAGGCAGATTCAACGGTGTCCAAAATAACTTTGCATGACTGAGCGGCTTCTGTAAAAACATCAGGAAAGAACCGTTAAAAGAACACAAATATGCAGTGATGATTATCGCACTGATCGATCAGGGACGCATAAAATTTCAGTCTTCCAGTATCTATTTTCGGAACATATCAATGCAAAATCTGTGGAGCAACTCGAGTTTTGTCACCCCTAGTTGCACATGAGAGATTTCCTGATACAAGCAAAGGGAAAATGAAGGGGATACCTCCAAACCTTCCAAGGTGCTGCAACGATTTTGCCTTCAGAAAAATAGCTTCGAGAAGTAAGCTAACGGCATGCAAAGACATGGACAGAGCAGCATCACTTTCCGAGCAACGTCGGTTTTGTTCGCATCTTCTCGAAAGGGAGACTTTCATCTTCGAAGTCACCACAGCGACATCTATTCCTTCAAATACATGAAGTGCCGCTTCTACATTTCCTTTTTGATACTCAAGCCTTCCTAACAATGCCCTTGCTTCCTATAAACAAACTACTTGTCAAATAAGCCCAAGTGCTGTAAACCAGTAGAACATTAGACATTAATCGATATCGATCCATTCCTTCCGTAAAATCACCGAGTAATTTCCTTAAACACCAAAGATCAAGAGGGTGCAAAAGATGATAAGAAGTTAGAATAGTTCAGATAACCATTCTCACGAAGCGACGTCTCAGCTTCTTCGATATTGCTATTGTCAACCTTAGCCTCCACTATTTCGCCTGCTCGAGATGAGTAGCCACTCACCGAATAGTCCCGAGTCGCTAACGATTCGGAAGAAGCATTAGCATCATCGACTCTTAACTGCTGTCCTGACCAGATGCACCTCATCGTTTTCAGAAACTTCCCTCGAATTCGGAATCCCCGCTTGTTTATCCAATCCTTAACCGCCATACCCGTCCGTTAAACTCGAAATCCTTCAACAATGGCATCAAGATCGCGAGGCACTCGAAATTAGGAGAATCCAAAGAACATAAGTATCATGCAAATGCAAACATTAATGCTCAATCATATCAAACCATTGTATGCTAAAAATAGAAACTTCAACCCTAGCTATTTACAGAATTCTCAGCACTTGGAACCCTACAACTCTGAACCATGAATTTAAAGTGAAAATTGAAGAGAAAAAAAGTACCTATTTTCCAGCAGTCCAAGCTGAGAAAACCACCAAAACTGGGCTTAAAAGCCAAATTTCTCATCAAAGATAAAGCGCACAAATAAATAACAAAAAACCCCAGAAAATTCAAGTCAAGCATGATGAATGCAGAGCAACCCAGGCCACATAAAAATAGAAAAAAGAACACTAAAATATCATAAATTGAAAGCTACAGTTGTAGGTAAATTACTAGTGAAAATAATGTAATCATTTACAATCATTATTGAACTTGAAAAAGACCAAATTGGGGTTAAAAACAGCTAATAAAAACTACCTTTTCATTGCTAAGAAACATTGACTGAGCCCGCCTAACATTCCCATCACTGTGCATTTTCCACAATTTACTCAAATTCTGAAGAAAAGGGTACTTAATTTTTCACTTGGAAAGCAAGAATCCAAAGCAAAGCCATCATCTTTTCCGTTATTTTTTGCTTCCTCTGCTGCTTTATCTTCTTGTTTTGGACTAAAGTTTTGGTTTTTGTGGGGTTTGAAGCTTTATATGGTGGAAGTATGTATGAGTGCATTAAATTATGAAATCTTACACTCTACCAATTTGGTTTTTCTTGTCTTGAAGTCGTGAAAGAAAGGAGATTAGTATTTGTTTTAAATATATTCTCATCCATTTAATAATAAACGTTTATTATCGTACCATAATTATTAGTGTTCGAACCAAAATTTCTTAAATCAACAATAATTATTTTAATCACTTAAATAAGAGATTTGTGCATGAAATTTTCATTGTTGAACGAAATTAATTAATAAATGTACCATTCAAAAGAATTTATCTTTAATTTTGGAAAAAAAAACAAAGTCAGTTTCTTGAAAGAAACGTCCATGGCCCAGTTTGAAATCTTCCTGCTCGCTTCATGGTTCAGGTAGTTACTCTTGTAAAGGGTAAGTATTCAACTGAGTCGACTCGAATTGATTAAATCGAGTTAAGTGAAAATTTTAGTTAGTTAAATTTATGAGTATAATTTTATTATTTATATTTTTTATTTTTAAATTAAATTTAGTCTATTCGAATATATTTATTAAGTGTTTGTTTAAATTTAAATGTAATTTTTTATAATGTTATAATATTGACTAATTCTAATTTAAACTGTGTTCAAATAATAATTCATACCCTAACACAATTAAATTTTATTTTAATTTATTTCAATTACCTTCTCAGACAATATTAATAATAAAAGGTAAAGCTTATAATTTGGTTTCTGCCAAATTTAATTATTTAATGTATATTAATTACCATCCAATGCCCCACTACTTTGTCAGCACCACCCATCCTACATTATTACCATTTATCCATCATTATAAATTCATATTTTATTCATTACTTAATTAAATTAATATTTATATTAATTAATAATACTAATTTAACTAAAAATTTAAAATAAATCTATGTAAACAAAAATATTTTTTATATCAAAAAAAATTAATTTGATTTAAATAAATAATTAACTTTTTTGTTGACCTATAATACTTTAAAAACTAAATAAAATTTAATATAAATTTTATAAAATAAATAATATTTAATTATTTTTTTTACAAATGAAGAGAAAAATAATTTGATTTATTTTTAAGGTGGTGATAAAGTTTAAATTAAATATTAGTTTTAATGATTTTTTTACAAATTCTTTTTTCTAGTTACACATTTTTTTTCTATAAGTTTGCACATAAGTTTTGGTGACATATTAAAATAAATATAATTAGAGATGATCATTTTTCTAAAATTTTTAAATTCTCTTATAAATAAAATGATCATTTTTTTGTTGTTGATCATTTGTTTTCGTCTCCTCACCCCTTAACATAAAATTATGCATCGTGTAACACCCTAGACTAGTACGACACACAATCGACCAATTAGGGTGCTACACGTAACCACCTGAATGATTGACCAATTTATTTCTTCCTTTTCTTATCTTAAAACGAGCATTTTCTTTATAAAATCAACTATAAAATATAATTAAAACTATATACTGGAGAGCTCCAAAATAAAATATTTACGTATCAAAATAATACATACCAACTTTAAACTGAATCTATAACTCAACTGGAAAACAATGATTAAAAATATACATAACCTTTAAAAATACTGAAACATACTCTGATCTGCTCTTGTCTGGTATGAACCTCGGGTGTCTTGATCGTTTCCCTAGCATACGAACAAGGCTAGTATTATTTGATCCTACTTTATCTCGTTTATGCATTTTAAATAAACATCAATATTGTGTTCACTTGCAGTCTTATTTTAGAATAAATATAAGCTTTTGGAAACCTAGACTCTATTTAAAATTCTATAAAATTCTTGCCCAAACTCAACCTTGTATCGATACCAAGCCTTAGGTATCGATACTGCCCTGAGTATCGATGCTCCTACTAGTGTATCAATATTTTACTGCTAGCTTGTAAGGAAGGAAAAGAATGGCAGTAGTATCGATGCTCCTACTGTTGGAAGATCTGATCAACAACCCCATGAAACAAGATCCTGCGGCTGGGAATTTCATCAACAGTAAGAAGATCCAATGTGCTGAAAAGATGATTAGGACTGCATTTGTTGAGCTCTACAGAGGCCTTGAATTGCTCAAAACTTGCAGGTTTTCTCATTTTTCCTTTTTATATATACATATATGTACATGCACGTATACATACTGAGGTTAAAATTATTTTTGGCAGCTCATTAAATATGGTGGCGTTTACAAAGATACTCGAGAAGTTTGACGAGATAATTTATATATCTAAAAAGTTTACGTTTATACACTCGAATCTGATTACTCAAGTATTTAGAGTTTCGATCTTACGTGAACAGGTATCAGCAAATTATTTGAAAGCAGTAAAGAGATCTCATTTCATCTGCTCCGACAAGGTAACTTGCATAACATGAACGTTGTTCCTAATCGGATTTATTGTTCTTTTAAAATATTCGAATAACATTTCGATAAATGAATTTATTCATGCTGATATTTATTGATACTTTAAAGTACAAATGTATTGTTTTGTAACCTAATGGTTTGTTCATGCTGAAATTTATTACAGGTTGTTAGGTTAATGGACGAAGTGGAGTGTCTATTCACAAAGTACTTTGCCAACAATGACAGGAAAAGAGCCATGAAGTTCTTGAGACCACAGCAGCAGAAAGATTCTCACATGGTCACCTCTTTCTCTGGTAATTAATTTGTCTTTCTGTTTTACGAGATATTTATATTCGACTCATATTCAGATACGAATACGAAGAATACAATCATCGAATAACCAACATTTTATTTATTGCAGGATTGTTTACAGGTGTTTTTGTATCACTTTTTGGTATATACATAGTGATGGCACACTTGAGTGGTATATTCTCACCCACCACTGAAACAGCTTACATGGAAGCTGTCTACCCTGTTTTCAGGTGCTCGCCTTATTACTACCAAACTGATAATTTAGCTATAGTATAGGGACCAAAACGTGTATTAATCCTTTTTGCATTTTTTTGGCTATGGCGTTTGTGCAGTGTATTTGTGTTGTTAAGCTTGCACTTGTTCTTATATGGGTGCAATTTGTTGATGTGGAAGAACACAAGAATAAACTACAACTTCATATTTGAGTTTGCCCCAAACACTGCCCTTAAATATAGGGACGCCTTCCTTATTTGCACCACATTGATGACTTCTGTTGTTGGTGCTTTGGTCATCCATCACCTCCTCAGTGCTGCTGCCTTTCCTCCAACTCATGTTGACACTAGCCCTGGAATTCTCCTCCTGGCTCGTTAATCGAATCCGATTCCTTCATTTTTCTCGAAATATTCGTGTATGACACATTCAAAGGTAATGGAAAGCGTACGTTAGGATATATGAGTCCGTTTTTGTATTGATTTCCGATCTCGAATGCAGGTATTTATAACTTTGCTGGTGTGTCCGTTCGATATCTTATACCGACCATCTCGATACTGTTTCCTTCGAATAATTCGTAACATAATATGCTCTCCACTTTACAAGGTAGCTTTACTCGTCAACCTTTTCACTGTCGATTTCTTCGAGTTTGTACAAAGTTCGATCAGAGCATTTTCTAGCTGTTTGCAGGTTCCATTGCTAAGACACTTGGAGTCAACAGCCTGCTATTTTCTCACCGTAAGCTTCAAAACTCACCAGTATTCAACCTGCAAGAACGGACAACTTTACCGGCAGCTCGTTTATGTCATCTCATTTTCGCCGTATTATTGGCGTTCCCTACAGGTAAACTATAAACCTTGCAAGTCGTATAATCATGTTCATATACATTTCATACGGACTCTAATACGTTTGTACTTGTGTCATGTTTGTGTTTCTTTTTGGTTTCGATTCGATTTCAAGTGTGCGAGAAGATGGTTCGACGAATCGGATCCTGAACCATTTGGCTAACATGGGGAAGTATGTTTCAACCATGATGGCTGCGGGTGCTCGGCTAACGTATGCGACACAGAGCAACAGCCTGTGGTTCGGCATAGTGCTGGTGACGGTTGTGGCCACTGTTTACCAATTATATTGGGATTTTGTTAAGGATTGGGGGCTTCTTAATCCTAATTCAAGGAACCAATGGCTTAGAGATAATCTCTACCTTCACCAATATTTAAAATGTAGAAAAAATATAAAGTAAAAGAACCAAAAACAAACTTATAAACAAGTTTATTAACTAGCTTTCAAATGAACTTGATTGTGAACATAAACAAATCAAACACAACTTTCTTAGTATTTGTTCGTTTATTAAATGAAAATACAAATTTTGTTCGTTCTCGTTTATTTCATTTAATAAACAACACTTCATCGAACACTTTCTTCATGCCTTGAAATGAACGTTAACATGATCAATGTGGTGAATATCAACAACAGGAAAACCAAAACTGCAAAACATTATTCACTCTTAAATTAAAACACACTACATCATAGAAAGTCAGCACCATGCTGCACTTAACTGGTTTTCTAACCAAAACAAGTCTGCAATCAAAAACATAAGCATTTATATGTTCTAAATAGCATGCCATGAGAGGCCAAACATAAACTCCTAGAATGTATGCTGATTGTTTCTTGATGCATTATGATATGCTATTATCCGACATCTATCGTACAAACCTACAACAAGTACCTGCACAGTGCAGGGCGGTCTCTGGATATCAAGAGAACACGAGATGCCAAGTAGTCGAAAGACGGGGCATACATGTCGTCTGGCCCTACGATTTCTCGGACATTTTGAGCACTTCCGTTATTGTACATGAAAGGCTGCAGCCCTTCATCCTTCAGTGCGTCGAATACAAAGAGCCCCGTCCCACAAACACCCATGACAAGGTTTGAATTTCCCCACACTTGTGTTATGGCTGAATAATGGGGATGGACATTGGAATCAGGCAGAGAATAAGTAGTGAAGAGCCTTTGTTTACGCAATGAGAACTGTTGCACTTGAGAACATGGCTGCTTTTGTCCTGATGGTTTTAGATTAGTGCATCCAAGATAGATCGAATCCCCTCGAGAGAAAACTGACTGCACATTAACACCAACTTTTGCTATTCTCGCACCTATACCGGATGGATGGCGGAAATCCAAGATATTAATAGAATCCGCAGTGCAGAATACGCCATCATTTCCTTCGGCTTCTGCCGAACTGACTCTGCAATCCAATTTTTGCAAACAAGAATAAACAATGCAACTTAAAGTAAATGAATATTGCATAAATCAACGAAAACATGGGATGAAATTCTAACCTTTGTCTAACCCCTCCACCTATCTCGGCATCGGTGTTATTTATATGAAGGGCGGATATTTTTCGACCAGATGAAGAGACGGATAGTACTGTCTGAGGATGTAGAGAGTTCACATCCCAGACAGAAATCGTTTCTGCTTCAGCTACTACTACCTTCGCTCGGTTTCTCCACTGCATTGGACTTGAATAATCCATTGACGACACCGGCTTCATCACCTCCCACTTCATAATTTCCTCACCGTCACGGACGTCATATACTTTGACAACCTTCTGAGAGCTGGCAGTAGAGATGATAAGAGGGCCCAATGGTTTATACCACCACTGTTGGGTTTCCAGTGATAAATCATTACACGGAGCATTTCTTCTATACAAAGGGTTGTTTGGTAAGGGACCGAGTATCGTTCTTGAAGCTGTTTCCCCGCACTCAGTGTGGAAAGCACGCACATCTTTGGTATAGAAATCCCATGAACAGAACCCTGATTCTAAAGAATTACCAGCAGATGCAGCCACAACGTATCTACCCGAGCAACCATCCGAACTGGGAGCACGAATAATCCAACAATCCCTCCACATATTAGGTGAGATGCCCACCGGAGGCTTGTAAACAGCCTTCTCCTGAAATAACAATGATATCATTTTAAGAAGTTGAAAGTTAAGTTGTTTTTGTCTCCACTTTTCCATCCACCGTTGGTTAAACATATAGCCACATGCACACATCAATGCCTCGAGCTTTCAGTAAACTCGATAACTTTTTCCAATTCCGAGGTTGCATAAGTTGAATTTTCAAAAAACAGGATGAAGGTAGGAATAGAGACATCAAATAATCAGAAGGAACACAAACCATCACACAGAGATGAAAAAATGTAAAAATGATGCTTAAATCGCTATCAAGAAACAACAGAGGAGCATAGGACAATTTGATAGTTGAATTTAGAATACTAAAACGGGAAATAAAAGAACAGATACAATAACGAATACCTCAGAGTTTGTAATGTCATAAAAGGAACACGACCCATCGTAGTGAGCAAGAAGTGCTGCCTCTCCTTCAGAAACAAACCATCCTCCCGTTGAAGTCTTGCAACCAATTTCAGTGAGCTGGTAAACGCTAGCATCTTCAGACTCCTCAACAACAGCAGTTGGTCTATTCTCTTGGTCATCAAACTCCTCGAGTATCTCATCGGATTCAAGATTGATCTCTACATGCTTCACATCCACTTCTTTCAAAGGCCTTTGTGCCCCTGAAGCACCGCCACTATCCATATCTTGAATATCACAATTCTCCAAAGTAGCCTGCTCATTCCTCATTGTGACTTCACTTTGCTTATCAATTGAAGCCAAGAACTCCAAGGCTATCGGATTATCCTCAACGGGACTCAACAACTTCTTTTCCTCCCTTAATTTGCTACTGGATTCTACGACTTTAGAGGATTCATGACTTTGAGATCCCCCCGATGATTCCTTCAATGATGTTCGGTTTCTAAGCAACTTATGATGAGGAAATAATCTAGCTTCCAATTCCTCACTATTCAAACCTTTAACTGAAATCATAACGTTACCCACCTGCCTACTCTGACTCCCATCAGCTTTTCTAGTACCCACATCTTCATCTCCAGAACCTTTCGAACCTCTCGGCTTACCGCTTGAATCAGTCACAACATTTCCCATCGCCTTCTCGATGCCCGAAATCTTGTCCTGGATATCAGAAAGTATCACCTTTGAGGCATCCGGATTATTCTTGTCAAGCATCTCCTTAGTCCTCTTAATATCTGAAGATATTCTCTTCACCTTCCCTTCTAGAAAAGCAAGCTTTTCGTGAAGTTTGCTTGGATATTTAATGGCAGCTCCACTCCCTCCACTTTCTTGTACATTCAAGTCCTCTTTTGAAACCATCAGACTCTTTCCATCACTTAAAGATTTATCTTTCAGAAACTTTGCATCGCATTTTGAATCAAAATCTGAAAGAGCCTTTTCATTAAAAGCCCCAGAACACCCATTTTGAATATTTTCCCCATTTGATTTTCCCAAATCAGAGTTAAATTTAGAATCTTTTTTTGCAATTCCCATCTAAACCCCTAACCCCTTGTGTTTTCCCCTCATTTTCCTTCACTTTCATCACCAAACTCTCCCTAAACCCACCATTTTCTTTGCAACCTTTAACTCTGGAATCCCTAAAACCCTTCCTTTCCCTATCAGCAGAAACCATATCTTTCTTCAAATCCGAAAATACCCTAATAAATTCAGATGGGCTTTGACTCCTACCTCTTGGCGCTGACGTCGTGGACCACCTCACCCGGCCTTCACCGTCGGAACCACCTGCCGCCGCCGCCTTCTCAACGCGTGGAACGGGACGGATCATGGGCTTCTGGGTCACCACGGAAGCCCGAGAAAGACTGCTGGATCTTGGGTTTTCTTTTCCGGAAGATGATTTTTTGAGGGTCGGATTGGTGTTGGAGACTGGAGTCGGGGTTTTTGCAGGTTTCTGTTTGCAGGCCGTTAAGTCTCTTTGCCGGCGTACCGACGACGATGACATTTTTTTTCTCTTTTGTTTTCGGGGATTGGATAAATTAACAGTAAATTGGAACGGGAATTTGGGTGGGAATTCGAACTGATTAAGATCTTTCAAGGTTTGAAGGTTGAATTTTGGGCGGGAAATGAGTCTTCAATTTGTAAAGTTTGAATTTTTGGGAAGATGGACTGTATTTGGCATTTTAATTTCTTTCCCTTTTTAAGATTTTATTTAATTTTAATTTTTTTAGTATCTATTTTTATGTTACTTATAGAAGTTTATGATTATTTTTATAAAAATATTATTTTCAAAACATAATTTTATTCGATGATGGATTTAAGTGTGTAAATGAAACGGGTTTGAACGAATAAAATTGTGTTTAAGTTCGTTTGTTTATTTTTAAGGTGTTTATCTTGGGTTTTG
Source organism: Hibiscus syriacus (assembly GCF_006381635.1). Lineage (NCBI taxonomy): Eukaryota > Viridiplantae > Streptophyta > Magnoliopsida > Malvales > Malvaceae > Hibiscus > Hibiscus syriacus. Next base: position 136,331 of record NW_024062124.1, on the reverse strand, counting down.
TTCGTTTAAATTTTCAATATTATGTTCATTTATTTATTTTTTAAGGTGTTTATATTCATTTATTTAGTATTCCCGAACATATTTCTTTAGTGTTCGTGAACATGTTCATCCAACGATGATTTAATGTTTGGTAACTAAAATTCTCTTTTTATCTTTTTTATTTGCAATCTAAAGAAAAATGATGAAATCATATCATTAGTCCTTAATTTCCTTAGGTTTACTATTTGTACAATTTAATTTCTACCTTCTCTCATATTTAAAATGTAAAAAAAATACAAAATACAAAAGAAAAACGAGTAAACGAACTTATAAAGAGCTTTTTATGAATATAAACGAACAAAACACACATTTGTTCGTGTTCGTTCGTGTTGCGGAAGACGGCTATCGGATAGAGCAAAATCGCAACTGATAATTTGATAAAATAAAAATGAAGATAAAAGAGACAAAAAATTTACGTGGAAAACCCTAAATAATATAGGGTAAAAACCATGGGCAATGGTAGAAGAATTTCACTATGAGAAAATAGGAATTACAACTTCTCTCGATCTACCAAAGAGAAAACCATGATAATTCTCTCTTGATAAAAAGGAGAAAACAACTCTCAAGAAACTCTCTAAATTCTCTCTAGTATTGAAAGAAAGCTAGAATGCTTTAGGATGGTTTTGAAGCTAAATAGGTTAAGGTATTTATAGTTGAAGCTTAAGGACTAATCTTGTAAATACCCTAAAGTTTAGTGACTAAAGTTTGTAATTTTTTCATACAAAAAATCAACAAATTTCAACCATTTTTGACCATTTAGCCGCCCTACTTGTTGGGCTGCTATGACTTTCAACAATCTCCCACTTGAAGATTTGATTGCAACAATCATATCTTCACACCATTCTTTCTACCTCGTATCTTCATGTTGCTTACGTCTCTGATAGGCCACAAGAGGATCGACACCAAGTAAATTTATCAGCACTGATCGCCTTCGTCATGAAATCTGCTATGATGTCTTTGGTATGGATCTTCTGCATATCTACCGTCCCTTCTTCCACCTTTTCACGAATGAAATGATAATGAACTCGTATGTGCTTTGTCCTTGAATGAAATGTTGGATTCCTTGCTAGATGCAAGGCGCTTTGACTGTCACAAAACAGAGAGACATACTCTTGATTGTGTCCAAGCTCCTCCAATAGCATCTTCAACCAAATTGCTTCTTTACTGGCCTGTGTAGCTGCTACATATTCTGCCTCTGTTGTGGATGTAGGCACAACTGACTGCAATTTTGAAACCCAGTTTACAGCTCCACCAGTAATTTTGAACACATATCATGTAGTAGATTTGCTTTTATTCAAATCCCATGCATAGTCAGAATCAACATACCCATTGATAAGTAAATTTAATCCTCCGTAACATAATGCAACATTTGAGGTCCCTTTGATGTATCTCAAAACCCTCTTTATTATATTCCAATACTCTTTGTCTGGATTCGCCATGTACCGACTAACCACTCCCTCTGCTTGTGTAATGTCTGGTCTTGTGCATATCATAGCGAATATTAAACTTCCCACTGCCGATGCATACGGTACTCGAGACATCTTCATCCTCCCTTCTTCACTGCTAGGACTCATACTGGAGGATAATTTGAACTTAATAGGAATAGGGGTAGAAATTGGCTTACAATCTTGCATGTTGAATCGTGAGAAGATCTTCTTCAAGTAATTCTTTTGTGAAAGCTAAATCTTCCTATTACTTCTGTCTCGGTGAATTTGCATCCCTAGAATCTTATTTGCTGATCCCAAGTCCTTCATTTCAAATTCCCTAGCCAGTTGTGTCTTCAATTCTTCAATATGATCGTTGTTGGGTCTTATAACCAACATGTCATCCACATACAACAACAATATAACAAAATCGTTATCACCAGACCTCTTGAAATAAGCACAAGGGTCTGCATTAAGTATGTTGTATCCAAGGCACATAATGAATGAATCAAATCTCTTATACCAACATCTTGGCGCCTAATTTAAACCGTACAGAGATTTGTTCAACCTACAAACCAAGTTATTCTTTTCTTTTTCTTCAAAACCTTCAGGCTATAGCATGTAAATCTCTTCTTCAATATTTCCATGAAGAAAAGCTGTTTTAACATCTAGCTGCTCTAGATGTAAGTTCAATGTAGCACACATTGCCAAAACTACTCGAACTGTTGTTAGTCGAACCACAGGAGAAAATATTTCATTGAAATCAATACGTTCTATTCGATCATATCCTTTGACCACCAGTCTTGCACGATACCTCTCAACTTGATCGTCACCATTTCGCTTGATTTTGAAGACCCATTTGTTACCAATTGACTTCCTTCATTGTGGTAGTGGCACAAGGTCCCATGTATTATTTTTATGAAGGGCTTCAATTTCTTCTTGCATCGCCATCATCCATAATAAAGCATCTGAGTTGTTTATTGCCTCATGGTATGTTGATGGCTCACTGTCCTCTGTTAAAAGGTAGTATGCAATATTACCTTCTATAACATAATCTGAGTGCCAATTGGGACGTCTTCTCACACGATCTGATTGACGAGTTGTTGGAGCTTCAGAACTCTCTGGTTCTTGTTCATCATGTGCTGGTTCTACTTCAGAAGAATCTCCTTGTTCAACCTCCTTTTCCACATGTATCTGTGTAGTCTCTGACTTTTCAGTGCTGTCATCGTCTTCTTTTCTTTTTAGTTTATCTTCTACAAAGATAACATCCTTGTTGATGATCAATTTGCGGGCAGTGGGATCACACAAGCGATACCCCTTTACACCATCAACATACCCTAAGAATTTGCATTTCCTGGATTTTGGATCCAACTTTGAAATTTCTTGGGAGTTGTACATCACGTACACAACACTTCCAAATACATGGAGGTTTGAATAATCAGCTGGTTTACCAGTCCACATCTCCATTGGTGTCTTCAGCTCTATTGTAGTTGATAGAGCTCGATTCACCAAATAACAGGCGGTATTGGCTGCTTCTGCCCAGAATGATTTTTCTAGGCCCACATCCCTCAATATTGCTCTTGTTCTTTCTAACAAAGTTCTGTTCATCCGCTCTGCCACTCCATTTTGTTGAGGAGTGTTCGCCACTGTGAACTGTCTTTTGATGCCTTCTTTCCTGCAAAAGTCAACAAATTCTTCGCTTGTGTATTCTCCTCCATTATCTGTTCTGAAACACTTGATCTTATTTCCAGAATCAAGTTCCACCCGCGCCTTGAAGTTTTTGAAAGTTGAAAACACATCTGACTTCTTCTTAATAGGGTACACCCAACATTTCCTGGAGTAGTCATCAATAAATGAGACAAAGTACTTTGCTCCGCCTAGGGATGTAATTGGTGCTTGCCATACGTCAGAGTGAACCAATTCTAGAACATTTTTGCCTCTGGAATTTGATGTGTTGAATTTCAATTGGTGCTGCTTATTTGTTATGCAATGCTCACACAAAGTAAGTGATACATTTGTTAAGCTCGGAAGTAGCTTTTGCTCCACAAGGACTTTCATTCCTTGTTCTGACATGTGTCCAAGTTTTTGATGCCATAGCATTGCAGAATCTGAACTACATGAGGCAACAGAGGCTTCTGCTTCTAGCAAAGTCTCCCCCTTCAGTATGTATAAGTTTGCTGCTATCTTTTCGCCTTTCAGCACCACAAGCGCTCCACGGAACACCTTCATGATTCCTTTCCGTGTTTCAATCTTGCTTGCATTATTATCCAACAATCCGTAGGATAATAAAATTTTCTTTAGGCCTTTCACGTGCCACACATCTCGAACAACTTTAATTGTTCCATCATACATCTTCAATTTGATGGTTCCCAAGCCAACGATCTCTAAGGCATGATCATTGCAACTATACACAGATCCTCCTGAGATAGGTTCATAATGATGGAACCATTCTCTTCTTGAGGTCATGTGATATGTTGCTCCCGAATCAATGAGCCATATATCTGCAAATCTTTTTCTACCTTCTACGATGGTTGACGCTTCACAGCATAGAGCATCTCCATCATCTGAAGTGTTTGCGGTATTGCCTTGTGGATTGGAGTTTTTATTTAGACTCCAACAATCCTTCTTCAAGTGACCCTTCTTTCTACAGTTGTAGCACTTTAAATTCTTCTTGCTCCTCGACTTCGATCTACCATGTTTGTGACTGCTGCTTTGGCTACGTTTTGTTGATCTCCCTCTCATCGTTGTCAACGCTTCTGCTTGTTGCAGATTTACTTGTCTATCTTCTTTGTTCTTGCGTCGATTTTCTTCTTGGAGAACAGCAGCTGCAACGTCATCGAAGACTAGAGTGGTGACATTACTATTTGTCAAGTTGATGATGAGTTGATCATACGAATCATGTAGACTTTGAAGTAGAAGTTCAACACGTTCTTGTTCTCCTATTATACATCTTAAGGATGTAAGCTGGGAAAATAAAGTGTTCAACGTGTTTAAGTGCTCCGTCACTGAAGTAGATTCTGGCATCCGGAGAGTGTACAATTTCCTCTTAAGGAAAATTTTATTATGCAGCGATGTGGCCTCGTACAATTTGGTGAGATGATCCCATATCTCCTTAGCTATCTTCTTCTCCTCGATGCTTGACAATACTTCATCTACTAATGCTAGATGAAATTTTGCCATAGCATTCCCGTCCATTTCGATCTATTTGTTGTCATCTGTGAAATCCACCGGTCTTTCACTGATAGCTGCTAGACAACTGTCTTTCCTCATGATGGCCTTCATCTTCAATTTCCACAATGAGAAATTTCTCCCATTGAATTTTTCAATATCAAATTCCGTTGCCATAGCTTCTTTTACGGATAGCTCCCACTATTTCAATATCGTGAATAGTTCTCTAGAACCTTCAAAGAATGGGTAATAACTTCTTACTTTCTTATGTTGGAGGATCCACCTTTTGGTGGTAACCACAAAGACAATAAGCATATATTACACACTCTAATCTGGCTCGGATACCAATTGTTGCGGAAGACGGCTATCGGATAGAGCAAAATCGTAACTGATAATTTGAGAAAATAAAAATGAAGATAAAAGAGACACAAAATTTACATGAAAAACCCCTAAATAATATAGGGTAAAAACCACAGGCAACGGTAGAAGAATTTCACTATGAGAAAATAGGAATTACAACTTCTCTCGATCTACCAAGGAAAAAACAATGATAATTCTCTCTTGATAAAAAGGAGAAAACAACTCTCAAGAAACTCTCTAAATTCTCTCTAGTATTGGAAGAAAGCTAGAATGCTTTAGGATGATTTTGAAGCTAAATGGGTTAGGTTATATAGTTGAAGCTTAAGGACTAATCTTGTAAATACCCTAAAGTTTAGTGACTAAAGTTTGTAATTTTTCCATACAAAAAATCAACAAATTTCAGCCATTTTTTACCATTTAGCCGCTCCACTTGTTGGGCTGCTATGACTTTCAACAGTTCGTTCATTAAATGAACATAAAAATTATGTTCATACTTATTTGTTTAGTTTAATAAACTAATATAAACGAATGTTATACTAACAGTTCACAAACAATTAGTCGAATGCTCTGTTCATTTACATCCTTAGATGCATTGAAGGGTTGGTATGATTATCGTCCCTGAAAATTTCAAATTCTCGTATAATTTAAATCTTTTATTTTTAATTGATAATATATTTTTATCTTCTAAAATTTTGTGTACAACATAAATTACAAGCATTATGATGCTTCAAATTTTGTTTGCTCCATAATTCAAGTCACCCTAACTCACAATGGAAATGAAGTACATGCTCTTCTTCTTTAGAATCAGATCATCTCTAAGCCAAGGGTTCCTTGAATTAGGATTAAGAAGTCCCAATCCTTAACAAAATCCTAATATAATTGATAAACAGTGGCCACAATCGAAGTCACCAGCAGTACACTGAACCACAAGCTATTGCTCTGTGTCGCATATGTTAGCCGAGCACCGGCAGCCACCATGGCTGAAACGTACTTCCCCGTGCTATCCAAATGGTTTGGATCCGATTCGTCGAACCATCTTCTCGCACACTTGAAATCGAATCGAAAACAAAAAGAAACACGAACATGATAGAAGTACAAACGTATTAGAGTCCGTATGAAATATACATAAACATGATTATACGACTTGTAAGGTTTATATTTTACTTGCAGGGCACGCCGATAATACGGCAAAAATTGAGATAACATAAACGAGCCTTCGGTGAAAGCGTCCGTTCTTGCAGGTTGAATATTGGTGAGTTTTGAAGCTTCCAGTGAGAAAATTGCAAGATGTCGACTCCAAGTATCTTAGCACTGGAATATGTTAAAAGAAATAAACATCTAGCATGTCATACATTCATGGTACTAAATTACGATATGTTTGCGGTCACTTTAAAAAGCTTTATGTGCGAATGCAATTTAATGCTAGGCATACATCATCCGAAAATTACAACATGTTCTATACTATACAAAATGTATGTTCTGTCTCATCAAGCATGACTTGTGATTGAACTATTAGATTAGAAATTTAGACGATTCCAACTCACCCACTATGGAGAATCTATGATATATCACTAATATTACATCAATCTTTTCAATGACGGTTAACTTTTTATCTTATAAATTCTTAGTGTACAATAATACAACGATTTTACTCAAATATATCCAAAAAATAAAAAAAAAAACCCGATTTGACACTCTTTTTTGAATATGTACCAAACTAGCACCGTTTTGACAAATTAGGGGTAAGGCGCGTTGTATCAAACGCGCCTTGTTGAGGTGGACGAATGGCGTGTTACAAGCGGCTCACTTTCCAGCTGAGTTTACACCATGTGGGAAGATGCATTGTAAGGGGCGCCTTCCAAGGGTTTTCTTACCACGTCGAAAAGTGTGTTTGGGAAGGAGAGTATTCCCTAAAAGCATAATAAAAATATATATTTTAAAAAAATAAAAATTAAAACTATAGGGATCAACAATGTAATTTAATACATATTAGTTCCATGAGTTGAAAAGTCTAACGGTGGTAGTTTATGCATGCATATTGGAGTGTTTAGGTTATGTTTCTTGACAATATGTAATAAAAGCTAAAATGAGTATTCCTTAACTTTTTTATATTATATTTATATATAATGAATTCATTTATTACACTATTGTTAAATTTTATTAGGTTAATATTTATTATTAAGGTTTATTAATTAAGATTAGATATTTTGTATATGTTAATATATTTAAATACTAATTTTTTAATTATGAGTTCAAAAAATTTATATAACACAAATTAAAAATATTTCATTGACGTATAAATGTATTATTTATTGAATATGATTTAATTATATCTATAATTTAAGTTGAATCTTATATAAAAATATGAAAAAAATATTGCTTGGTGCAATGAACATGTAAGATGTGAGGTTTATATAGAAATTTATCCTCACGAGTGACTAATAAAATCATAGAACAAAATTTATGTATATAATGATAACACCATTAGCTTTTACTACTAAATTGATAATATAAATTAGTTTAAAAATGATAACATAAATATTTTTATAAGTTATATAATCATACAATTAAGATCACATAAAAATCTATTTAATCATATTCAATAAATAATACATTTATATGTAAAATATTTTTAATTTGTGTTAAATTTTTTGTTCTCATAATTAAAAAAAATATTTAAATATATTAACATATCAAAAATATTTAATCTTAATTAATATAAACCTTAATAATAAATTAACCTAATGGAATTTAACAATAGTGTATAAGTGGATTAATTAGATATGGAGATAATATAAAAAAAGTTAAGGAACACTATGTCACGACGACTTTTTCATATTAAAAAAATGGATGGATAATAATATATGGTGATATGGGTTGAATGAAAATTAAAAAACGTTTGGAAAAGATTTGGAGTCACCATCGACTTTTCGAGTTAGGTAGGTTGAGAACCCCAAAAATATCTTTTAAAGAATTTTAATAAAATACTTTAAAAGACACGGTGGTTTACATTTTGAGAAATTATGGGTTCGGGAGTTGATTACGCTCGGGAAAGGATTAACACTCCCCCACAGTGCCCGGAAATCGATCCTAGGTGGGTCGCTCAGGCTCTAACGACATCTCAATGGTCTCCCACCAGTCTATAGTGTCACCTTTCAACAGAGAAATGATGTACTCTAACTTACCCTCAGGGGTCAAGTGAAGCTGATGAAGGGTCCTAAGGGTCTCCCTCAACCACTGGTTGGCCACTACATGGTTATCACCTCATGTGTCAAAGAAATCGGTGGTCCGATATCTCCAGAGCCTATCAACTGGGATTTCTGATGTTCTACTACATGAGAAGCTATCGGAGCTGACTGAACAAGTGGGGAAGCATATGTCTTGAGGATGGCTCTAACAGTACGCCTCAAGGTAAAGGTTAAATTTTTTAAAGAATGTTGCCTTATCAACCTATGCATCACTAGGTTATTCAAACTCTGAGTTTGGGACAAACTCATCACTGGAATCATAGGGTAAGGAGGCTCTACTCTCATGCCTACCCTCGTGATTGTGGTTTGGTCTCTCATCCGTATCTAATTTTATCAAATTAAGATGAAAATGAGGAGTTACTACTACTATTTCAGATGCAGAAGTAATCTTAACTCCTTAGAGGTATGTATACTTATAGACTCTTTACTGACGCTGACCTGTGGGTCCTAAGAACGTCTAAACTTGACTCTCTGATACCAGTAAATGTAACACCCTAAACCAATATGACACACAATCGACCGATTAAAATGTCACACGGAACCACCAGAGTGGGTAATCTAATTTTTTTTTCATTTTCTTAATTTAAAACGGCCATTTTAAAAAACCATCTGAATACGAAAATTCATCCATAAAATATAATTGAAATATTATATCAGGGAGCTCCCAAAATAAATACATACATCAAAATATATAACTTAACTTTTTAATTAAAGTTATGACTTAACTTTACAACATGGTCTATAAATATACATGCCCTTCAATAAATTTTGAGGTGTACCCTACTTTGCACCTAGTCTGGACCTCAGTCACTCAAAAGCTCTTCGAACTCTCCACATACTAATTTGCGTAAGGAAACAAATTCCAAATGATAATCTAACTAGCCCAGTGCCACACTGACAACTAAATCATACTAAATATGTATCAATAAAATGCTTAAGCTATCAAGTCTAATTCATTAATGAGTATAATTGTATACTAACTCTCTACTCTATGGTAGATATCATGGTGTGACTTAGGGTTCTGCATCTCAGAGCTCACACACTCCTCTAGTCTATCGAGGATGATACTCGAAACTCTACATCGATCAATACCCTCGACTAACCCACCCCTTGCGAGTGTTGGGCCTTGGCCCTAGTTAGTCAGTTTAAAGTGTCTTGCGCACTACCTAAGGATATATGCACTGATTCTACTCGTCGATAATAGTATCTTTTGCTAAAGTGACTCGGGTGTCCTTATCGTTTCCCGAGCATTCAAACAAGGCTAGTTTTATGTCACCCTAATTAATTTTGTTTCTAATGTAGTCTTATTTTGGAGAAATATAGAGTTTTTGGAAACCTCATTACATCTTAATTTCTTGTAATTAAAGCCCCAAAAGTTGTCTGTTGGTATCGATACTAAACATCTCAGTATTGGTACTGGCCCTAGAGTATCGATACTACTCCTTGGGTATCGATACTCAAGGCATAATTATACTAAGAAACCAAGGGGTAGTATCGATACTCCCATACCTGTATTGATACTCCCATGTTATAGTATTGATATTGACTAGGGTATCGATACCAAAATAGCATTCTAGAAATTTGATTTGTGATCCAGTATCGATACCACCTCATGAGTATCGATACCAACCCTGTAGTATCAATAATCCTCTTGTGGGTATCGATACTCCCTTCAAACTTAAGAAATTTTACATGGATGGAATAATAGTACCGGTATTGACTCTTACAGTACCGATATCCCTGCTCAAAAATGCCCTACTTAGGCTTGAAATGGCCACTCAAACTCCCCAATTTTGCTACCTTGAGGTTTCCAATTGTTATTAACATTTTATGTGAACATAAAGGGTCATAAATAAGACTTTTGAGCATACTAAAAACATCATATATGAAATCTACCATGAAATGTTTCACTAAGCTTCATAACTCAACTCTTTAGCTAGTACACATTTCTATTGACCCACAATTAGTATAGATGAGTTGTGAATGTGTTACCTGATTTCTTTTGCTGCTAAAATCTCTCTCAAATCAACTAAGAGGCACCTTTTCTTTCCATTTGCTTTTGAACATTCTCCCACCTATTTAATTAAATAAAGGTAAGACAAGGAATTACTAACTTTTCTAGGACTTGGAATAAAATTAAGAACACTCTAAAAACTTAAATTTACTAAAACAAGCTTGAATCCTTTTATTTCCATAAACCTCCTTAAAACCCATTTTTGAAAACTATGATCAAAACTTGGGATTAGGGGCTTGATTTGAAGCTTGAGGGATGAATATTAAAGTTCTTACCTTGGTTGATTCAAACTAGGTTTAAGGATTTAAAGGCTCTCACCTTTAACTCACTTTGAAAGAGAAGAGAGAAAGGAATAAAAGAGGAGTGTTATGTAAGCTTGATTCACGTGAAATCCACTTAAAATAAGGGTTTTCTATCATTTAACTTAAGAAATGGATAAACCACACTTTTAGTCACTCTCCTTACAATCCACATTAATATCATCGCTTATCTTTAACAATTGGGTTAAGCCCAATACCCTTTAAATGGGTCCAAACTAGTTTAAGAGATATATCGGACTCTACTTATGGGCCTCGAGTTGACCCAGACGACTGACCCATGATTTGGGGTGTTATAAAAATATTATTTTAAAAGGATTGTTTTAATTAAACAAGAAAGTGACTCCCCAATTATGTTAGGAGAACCATTTCTTATGTTTTAATTAAAACATTACAACTAACCTGCTCATGAAGGAAATAATAAAAATGGGTATTTTATTAAAATATATTATTAGTGAGTCTTAATTGAACTTTTGGGTGATTAATGGAAAAATATTTATTTATTTAATAACACCAAAATCGAATGTCCAGTTATTTTAAGAGTGCTCTTTTCAATGTTAAAAATAAATGAATATTTTTGCTTAGTCCAATTATGAATTTAACGTGAGTTTCTAGCCAATTTTAAAAATCTAAACTTAAAAGGTTTACTCCTAATTTAATTTCTAATTAAGGAACCTAAATCTAAAAGCTCTAATCCATATTAATACAAGTGACTAAAATGAATAATGCTAAAATTACCAACCACAATTAAATAATTAAAAAAACGAGGATTGAATTGTATCAACAGAAAATTCAAGGAAACAATCAACATATAGGTAGTGACCAACAGAAAGAAACAAAGATGAGTGTCATATCTGCAAATGCATGAAATTAAAAGGATCCGATTAACAATTAATTCCAAAAATTTAGGATAACACAACATCTCTAAGTGTGCATTTTGTTCATAGAATGTAGCATTACCTCCGGGAATAAGATTACCAGAATGTAACATTACCGGACATATTACTGGAATGTTGCATTGTTGTGTTTGGTTTGTTTAGAAGGAATGTAAGATTATAATGTTTGATTAAAAGAATAAAAGATTACTGAAATTTATATTTTACCAAATTGTCCTTGTTATATATTTGTTTTTTAAACAAGTTGAATTCTAAATATTCAAATGAAAATATTTTTATAAAAGCTCATAGAAAATATATAATTTTATTATTTTTTATTTATATATTTTCTTTATAAAATGTAAATTCATAAAATTTATATAATTTTTTTTTATAAAATTTAAAAGGTAAATGGGTTTAATGAAAGGGTTTAATTTTATTTTAACCACTGAACTTTATATAAAATTCTAATTGTAGATTTTTTTTGTAAATCTAAAATAGTTTAAGGATAAATTTGTAATTTACTCTTCGTAGAATTTTTTTAATTCAATGGTTAGGAGAAGGATATTTTTGAAAAAATATTTTAAGGGTATTTTAATCCAAAACCATGGGAAAAGATTAATACGTAAGGAATGGGGGAATAACATTCTCGGTAATAAGCCTCCAAAATGTCACTGTTGGGAATGACTTAATGCCCCTATTAGTAATCTTTGCATTCCAAAATATCACATCGACGTAACGAGTCATTATAATGTCATTAAAATAATGGCTCGTGTGGAACATTAAAAAATAATATTTCATTCCGTTTGGACGGTAACAAATTATGTATTTTGCTAAATAAAGTTTGGCTAGGCCCAATACCCTAAATATTTTACTCGCATGGAGTACTGGGCCTAAAATAATCGCACATCACCTTAGAGGCTAGGTTTTTTTTTAAAATTTTGTAATAATATTGGGCTTGTAATGGGCCATACACATGTGTTTGGACTATTAAAATGATATTTGGATTTTTATTAGTTATCATGTACTCCATTTATTCACAGTATTGGGTACACATGTAATAAAAATGACCTTCAAAATAGATTGTACTATTTATACTAGTATGCATATATTTATTATTATACTAAAAACGATACTAACATAATACTATATATTTAATATATTGAAATTCTATAAAAAAAACGCTAACACTATATTATATTTGTAAAACCATGTTAATACTAAGCTGACACTAATATTATATTAAAAAAAACAATATTAAACCTATATCATATTGAAATCATATACTATATTATACCCCACTAAAATGTCACCACCCGGATAAAATGTGTGATGACACATTCCTTTTAGTTTTTATCTCATATTGTCAAGAAAACATAATCTAAACACTTCAAGATGCCTATAAAGATTATCACCTTTAGGCTCTTCAACTCATAAAATTAATATGTATTAAATTACAGTGTTGGTTCCTATAGTTTTATTTTCTAAAAAGTATATATTTTTAAATATGTTTATAGGGAATGCTCTCCCTATGAAAGGGTGTTAGTTTGGTAAATTTTTAGGAATGGGTGACAATATGTTTTTTTTGGGTGATTGTTTTTTTATAATATCACCCAATAATACTTAGAAGACAAGATCATATAGCAATCAAACGATAGAACCGACCATATAATAAAACTAATATACGTGCACTAAGAACTTAAAGTGAATCAAGGCTTAACCGAGAAACTTAAGAGACGAAAATATTTTTATTGACACAAAATACAATTACAATACTATACAACTACCCCTTTTTTTCTCTTCCCAACCTCTAAGTTTTCTTTATCTAACTCATATTCTTTACACTATTTTCACTCTTACTACAATGGTAAAATTCACCCCTATTTATAGATTCAAGTGGAATTGAATTGTTGACACATGTCAACATATTAACCATTTAACACTACAAATATCTAGATTTATTTATAGATAATTTTACACATCTACTATTTATAAATTATTCTAGACTATTCTTAATATATATATATATAACACTAAATGACATTTATATATTTCTTTAGGAGTTGCATTGACTTCTAACACTCCCCCTTAATGCAAACTTCCTTTTAACAATTACCTGAACTAGTAAGTTTGTCAAGCATAAAAAATCCACTATCAAACCCTGCAAACGGCAAGAAAATGCTTATATTGAACTTTGTACAAATTTGAAGAAATCGACGGTGAAAAGGTCGGCGTGTAAAGTTACCTTGTAGAGTGGATGTTACGAATTATTCGAAGCAAACAGTATCGAGTCGATCGGTAGAAGATCTCGAACGGACACACCAGCAAAGTTATAAAACCTGGGTCCAAGATCGGAAAATCGATACAAAAACGGACCCATATATCCTAACATACACTTCCCATTATCGTTTGAATATGTGTCATACACGAATATTCAGAGAAAAAAATGAAAAAATCGGATTCGAATAACCAACCAGGAGGAGGATTCCAGGATTAGTGTCGACATGAGTAGGAGGAAAGGCAGCAGCACCGAGGAGGAGATGGATGACCAAAGCACCAACAACAGAAGCCATCAAAGTGGTGCAAATAAGGAAGGCGTCCCTATATTTAAGGGCAGAGTTTGGGGCAAACTCAAATATGAAGTTTATTCGTGTGTTCTTCCACGTCAACAAATTGCACCCATACAATAACAAGTGCAAGCTTAACAACGCAAATACGCTGCACAAATACCATATCAAACAAAATAATTAAAATATAAAAAGAGGTTTAATACATGTTTTGGTCCCTATACTATAGCTAAATTATCAGTTTGTACATGTATAAAATAGTCTTTCATAATATAACACGTAAAATGAGCACCTGAAAACAGGGTAGACAGTTTCCATGTAAGCTGCTTCAGTGGTGGGTGATAATATACCACTCAAGTGTGCCATCACTATGTATATACCAAGAAGTGATGCAAAAACACCTGCAAACAATCCTGCAAAAGAATCTCTCGCAATAAATAAAATGACATGTTATTGGATGATCGGATTCTTCGTATCGGTGTCTGAATATGAGTCGAATATAAATATTTCGTAAAAGCAAAAAGAATAATTAATTACCAGAGAAAAAGGTGACCATGTGAGAGTCTTTCTGCTGCTGTGGTCTCAAGAACTTCATGGCTCTTTTCCTGTCATTTTCGATAATGATGGGATCTCCTTACTACTTTCAGATAATTAGCCGATGTCTGTTGGTTTGATACATGTTCAACCACAAAAACATCATTGTAGGGTTAAAAATTAAAATATGAGTAAACTATGCAGACAGTCCCCTATGTTTTTGGTTTGATCGATTTTGTCACCAATTTAAAAATTAAGAGGGAATGATCCCTAACGTTATCGACCCATTCGATTTAGTCCCTAATATTATCAATCCGTTTGATTTTAGTCTCTCAGCTGTTAACTCCTGTTCGATTTTAGTCTTTTAGCCATGTTAGGGACTTAAACAAAAGGGACTTGATCAAAAGGGGGTCAACAAAAATTAATGGCCGAAATCTTATTTGAATTTATAGAATCTAAATTCTAAATCTTTGAATAATTCGAATGTTTAAATATAAAATTCATAATATAAATTACCTCGTCAAACTTCTCGAGTATCTTTGTAAACGCCACCATATTTAATGAGCTGCCAAAAATAATTTTAACCTCAGTATGTATGCATGCATGTACATATATGTATATATAAAAAGGAAAAATGAAGAAACCTGTAAGTTTTGAGCAATTTAAGGCCTCTGTCACTACAACAAAACTGTACATTTGCGGCGTTTTTTTTTACATATAGCGGCATTTTTAGCGGCGTTTGTGGGAAAAACGCCGCAATAGGTCTTGAGATTTAGCGAATATTTTTCCCACAAACGCCGCAAAAGATCTGGTATATAGCGGCGCTTTTTAGAACAAACGCCGCAAAATGTCATATCTATAGCGGCGTTTTAAGATACAAACGCCGCTAATTACCTCTCTATAGCTAAGAGAAATTGATTTTGCAAATTAAAACTAATTTGTCAAATGTTGTTTTCTACTCTTTTAATACCCAAATTTAACCTGTAGCATTTTCCAATAAACTTGACATCCATAAACAACAAACTTAAAATCCATAACAAGAAATTGAAATCCATAATAATAAATCAAAGTTTACATTAACGTAAAATATAATGTAGTTCAACATTATTAACTATAATAAACAATAATAACATCTAAGATATTTTGCTTCTAATCTTACACATTCTTCACTACTCTTCGTCACAATGAGACGCTTAAATTCAAAGAGATAAATCCAGCTTATATGGGAAAACAATGATGCAACGCTAGTATTGTCCTGTCATTTCTTGCACAGATATGTTGCTTCATGAGGTCTTACTCCAATTGGCATGCCACTTGAAAAGGCCCCATCCATGGCAATGCAAACCCAATCTCTAGTTTCATATCCAAATAAATCATCAATGCCAATGAAAATCCATTATATCTTACGTTAAAAAAGTTAACAACACATTTCTTTAACAACTAAAATTATAGATTCCTTAGCGGTACTCATACCAAGTTCAAATAAGAAATTTGCAACTCACATTTTCAACAGTACAAAGATCAAACAAAGATTCAAATAGAGCCTACAACTGCAACATTCTACTACTGATCTGCAAAATGGAAATAAATCAATCAGTACAGAAACCATTAACTCTAACTGCCAATATGCTGCCTTAATGGTTGAATAAGATAATGCCTTTTCCTGATTCAGAACAAGATTGGGAAAGTAAAATAGAATGTCTAATACTAATACAATGGGAGTAATTGTAAAACCTAATGTGAGTTGGTCAAATGTAATGGCACCAAAAGACAGTAAAAAATGCAAAGCAAAAATAAGCCACTCTCAGATAGAGCCACATATGGTGTAGAAATGTAATATTGTGTAAAAAAACTCTTTCTATATCAGCTTAAATCGCTTGAAATAAGGTAAATCCTAGGTTTAAAATCTAGTAATAGAATGATTAAAGAACAAGAGTATGAATTCCAAGAACAAAAAAAGTTAATTGCTTTGGACTAAGTTACAACCGCAAGAGAAAGCTTAAAAGTAACTGAGACACAATGAGATTCAGCAACAACAACACACTGGAATAGTGCATACGAATGAGATAACAACACAACAAACATAGTAAGAAACACCTTACTTTGGTAATAATTGCTTTGTTTGAGCATATAAAGCTCAAATAGATGTCGAGGGTTTGGCCCAAGCACATCATCAATCACCATCCACTGCAATAGGAGTAAGGTAAGCTTATAGCTTGCCAATAAAATTCAAGGTTCTAATAGAAGGTTATGTACATTGTTAAAAAATAATAATAATAATAATAATAATAATAGAAGGTTATGAAGGGAAAGAGCACTCTACAGAGTATTAAGAACTAAACATCAATTTTGATGAAGGTTTGAATTATGGTTTTTCCTTATTTCCTGTTTACGACAAAGTTTCCTAATGTTATGTCTAAGCAATGTTATCTTAACAAATAAATACTCACCTCTGAATGGGTGAAGTAATCAGTAACCATGTGCATTTAGCTTCTTGTAGGGTCCAACCAAATGTCTGCACAAATCAAACAAATTGTAATGACAGTAAAAATTTGGCATCACTTAA
This sequence comes from Hibiscus syriacus, assembly GCF_006381635.1. NCBI lineage: Eukaryota > Viridiplantae > Streptophyta > Magnoliopsida > Malvales > Malvaceae > Hibiscus > Hibiscus syriacus. The sequence goes on along the minus strand of NW_024062124.1, from coordinate 119,219 downwards.
TTATATAATATAAAGAGTGAAATGGGTGATCAAAGTTGTTCATAATTTCTAGATTTAAGGTGAAAAGACACTAATTAAATACCAACATAATGAAACACGCAGAACCATCATACATGTGTATATACATTCATAATACAAACCAACATGCTTTAAGGATGCTTGTTTCAATGTGTTCGTGTGTGTACAAGAATGTGCATGTGACATGAGTATCATAGATAATTTTCTGAGTACCTCACCAGAGATGAATATATCTGGAAACCCGAAATCCATGAAAGCTTGATATGAATAGTAGCTGAGAAAATTTGTATTTGATAAAACTAAGAGTTGCATCTCAGTTGTCACTATCTCCACGGATACAAGTATTGTAAAGCACTAAAGTTATAATTATGAAAATTGTAAACATCTCTTGAGTCGTTGCAATACATACCTGAACTACTGAGCTTAACAGAAGTCTAAATCAGATAATTGAGGAAAATTGAAAAGTCTAAACTCAAACTAAAACTTGCACAAAATTGAAACATTTAGCATAAAATAAACAACATGGCTTGATATCTTAACCTATCTAATGTCACAAGTATAAGAGGTAGACATCGTTCATTTGCTCCTAAAGCAATTATTCTCCAAATCAAACTGTCATGGTACATTGATCCACACACCGTTGTCTCTTTCAGTCAAAATTGCATTTTGAAGAATCTCAACATTATTTATGACCATTTTCTGAAAATGGTCCAAATGTTCAGTAAGCAACCAAGGTGTATAAAACAGAGTCTAAACCAGAAAAATGCAAGAAAAAAATGGAGATACCTACGGCACAACCATTAGCATCACAAGAAAGCTTGTAAACAAGGATGACCGATGCAACCGCACTGTGAGCTGGTTGAAGTATGCTTAATTCTCGTCGAACCAACCTTCAAGCAAAAGAACAAAAAACCAGGGGCATTCGGTTCTGGAAACGAAAAAGGGGACGAAAAAAGAACAAAAAAAGATAGAATAAAATCGGGGTAGGAGATTTTAGAGAGCAACAAAGAAAAACAACAACAAAATCAGTACATTACTTTCATTCATCAACACAAAACGACCATCACCACTCATCCATCAAAATAAAAAAGAGAGCATATTTCGAACATCAACCCAGAAAATGAATATTAGCCAAAAATAAGAGAGAAAACCTAAAAAGGACATACCTTTCGTCGAAGCCACCATCGTTTCTCTTGGACCTAAGCCAAAGCCTTCAAGATTTGAAGGTAATTTTTTTAAAACCCCTTTAGATGTAAAGGTTGCATATGAGCTTCTAGGTTTAGGGGGTTGTTTTTACGTTAAAATGGGAGAACTTTGGAGGTTACCCCATCATCGGCGCCGATTTACGGTGGCCGTGGGGTTGCTTTTCTTCTACCTCATCGAAGAAAAAAAAGGAGCTGAAACACTCTGGTAACATATATGCGACAAGGGAAAAAAGAATGGGAAAGTAGGCTTTTGCTTAAATCTCCTTTTCGGGCTGAAGAGATAAACTGTTAAAATTTGCGGTGTTTTTTTAACCCAAACGCCACAAACATACCAAACTATTGCGGCTTTTGTATAAAATGCCGCTAAAGTACTACTTTATTACGGTGTTTGTTGAAAAAATGCCACTAAAGATGAACCCTATTGTGGCGTTTTTATAAAAACGCCACTAAAGTACTACTCTATTGCGGCGTTTGTTGAAAAACCACCACTACAGATGAACCCTATTGTGGCGTTTGTATAAAAACGCCACTAAAGTAATACTCTATTGCGGCGTTTGTATAAAAACGCCGCTAAAGTACTACTCTATTGCGGCGTTTGTATAAAAACGCCGCTAAGTATTACTCTTTTGCGGCGTTTGTTAATAAAACGCCACTATAGATTACCTTATTGCGGCGTTTTTATAAAAATGCCGCTAAAGTTACCATTTTGTGGCGTTTGTTATGTAAACGCTGCTACATGTTTAAAGTTAGTGGCGTTTACTCTCAAAACGCCGCTGTAGAACAATTTTGCTGTAGTGTGTACAACTCAACAAATGCAGTCCTAATCATCTTTTCAGCACGTTGGATCTTCTTCCTGTTGATGAAATTCCCAGCCGCAGGATCTTGTTTCATGGGGTTGTTGATCAGATCTTCCCAATGCATTGGTGTCACAGTGCGTGTCACTGCATAGGCGATGCCAACCCTTCCAGCCTAGTTTTCTCCATTTGCAAATATCAAGATTCGAACCCTGGACCTTACTTAAAGACCTAATGTCTCATCCCACCAGACAACTGATTGTTAGTTTATGAACTCTTCTTTTCAACATAAAAAGGGAAAAGGAAATGAGAGCTTTGAGAGGGTATTAATGAGGTTTATACATGCATGCGGGCACTAATATGTATAAAAAGTGGCGGAGTCAATGTTAATTAATTCACACCCTAAACTTTTCGAAAAATATTTATAAATTTTACATAAATAAAAATTTATTATCTCTTTTGAAAAGATAGGGTAAATGGCACATTTAGTACCTAAACTATTAGTTTTAGTCAATTTTAGTACCTAAACTTTCAAAAAAAAAATCAAAATCATGTCTAAAATGTAATTTTTGTTTCATTAATACTATGTTATTAAAAACTCTAGTTTTTGTTTTATTTTTGTTCCCTGTTCAGAATTTAAAGTTATGTTTTGGAAAAAAAATGGAAGTTTAGGTACTAAAACAAGTCAGCAATAATAGTTTAGGTACTAAATGAGTCAAGTTTTTAACGACGATATATTAAAATGAAATAAAAACTAAATGTTAAGTATGATTTTTAAAAAAATTTAAAAATGTATATATTAAATTGGATCAAAAATGATAATTTAAGTACTAAATGAGTAATTTATCTTTATTTTTAATTCATGTACTATAGTATAATAAATATAAAACATAAAATATACGATCAAAAATAAATCCAGAATTTGCCGAGGAATTATGTTCGACAATGGACGATGATAACAAGGAGGGTAATCGTGGGAGTCACAGTCAGCTGTTACCGTTAACTCTAAGCAACGAAGTAATTGCTTCGAGTCGGGATGGGAGTAGGACCGAACATATTGGATCGGGTCGGGTATTTTAAAAAATCAGGTTCGGGTCAGATTCGGTTTTAGGGTGAAAAATATCCGACCCGATGCAATCTGAAGAAAATATAATTTTATCTTATATATTTAAGAATAATTACAATAATACTCATATATATATATATTTTTCCAATTAAATCACTATTTTTATTGAATACAAATAATATTTTTATTATTATTTCGGACCGGGTTGGATCGAGTTCGGATTTTATCTAAAAAAGACGGATTGAGTCGGGTAAAGGATATAAAATTTTCAAGTTGGGTCGGATCGAATTGACCGAAATCAGACCCAAACCCAACCCCCATCCCTAGCTTCGAGGAAGGCAGTGTTGCATCCATAAAGGGAGCGTCGGTCGGCATTGCCCATGCCTTTTCCTGTATATGTCAGTTTAGAGAATGGTTTTTTTGACTATAAGGATCTGTTTTGTTAAGTCTCTTGACTATTTAAAGTTATAAAATGGTCACATGACTATTCATTATGTTCCAAATTTGTCATTTTCTATTAAAAATTTTACGACAGTCTGAATTGTATGTTAACATGTTCACTGAGATATGATAAAATATGATATCATAATCTCAAATAACTATCATATGACAGTCAACATGTTAATATCCAACTCATATGACCGTTAATTTTTTAACATAAAATGACAAGTTTGGAACATAATAAATAGTATGGTGACTATTTGGTAACTTTTATTAGTTGAGAGACTCAATAAAACAATTCTCTTTAGTCGAGAGATAATTTTATAACTTTTAATAATTAATGATCCTTATAAAGTAATATCATATTGTTAAGAAATTATTCCTATACTTTACTCAATAATTAATTTAAGGTAAACTATTGAAACGAACACTTAGATTTTATACGCCGTTTTTAATAATCAAAATTACAAAAGTAATATTTTGATTAGTGAGATGTTCAGTGTCGTTAGTTGGATGAGGTGATACGTTAATAAGAAGAGTTAATTGTTAATGTGACCCTAAATTTAAGATAAATTATTCGTTTAACTCTTAAATTTTATATAAAATATCAATTTAACTTGTGAATATGATAGATGTTTATGTCATAGTCTGACGATCACCATCATCATTTGTAGTTGTCGACCTCCACCCAACTATCGTTATTGATAATATTTTTTGTCCTTATACTTTTTAATTTGTTATCTATGGTTTAAACAGAAACTACAATCAAATCAAAAAGATCACTGACAACCTTAAATTAACTCATCTAATGTTACAACTGAAAAGGGAAAAAATCAAAGATTTAAATTTACTAATAAATACAAAATTTTCATGAAAAAAAATGTTATAAACTTTCTGAATGTTTTTTTCTTTTGGTCCAGTTATTTTAATTTTTCTTTCAATTTTTTTAATATACTTGGGGTTGTTTGTTTATCTCTTAATGAAATCATTCAGCGTTGATGTTTATTTTTGATCTCTGAATGAAGATTGTGCTAAATGATTCAGCACCAAGGAACATTTTGAATAATTCAAAACCATTATCAAACAGTATGTCACATTCAGAGTTAATTCATATAGAACCTTTGAATCGTTCAGCATTTGAATCATTCAGCGTTTAACCATTTTGAAGTAACCAAACAACCCCATATAGTTCAAACACTAACATATTTTATTTAAATATTTAATGAATTGATCTCCTCTTAATTTGATATGCCCATAATTGGTTTTCATCTAGCGAAAGTGCACCAATTACTTAATACTTGTATTGGCTTTCGAGTACATGAGATTCGTCGATCTGCAAACTTGGCCGCTCACGCCTTAGCTCAATTTATTTTAGCTCCGGATTATATTTCGGAAAAAGATCATGTGCATCAATCTTAATATACAGTTAAAAAAAGATATTATTGATTTTATTATTATTTAAATAATAAAATCGGTAAAAAATTATCAAAAACATTATTATTTCTACCGATTTTGTTATTTTTTCTATCGGTTTTGTTATTTTATGACACTTTACCGGAAATGTTAAAACACATTGATGTTTTAGGTAGAAATAATAATATTTTAAATAAATTTTTACCGATTTTATTATTTAAATAATAATAAAATTGATAACACATTTTTTAAATTATATATTAAGGGTGTCGTAATGTAGAATTTTTTTTGTATCTCAAATGCATTAGTTGCCCATGTCATTAGCAATTAATTTATGAATTTGTCTTTTATAAAAAACAAAGGGTAAAGTATAAAAATGGTCCTTCAATTATAGGATATTACTTTATTGAGTCCCTCAATTATTAAAAGTTATAAAACAATCCCCTAACTATAGAATGTTATTTTGTTGAGTCCCTCGATTATTAAAAATTATAAAATAATCCCCTAACTATAGAATGTTATTTTGTTGAGTCCCTCAATTATTAAAAATTACAAAATATTTACCTGATTATTCATTAATTATGTTTCAAACAAATTCTTTTTCGTTAAAAAAATTGATAGTTAAGAAATCGATCGAAACTAAAAGAGATTCAAAATGAAAAGACCCATCATACCATCAACGCTATCAACTTATCAACGGTCGCGGATTTTAAACTCCATTTCTTCAAAGGAAAAGAGCCGTTACACAGCCAACGGCTATTTTTATACTTTTAATTTCGAAACTGCCACTCAAAACCCTTCCATTTTCTTTTGCATTCAAGAACAATCATTTCTTTTATTTGAAATTTAATTTCTTTCTTCTTCTTCATCTTGACGAACTAGAAAAACACAGTAAACCCAGAAAACAACAATGGCTCCAACGCCATCTTCTACTTCCAAACAAACCCAAACCCAAATCAGAACACCTCAATCCAAGCATCGTTTGAATTTCAATTCGACGAGAAACAACAACAACCCGGCGGTTGAAGCAAACCACCCATCGGGGGAACACCCGGTGGAAGTCATCGGAAGAATACGGAACCAACCAGGCGAGCAAAGTGACAAAAACCCGATCTCATATCTCCACATAAACCCCGATAACAAGACTCTCCGTGTCCGGGCCGATATCGGGTACCGGGATTTTAGCCTGGATGGGATTTCTTCCTCAGAGGAAGAGGATCTTGATACTTTTTACAAGAAGTTTGTTCAGTCGAGGATAGATGGGGTGAAAACCGGAGCTAAGTGTACGATTATGATGTATGGGCCTACTGCTGCAGGGAAGAGTCACACGATGTTTGGGTGTTCGAAGCAGCCTGGGATTGTTTATAGGTCGTTGAAGGATATACTGGGAGATCTTGGGAAGATGACAGTGGAGGGGAAAGATTGGGCATTGGGACTTTTGTTCAAGTTACTGTTTTGGAGATTTATAATGAGGAAATTTATGATCTTTTGTCCAGTAATGGTGGAGGTGGTTTTGGAATTGGATGGCCTAAAGGCAATGGATCTAAGGTAATCTTCATTTTGAAGTCTCTTCTTGATGGCTGAACTTCACGTGTTTCCAATTTGTGATTTGATGTACATTTTTCAGTTCAAATATAGGATTTGATTGTGCTTATACTCAGAATTTGTCATTGGGATGCTATGTGCTAAACTTAATTTATGTCATCAATTGTCTCTCAGCCTATCTGTGATAACAGGCATGAGACTTGGCAGGGTCAATTTTTGTTAGTTTCTCTTTCCTGCCGTACCGGTGTCTCGGTCTTTCGATATCCCAATATCGTCTTCTTTGAATCGGTATCTTACTCTTATTGTGTGCTTTGTCCAATGAACATTTTGCAGGTGAAACTAGAAGTAATGGGGAAGAAAGCAAAGAATGCTACTTTCATATCAGGAAGTGAAGCTGGAAAGATTTCAAAAGAGATTCAGAAAGTAGAGAAGAGAAGAATTGTCAAAAGTACTCTATGCAATGAGAGGAGCTCTAGAAGTCACTGCATGGTATATCAATTTTTCTAACATCTTTTTTGTTTGATGATCAAAATAAAAAAATTTAACATTTTGTTTCAATGTTCACAGATAATTCTTGATGTTCCAACAGTTGGAGGAAGGCTTATGCTTGTGGACATGGCAGGTTCTGAAAATATTGATCAGGCAGGTCAAGCTGGATTCGAGGCAAAAATGCAGGTAAATATAATTCGAGTGTGTGACAAAACAAGTTCAAATGGTTTAACTTGGCGTGATTTACTGTCGATTTACTGAAAAATTGCAGACTGCAAAGATCAACCAGGGAAACATAGCACTGAAAAGAGTAGTTGAATCCATTGCTAATGGAGACTCTCATGTGCCTTTCAGAGATAGTAAGTTGACAATGCTGCTTCAGGTAAAGTTCCATTCCCATTGTTGTCATTCATGGTCATTTTGGCATCCGACACTCTCGAGTCCAAGTAACATAGGTTCACGAAGTATTTTTTTCTCCCCAGGATTCATTTGAGGATGATCAGTCAAAGATTTTGATGATAATTTGTGCAAGTCCAGATCCTAAAGAGATACATAAGACAATTTGCACCCTTGAATATGGAGCAAAAGCAAAGTGTATTGTAAGGGGTCCTCATACACCATTGAATGACAAAAATGAAGATTCATCAGCCGTTAATTTAGGGTCTAGGCTTGCAGCAATGGACCAGTTCATAAACAAACTACAAATGGAGAGCAAGCAGAGGGAAAGAGAGAAAGACGAGGCACGCAAAGCACTCGAAAAGAAGGAACAAGAAGTGGCGGCACTACGGTCCCTTCTGGAAGTGAAGGGTTCGGGTGTGACCGAAAACGAAATCAACTTGAAGGTAAACGAGCGAACACAGATGTTAAAACTCGAGTTGGAGAGGAAACTAGATGAATGCAAACGAATGGCTGAGGAATTCGTTGAGATGGAAAGGAGAAGGATGGAGGAAAGAATCCTGCAACAGCAAGAAGAAGTCGAGATGCTAAGAAAACGGTTGCAAGAAATCGAAATCGAGCTACGCAGTTCAAGGGATGGCAATGAGGAGAATGAATCATCAAACGAGTTGGATGGAAGCAGCTTTGCCAAAAGGCTGATTGGGATTTATGGTGATGAGGTTCCAGGGATGGTAATGTCGATGGAACTCGACATGAATGATCCCGAACCATATATTCATGCTGCGAATCAATCCGAAACCGATATTGCCCCACGGTTTGGAGTAAAACCAGGCCTCAGCACTGTATGTGAGGAAGAAGAAACAGAAGAGGAGGATGAAGTGGAGAAGGTGATCATAGAGGAAAAGAGGATATGCTCAAACGAGAAAGCTTTCGAATCGGTGATGCCTAACCAGCTGGATTCCGATACTTTGAGACCATTAAGAATCCAAAACATCTTCACCCTCTGTGGGAACCAAAGAGAGCTTTCGCAACAAACCAGAACACCTGCAAAATCATTCATTGATCCTCACTGGTCCTTTGTTGCTTCAGATGATTCTGTTGTGAAAAGCTTGAACGAGGAAAACCAAATCCCTGCTGATGAATGCACTGATGGTCAGATTGATGTCTATGTGAAATGGGAATCATCCAAGGAAAATCCTGGAAAGTTCATCACAACACTCAAGGTTACAAAGGATGCAACGCTCGCGGATCTCCGGAAGTTGATCGATATCTATCTCGATGTAGATAATCAAGCTTTTGCTTTTATTGTGCTTGGGGTAAGTTATTGTTAGAACTCAATTCATATTACTGTTTCTGAACTGCAAAAGTATTAGCTTGTACTTTGGCAACGCGTAGGATCCGACCGGAGCAACCGTGCCGAAAGAGAATGAAGCCATTTTTAAAGCCAGTAAGCTGCCAATATGCAACAACGGTTACCTGGCTTGCTTAAGGCCAGCAAAGGGTCTGCAGATAACAAATCATCTGCCATTGAGTCCTCTGCAATTGACTCCATTACCATTGACTCCACTGGAAAACAAGCTTCTTCTAGCCACAAGCACTCTCTTGTCGAACCAAGGTGATGACTTGTCGCCTAAATTATCGCCTCATCTCAGTACCACTCCCTTTATCAATGCTCAAAGAAGACGGTAAGATCAACATTTGCTCGATTTTGTGCAGTTGCAGAAGGAATCGAATGTAGAATCCCATGAGGTGTGTATAATATCAATATGTATACATTAAGTGTGTCTTCTTTTGGATATGCATAAACTCAATTTCCATTGTCTTTTGCTCAATTTTCATTGTGTATAATAGCAAAGGAATCGAATGTAGAATGCACTATTTCATTGAAAGAGAATCAAAATAAGGGTCACGGTTTTGAAGCCAAAAGCAGTGTACTTGAAATTAAAACATAAGAGAAGAATTAAAAGCCATCTCTCCTCTACTCATTGAACTCGTTCCATCATCAAGCCTTCAGATCATCCAAACCGAAATTCGCCTGCATAAACAGATTATGATTCGGTCAGTCGACTCTCACCGCGCAAAATCGTTACGATAATAAAATATACAATTACATTCGACACGAAAAAGAACCATGTTCTCATGAACTTTGATTCATAGTACATTATCTCGTAGGACGATTCTTACCAGGAATTTGTGGTTCTCCTCAAGAAATTGAGGGAAAGTCGAACAAAACTTCTCCATGTCAGCGTTAACATCTCCCGAGCCAGCTATCACTTCCATGAACTTCTTCCTATCCGGAGCCAGCTTCATTGCAATCTGTAATCCAACAATTCACTAAGTGATGTAGGACAAGTGACTTGATACTCAAGTATCTAGAAAATCCCAATAACTCGTTCATTAAAGCCTAATTCAAACGTTAAGTACCAATTATAATCAAACGCCTGCAAATGACAGGCTATTATCGGGAAAGAGATGTATCAATAAAAATGAAACTTAATCAAGCAAGAACAAACTATTAACTGTGAAACTGGAACTAGCAATCCAGCCATGAAACTTCTTCAGGGTTTTGCCATAGGAGTCGGTGCAACATTCAGTCATAGTCCAATCTGGATGTGAAAGCAAGTTGCGGAACAGTTCTACGAGGAAATCCATCGCTCTGAAAATCATCAAAATTGTAAAAATTACAAATCGCTAAACAGAAGGCAATGGAACATATGAAAGAGAGATTTCTGCAATTGCCAGGCAATGTTATGTACCGTGTCAACCAAAGAAGACCATTGGTACAGCTAGATGAACCTGTTGCGGTTTTACACTCAACCTCTTCTTTCACCATATTGTACAAGTATTTGTATTTAGTGGAATCAGTTTCATATTTCTTTTCCAACCTCTGAAAACAATAATTTACGAGTTGTAAAGTAACATTTCTTGGAAAACTAATATCTGTTTCATTAGACAGTCGAGAATGGTGTTAAAAAGCCTTCGAGAATTGAGATTAAAGGACAGAAAAGGTTAAACAATTACAATGACCACCTACATATCCATATGCATCTGTTTTCAGAAATTAAATCGGTAGCATACTTGAAAAGTTAATCAAGATAAACATCTTACCGATATGTTACCACCGACATCACTCTTTACAAGAGTCATAGCAGATCCAAATTTATCTGTAAAAATACAAAATGGAGAGTTTAAGTTTTCCCTGTAAATAATGTATCAACATTGTATCGACTATCCGTCAAGCAAAAGCCGGTAATGTGCTGCATATCATAGGCCTTCTCCGAAGTCTTCTGCCTTTCGTTATCCATCACACACAGGCACAAACTGATCAGATCTAGTTTGAAATGAAATCTCTTAGACAATCCTACAAAAAGATTGTTAGCTAAAACTATCAAGCATTTTGTCGATTATCGTCAAAGGGTATTTTCGTACCAAATCTAGCATTCAATCATAATAATTTCAATCTTACTATCCTTTCCAAATCCAAAAAAAATGCAGCCATAAACTTAACTTCTCCACAAACAGAAATGAAGAAAGATTATCAACTCAAATTAGATGCTAAAAGTTAAATAATTTAACAAGTTTAACATATGAAAATTAGCCCATAATCAGAAACCCTTGAAAATTACCAAATGCAACAATAAAACAAACCTATAACTGGCAAAATCATCTTGCAGACTTCCAGAAAGGGCTTAGCAAGCATTTCCCCTTCTGGAGATTTGATATGCTTCATCCCTTCCAGAGATGGAGTGAAAACTGATCCTTCCATTGCTCAAAGAAACCTTTCAACTTTTTTTCTTCTTTTTTCCTTCACTGCAAAAATAAAATTGAAATTCCCAATATTTAATTTAACTACAATAAGATCCAATAAATAAAAAAGGCAGCCACTTTTATGTTTTAAAATCACTAAAGTTCTAACCTTTATACTCTATAATCAAAAACACAATTCACTAATCATATAAAAAAGTGTGGATTTTAACCAGATCTATCAACAACAAAAAAAGATAGGGAGATCAATACATGGAACTTTACTGCTCTTAAAAATGAAAAATCAAGAGAAAAATGGATAATGCCGTGGAATTAAATAAGAAACAAAGGATTTAAAATATTGGTATAATGTTCTGATTCGATACAGATAAAGAACAAAAAAGGAACCTGGGGATCTTTTCTTGGAGAATTGGATTCAGTTGAATTGTTGAAGACGAAAGCGACACTGAATTGAAGTAAAAGCAGAAACGACAGGGCTCTGGTCGGTTGCACGTCTACACGTTTCGGCGTGTACACGTGGCTTCTTTTAATTGGAAGGATCAACTGGTTCCCAAAGGTAAGATCTTGATGGACCATGAACAAGTATTTGGGTCGTCATGGGCTAGATTTGGATTGGTTAAACTTGATGAACCCAAATCCACTAAGATCATCATCACCCAAATTACAAAATGAAAACCCTAGATCCGACGCTTATAAATGCCCTATAAAATCCACAAATCTGTTGTTCGCACCTTCATTGGTTTCCTCTCCGCCTCTCTAGCTCCAACACTTTCACACCCACTGCAAAAATGGTGCGTTTCTGCTTTATCTCCTAATGGATTATATCATTCATGATTCTCACTCATATTTATGGGTTTTAATTGTTTTTTTTTTGTTCTTATTATCTTTCAGCCGTTCAAGAGGTACGTTGAGATCGGAAGAGTGGCTCTCGTTAACTACGGTAAAGACTACGGCAAGTTGGTTGTCATCGTCGATGTCGTTGACCAGAACAGAGTATGCCTTTTTTTCAGATTTAATGCAGTATCGGTTTCATTTTTCCTTATCATTTTTCTTAGCTGTTTAGTGGGTTTTACAGTAATGAAATATCTGATGGGTTCAGCGTAGAGTTGTATGATTAAGGGGAAAAATATGAAAATCTAATGGAGTACAGTTTTGAGGGTTTGTAATGGATTTTTCATATTAGGGTATTTTGATTGGATTTAATTTGGTGCAAGGATGAATTGTGAACTTATATTGGAATTTAGTTGTTTTGATTCTAAAGAGTTCGATTATAATTTGGTTTTTTGTATTTTCATTGTTGATTGTAATCTAGTTATGTTAAGTCATGGTACTTTAGTCAAACTAGAATGCTGGATTTAGGGTTTATCTGTATGCGTTTGACAGTGCTAAGTTTTATCGAGTATCGGAGACTTTGGATTTCATACTCCCTAACCCCTAAATCCATAAACCCTAAACCCCGTCTACTTTGTGGCATATATGGGTCAGAACAGATTTTTCAGGGGAGGGTGAAGGACGGGGAACATAGTCTAATCCTATACGGAATAGACGAGCATTTCTTTTATTGTGTGCATTTTTCTTTGCATTTGTTAATCTGCAACTTTTGTTACGACTTGATTGTACCGTAAGGATAGAATCATGAGCCTAGTTAAAGCAATGTAATGATTGCATGATGAGCGAAAGCTTATTTTTGCTTATATCGGCAATGCAGGCTCTTGTTGATGCCCCGGATATGGTCAGAGGCCAAATGAACTTCAAGAGACTCACATTGACGGATATCACGATCGACATTCCCCGAGTTCCTAAGAAGAAGACATTGATTGAAGCTATGGAGAAGGCCGGTAAGGACGATAATTTACACTTACATTATCACATCATTGTTTCTCAAAGTAACGTTTCCTTTCTATTTGGCCTTATGCGATTGTCACAGATGTTAAGAACAAGTGGGAGAATAGCTCATGGGGTAGAAAGTTGATTGTCCAGAAGAGAAGGGCATCCCTCAACGACTTCGATAGGTTCAAGCTTATGTTAGCTAAGATCAAGGTTAGTTTGTTGAAATACCGTTTGTCATGCCTAATTTATTTTGCCAAACATCTAAAAGCTTTCTCTAACCTTTGACCCGAGCAGAAGGCTGGAGTCGTCCGGCAAGAGCTTGCTAAGCTTAAAAAGGAGAATGCATCTTGAAGTGAAAGTTAGGTTATCGGTTTTTTGCTAGTTTTATCGTCAATGTTTCGCGAGTTCTTTCGGGATTGGTTTCTGTTTCTTCTGTTAAGAAAATGATTTCATTTGAGGACAACTTGTTTGCCATATGACAGGTTTTGTAGCGAGTTTATTGCTATATATACTGCTTATCTAATTTGATTTCTTGTTGCAATTTTCCTTGTAAGACAAGGGACCAAAACCGATCTGTTTTTTAACTGGTGATCAAAGTCAAACGGACATAAAATATAAGGGACCACGTGTAGTTTACCTAAAAGTTGATGAGCAAAGTGTAAACGCCTAAAAAGTGTAATACCATTTTTTTTGCTTGTGGTCCAAATTAAATATATGTAATTAAATTGTACGCATAGGCCCTGTATTTTTAAAAAAAAAAATCATTATAGTCCTTGGATTATTTATCTCTTTTAATGTAGCCTTATAACTAAAAAATCCTCAATGTAGTTATTTGATCAATATTTTCTGTCATTGATCAATGGTTCTTAAATATATGTTACGAAAGGAATACTGTTTGTAGTTAATAGTAGAGATGAAAATAATCAATTTTCGATTGCATGTGATGTTGTTGAAGGGGGAGGAAAGTTGAAGGGGGAGGAAATGAATCATAGAGATATTTTTACAAAACTTATAGTTGACTTAGAGTATCCTAACTGCGAATGACTTACATTAATATTAGTCAGTGATTGAAACATTGGTCAAATGATCACATTAAGATTTTTTTAGTTGAAGGACCACAATAAAAATAATACGAGAATCACGTTGATTTTAAAAAAATATATATATATATACAGGAATTTCGAGCACCTTTTACCTAAAATTTATAATGTTTGGTAAAGATGGATATTATCGTAGCAAAACCTAATCATATGTCACAGGAGATGGCTCACGTGCGACAACTTTAATAAACGGTTAAAAAAAGTATTATTGGTTTTGTTACTATTTAAATAATAAAATCGGTAAAAAAATAACCGGAAACATTATTATTTTTACCGGTTTTATTATTATTAAGAGTATTACCGGTATTGGTAAAGCGCTACCGATTTTATTAATTTTTCTACCGATTTTATTATTATTGGACACTTTTACCGGTAATGTTAAAAAATTGATATTTTAAATAAAAATAATAATGTTTTATGTAATTTTTACCGATTTTATTATTTAAATAATAATAAAACCGATTACATTTTATTTTAACTGTATATTAAGATGTCGTACCGTAGAACTTTCAAATGTTAGACTTTATTTTAAAATAATAAAAATATTTCAAACCTAAAAACAAATAGGTTATCACCCAACCTAAAACAACAACCGCCCCTATAAAGTCTTGCCAACAAAAGTTATTTTAATAAATAGTTATGTGATTAATTTTGACTGTCATGAAAAATAAGCCAAAAGAGCATCACCAAGTAAAAGTGTTGGCTCCCGGGTTAATTTAAATGGTAAGCAATTTGATATCGTTTAAGTAAGGCCTCGAGTTTGAGTCTTTATGTATGTAGAAAATCCTTGTTGGGAGACTTATCCACCAAAATTAGGTGTGTGACGCGAATCGGTCTGAATTAATCAAGACAAAGTCTCAGGACCGGGAAGACAAAAAAAAGTGTTAGGTGCATCTTTTCTTAATTAGAGTTAAGAAGATGAACATGTTTAGCGTAAAAATTGATTTTTTATGTTAATTGATAGTAAAAAAATTTATTTTTTTATTATTATTTCTCAAACAAGTAGTTATTTTTATAAATATAAGTAGGGATAATAGTTGAGAATCTAAGTTATACAATATTTTTTGTATTTTTCTATCTTCGATATTAATATATTAATGAAAATTATCTTCTTTTACTTAGTGATTTCTCCTCGAATGGATTTTACATGTAAATCTTAGTGTTATTTATTTCACGATTATTTTATGTTCTTTCTTATCGTGGTTACATTATAACAAATTAGTATCTGAACTTTTCTAATATGATTTGATCACGATAATGCCTTCGATAGAATATGAAATTTCGTTGTTAGATTGCAACATCAGATTTTCATTATGCATGTGAAGGTTCAATTTTTTTTTTTTTTGCACAATTGGACTTAGATGAGATATTGAAAGGGATCGACAAGAAGTTGTCATCCTTAGCACTTAAAGAGAAACAATATAAGAATTAAAAAATCTTATCTCAAGGCTTAATACAAAAATAAGTGTTTAAACTTTATCTTGAAAAAGGATTTGGTGTCTAAAGAATTTTTAATAACGAATATTAAAATGAAACAAAAATTAAACTTTTTGGTAGTTTAGGTACTAAGTGCAAATTTACCCATAAATAAATTCAAAGCTTGATGTCAGCCTTACACACAACCGCGTTATTCACACGTGTCCCTTGCCTAATGTCATTACGAGTTGTCGCCCGCACACGTACTTGTTTGTTTTTCTTTTCTTTTCATACTAATTTGAAATTATTTTAGATTATCAAAATATTATTACTAAAAAATTAATTTAAAAATGAATTTATTATTAAATGAGTAAAATATAAGACTTAAAATATAAATAGGTATATATTTATTATATTGTTAATTTAGATATATTACATTATTGGTATTAATAATGCTCGTAATAAAGGCTGCTGAGTTTGATCATTAATTTTTAATTCTGAAAAAATTAACAATATCAACAATAATTGTATTTAAATATTAAAGGAATATATTTATTTTTTCCAATAAAAAAATTGTATAACAATTGACCTAAAATTTTGTGTTAAAAGTATAAATTTTTTTAAAAAAAATTATATTAAAAATTTAAAGATGTAAAATTGTAAAATTTAAGAATGTGAAATTGAATCAACAATAAAAAATACAAAGAATATATAAATTATCGATTTATATAAATCAAATAATTATAATTATAATATAAAAGTATTACAATATGGATTTAGATTTTTGTTATTCTTATTTTTAAAGGAATATAATTAGAGATAGTATGGAGCCGGAATCTTCGCGATCACACTCTTGAAAATTTTAAATTTTTACATAGATTAAGTATTTTATTTATATTTTTTATCAATGATCTAATTTCGCTCCTCTTGAAATTTTGTAATTACACACTCTTTAAATTTCTAATATAACTTCCTAAGTCTGCACCTCTTGACATAAAATCTTGCGTTGTCCCTAAATATAATGATAAATTTATTATTTTAATTTATTGTTAAAGGAATTTACGGAGTTCTATATCATATTTGTCGAGATCTAGGTTTTTTTTTGGTGAAACAAATACGAGAATCATGTTCAGGAATGCAAAAGAGAATGAACTGTAAATTTTAAAGTCCAATGGTCATCAACAATAACTGGTGACAAAAATCAACGATGATGATCGATCATTACAAAATACTCTATTTTATATGAAATTCAAGAGTTAAAATAAAAGTACATCTTTTAATATAAAAGATTTAAGTTTTTTAAAATTTGTGAGTAAAAATGTATAAATATAAAAGGAAAGTGACCAATTGTGTAGTTTACCCATCTTTTAAATACCAATCCGAATACTTTGGATGTCTCTACAGCTTACCACAAGTAGGATGGGCATAGATTAGGTTGGGTCGAGTTTTTAGTCCACCTGACCTAATCCGAGAATAAGGAATCTTTCACCTGAGATTCGACCCGACTAGAACAAGATTCCACCCGACCCAATATATAACTTAAAAATTCGACCCGACCTAACCCAAAATAATAATAAAAAATATTATTTTTATTCAATAAAATCAGTGACTTAATTAAAAAAATATAAAGGGGTATTATTACAATTATTTCTAAATATATAAGGTAAAATTATATATTTTTTAGAGTCGAGCCGGGTATTTTTCACCTTAAACCTGACCCGAACATCACATTAAAAAAAAATTAACCCGACCCGATTCGAGTTCAATTTTTTTTAAAAAAAATCAGACCCGATCGGATCAGGTCGGAACCGTCAAATTCGGGTCTCATACCCATCCCTACCACCAAGTAGCAAGAAAACAAGAGGGGCACACAACAAAGAACAGAAGTACCTCTTTTGGGTCAATTTTAGACGTAGACGTTTGGCGAAGAATGAAGAATAACATAAAAGCAGATCAGTCGGCCATTGGTCCCCAAAGAAGAAGAAAACAGCAGAAGCAACAATTTACCATTAGTAATGGGGTATCCAAAATCCGATATGTTTTCGACACAAATACGCTTCTTTCTCATACGCTTTATACCTATGTTCGAATACGCATCGACCACAATATCCGACACGGATACTTCATGTAAAATAAAGAGTCGATGTATCGTAACATTTCGTCGATCTTTGACTGGCACCAAAGTAGAGTTCTATTTCTTGTTTGTTTGAAGAATAGCCTATGCAGAATGGTAATCAATTCATGGCTTGTCATGTAATTCATTACAAGTTGCAAAAAGGTGTAAAAAAAAATTAACAAAATGAATTTGTTTGATGGATTAGTAATGGGAGAGCTTCTTAATACCTTTGGAACTGCAGAAGATATAAATGGAGAGAGTACATGGAAATCGTGAGGCTGAAATATTCTACCCGGAGTTCCGGACGCTTTCACTCGTGAGCCACAATTTCTTTTGGACGATAAACACGGCCTCGTCACCTTCATGTTCTGAATCCGAACTGGAATCGGCTGTTGCTACTGCTTCCCAGTGCAAAGCTGATAAATACTTCCTTACGGAATCAATCACTCGTTGTTTATCCCGAATGATTATGAAACCACAGGGGCGGAGGATACGATCCATCTCGAGTAACAAATCCTCAGCACTGCAGCCTTTCTTCTCAATATCCGAAAAGACTGTCCAAGCATGAAGTAAATCATAGGTTCGAGGGTACGTGGAAAAGGCTTCACACCTGCCAAAATGATCAAAACAGGGAATGGAAATGCACATAAATAAGTTAAATATTTCGGACTACGTTAAGCAGATTTCGTAGGTTAATTTGTGCGTACCAGTCATGAGTAGTGCCAATGAGGCCTCTGTCGTATATCAACTTAAGTGTGTTCCGTCCATCCTCGGGGATGACATTCATCACCCAAACATTCTTGTCTTTTAGAGCAGCCGCAAAAGATCCCATTTGTGCTTTCATGTCCATCAAATTCCTCAAAGTATCATCCTCAATCTTAGGACTCGAGAGATTCCAATAACTCTCTACCCGACGGTGCCAAGTTTCCTATGGAATTGCAAAAACTATATTAGCATCCACACCCTCGGTCAGGGTATCATGAATCACAATACAAGCACAAGGAAATAATCACAAATAACGGCATGGATGAAACAATGCTGCCTTCGTTACCGTGTCCTTTACAAACATTTCGTTTGAATAACCAAAATCAGCAAGCCTTGGAGGAGGAGATGTCAATCTGGCTGGCCACGGAGCCAGACCACTTCCCTTGGCTTTCTGGTCATCTGATAGAAACAAAGAGAAGAATTAGTTAAGATAAATTTGAAAGCTCCAATCTTTTAAACCCGTCAACTCCGAAGAAAGAGGTAAGTTCAACTTCCAAATCGATAATAATAATAATAATAATAAATAAATAAAAACGGAGGAAGATATCAACTCAAGGCGGGGGGAAAGACTTTAATATTAGTAACAACGACATATATACTCACGATCAGAATAAGGAGTGATACAAGCTTCCATTCGCACACCCCAAACTGCATCTGGATCATTATCGGAACGACAGGGGGGGATTTGTACCAGGTTCTCGTCCATATAACAATCATTTGTTAAAGGCTTTTGCCAAATGACAGTTTGGTTCCTCTTTGCAGCTATTCTCCAACGCATACGTTCCACAAGGACGCTCATCTCCGTCCATATCCGGAGATCCTCCTCATCTTGTGCATAAGCTTCTGGAGACGAGTAGGCAAAATAGCCTCCTGGTCTAAGTAACCGGTCTAGCTCAAGAAGAAGAATAACATCCCTTTGAAGCCAATCAATCCTACAGCAAGAACAGTGAGCAAGTTCGAACGATCTGCACGGGGAAGGGAGCCTTTTGGTCCCTAGAACACCAAGATATGCAGGAATTCCTCTTTCCAGGGCGAATTGGATTTGATTTTGATGCACATCATTGGGTGCTAATGACATTGCTATGATATCAGAAGAAAGAAGATACGCTCCAAAACTTGCAACGCCACAACCAACATCGAGAACTGTACGAAGTCTCCCTTCATTATTTAAATTGTTGTGCGAAAAGTTGAGCATCTGCCAGTTCAAAACCATAGAAACCAAAGTCATTGATTCTTCCCTAGGTTTGAGAAGTTCAGAAAGAACCATTACATACGAAACCAATCAGTAGAAGAAGGAACAATAAAAAAGATGCAGAAAACTGAAGCGAACACAAATATATCATTCCTTAATAGGTGTTCAAGATTATTGCACACGTGTTTCAAAATATTTTCTTCCGACCAAAAATCAATATGCATCAGCGATCTTACATTTGCGATTGAAGCAATATACTTGTCAGCTCCATAGTGAAAATGGGTGCCTCCCCCCGGAAAAAACTACCTTTTCACCTTGTACAACCATCCAATTCTGGTCAGACTTTTCGTGTGCAAGGTTAGTATGGGGAATATTTGCCTTCCACACTTCATCTCTGCTTTGAGGCCACTTAATTGGAATCTGTAATTTCACATGAATTAGAACACTTTCGGAATACGACAAATATTACAATGACCAACAATATAACACATAAATGCAACGACCATCGCTACATATGACAAATTCACTATATACACTTCATCAGCATCTTGTATCCTGGAGGAGGAGGAATCAAGCAATTGTATCTTCTTTCGGGAGGGGGGCAATGGCGTTCGTAGTGCTCCATCACCGACAAGTCAAGCTTTAATCTCATTTGGTATATGATATTCCTGTCTAAGCATGGACTCATTTCCGAATGTCGATCATCGCAGACCTACAAAAGTCACAAGCAGATAAGTTAAATGCCAAGTGAACTAATCAATATGGAATGATTCAACAATAAGCAACTTACCGGGAATGTTTTAGGCGCAACATCTTCTCCATCCTCAAGTCCAACTTTTGTTGAAGATTCATATTGCTTGCCATCAGCTTCATCATCTCCACCCAAATAAGAAGATCCAAACTTTCTCAGGGATTTGCTGCCATATTCTAGAGCTGAAGCACCATTGCTTGAAGACCCGAAAATAGATCCATAATATACATAGAGAAAACCAAGAAAGATCGCCGCAACAACGACATAGGTGATTAATCTCTTCTTTTGGCCTCCATCAGATCTTCCCCTCATCCTTCTTTAGCAAAATGATTCTTCACAAATCTCCTTATCCTAGTCAATCTCGCATCAAATTTCGTATTCAAAATAAATCTGTTTCGTTGCTACCATCAGGGTGGGCTCTATTCAATTGAATGAATAACACAAAACACTTCAAAACTGATCAAAACTGCAAGAAACCATAAGGTGATTAATGCTCTTGAATCAACCAACAAAATGACTTAACAACAACAACAACAAAAATGACTTAACAACAACAACAAAACTTTATTCCCATATGCAATGGGGTAAGGGGGAGGTAGGGTAGTAGGTTGCCCCCAAAGCCAGGTTGAGAGCAGCTTCCGTGAAGACCTCCGGCAGTCAGAAAATTAAAAAAAATAAATATAAAATACAATGCATGTATAAATAAATACATAGTTGAACAGTCTTCATATGCAGTCTACATATGCGCGTCTATAATGGGAAGTAATCCCTGCAAATAAATCCCTGCGTAAAAATCTCTGTATATAGACAGAAACGTAAGTCCAGACTAAATTTAAAAAGAAGAAACATGAATAGAAGGATACACAGTAGTAAACGATAGCAAGTTACGAGAAGGAATAAAGTCAAATGGGTTAAAACCTAAACTAAGGTTACACTATTCCGTTACCCTAGTTCTAAGCCTTCATAAATTCCAATTACAGAAACATATAAAAAGTAGAAGTCATGTAAATTACTACAAAGACATTAAAAAGAAGACAGAGATGCTACACCTTATTTCTGTGACCCACACTATTCGGCTACCCGGGTCTTAAGTCTCCATACTTTCCTGTTAGAGGTCATGTCCTCGGTAAGGGTTAAATCCTTCAAATCAGATCTCAAGCAGTCTACCCACTTCCTCCTTGGTCGACCTCTCCTTCTGGCACCGTCGACTGTAATCGACTCTATCCTCCTAACTGCATCCGACGGTTGTTGCCTAAGAACATGCCCAAACCACCGTAGTGTTTCCTCCCTCAACTTTTCGGATACATGCACCACCCCCAATGACATCCTAATTGCAGAGTTTGGTGTCATGTCCCACAGAGTCCTACCACATGTCCATCGAAGCATTCTCATTTCTGCGGCCTCCATCCTCCTTACGTGTTCTTTCTTGATTGTCCAACATTATGATCCATACAGCAGTGCTGGTCAAATTGTCATTCTATAAAATTTTCCCTTTGGTTTTAGAGGCACCTTCTTGTCACACAAAACTCCAGTAGCAGCCCTCCACTTTAGCCATCTCGCCTTTATACGGTGTGTAACGTCATCATCTACACCCCCATCTTTATGTATCATAGACCATAGGTACTTGAAACAATCCTTTGAGGGGAGAACGTGTCTTTCGATGCATATTTCTACATCTTCATCGTTTTGATTCCCACTGAAGTTTGAACATAAATACTCTGTCTTTTCAATATTGATCCTTAGACTTTTTTCTTCCAAAACAGTCTTCCAGATAATCAGTCTACTATTCAGCTAATTTTTTGTTTCAGCAACTAGGACAATATCGTCAGTGAAAAGCATACACCATGGAATACCGTCTGGTATCGCACAATAGATGTCGTCCATAATCAAGACGAAGATGTAAGGGTTAAGAGCCGACCCCTGGTGGAGTCTGAATTCCACCGGGAATGCCTCGGTGTCACCAACTGTAGTCCTGACGTAAGTAGTAGATCTACAGTACATATCACGAATCCCCCGTATATAAGCAGTTGAGATCTGTCTCGTTTCCAAGGTCTTCCAGATCATATCGCGGGGTACGCTATCATACGCCTTCTCAAGGTCAACGAACGTCATATGAAGATCTCTATTTTTTTTCTTATATGGAAAGGGTCATAGAGGTTAAGTTGAGACAAGTTATTAGGGTTTCAGAAAACCATTTTGACTTTATGCCAGGTAGATCAACCACGGAGACGATTCATCTACTTCAACAAAATGACTTAACTTCAACAATAAAGCTCAAAAGGCTTTAAGCTACAGCAATAGTTCAGATCCTAATAGTCTAAGTCTCAGGGAAACATACATTAACAGACTAAAGTTGTAACCAGTTGATTGCCAACCATGAATAAGCAATAAAAGCATGTAACTAATGCTCTCTTTTTTACTCTGAATTGAAACAATGGGAATCATGAAAATGACAGCTAGATAGTTTAATTAACTAAACAGATCTGAATCAAAAAATATATATGCATTAAGGGAAAAAGGCATTAAAAACTAACCAAATTCAACCATCAAGAATCAAACTTGGATTCCAAAGGAATCAATAATACTAACATTCTTGAAGTAAAGACGGGAAACTGGAACCGACCCATTAAAACTACCACAAAAACAAGCAAACCCCATAAATCAGATCCCCTAAAAGAAAAGAAAGACGGTTTTAATGAAAACCGAGAAATGTATTCACAACAAAACAAGCTTGAATGAAAAAAAAAGCTTACTGGGTTTCAATGAAAAAACACGAAATGGGCAAAATCTAATTGAGATATAAGAAAATATAGCACTGCAAGAAAGGAGTAGACCTCAAAGAATCTGCTTCTTTTCAATATGAATTGTGAGGGAAAGAGAGAGAGAGAGTGCAAGACAGTGTTGAGTTTCGCACGTTGTTTCTTAAGGAATCTGCGAAAACAACCCTCTGTCCAAGACTGGATTTTTAGATGACTAGAATTTGACATTGGGTGATTTCCCCCTCCCCCTCCTTTATTATAATTAAATTTACGGTAAAATACATAAATGGTCCCTAATTATAGGGTTATGTTTTGTTGAGTTCTTTGATTATTAAAATTTATAAAATAATCTATAAATTATAGGACGTTGCTTTGTTGAGTCCCTCAACTACTAAAAGTTACAAAATGGTCACTTGACTATTCATATGTTCTAAATTCATCTTTTTTCATTAAAAAAATTGACAGTTGTTTGAGTTGTACATTAACTTGTTAACTAGGATATGACAAAATATAATCTCATAATCGTTTATATTTTGTGGATCGACTATTTGTTTATATTATGTTATTGAGTTAATACTTAATATATTATTTTATTGAAATATAATTTTATTATATATCAATCAACATGTTAACGTCTAGTTCAGACGAACTTAAAAATTTTAATAAAATAATATAATATTGGATCATATGAGTAGTCAAATGATCATTTTATAACTTTTAATAGTTAAAAAACTCAACAAAATAATATCCTATAGTTGGAAAACTATTTGTATATTTTACCCTGAAATTTATTGGGATAAATTATGAGTTTAGTACCTAAACTATCAATTTTATCATTTTTAGTACCTAAACTTTCAATCTTTTCAAAAGTTTAGTTTTTGTTTCATTTTAATACACTTTCATAATTTAAAGTTAAGTTTTTTTAAAACAATTAAAAATTTAGGTACTAAAACGGAATAAAATTAATAGTTTAGATAATAAATGCGTTAAGTTTTTAATAATTTAAAATGAAATAAAAACTAAATATTTAATATGATATTGAAAAAATTAAAATTTTAAGTATTAAAACAAGTAAAAACAATTAAAAATTTAGATAATAAAACGGATTTTACAAGTTGCATTCATTTATAATTATTATGTCCATGGTGAGAATATAATTGGCATTCTTTCTGCCTGCAAAAGCTGTAAGGGCCGTTTGGATGGGAAACATGGGATTTCACGGAATGAAATCCACATTCTCTCGTTTGGTTTGGCCTCCCTTCCTTTAGGTATTATAATATTACCGGCGTTTTAGATTTAAAATACTCTTAATTTTTTCCCAAAAATATTCTTATTCTGTCATTGAATAATAAAAATTCTACGAAGGTTAAATTACAAATTAATCCTTAAACTATTTTAGATTTACAAAAAAAAATCTATAATTAAAATTTTATATGAAGTTCAGGGGTTAAAATAAAATTTTACCCTTTTATTAAACATTTTTTATATTTTTAATTTTGTAAAAAAAATTATATAAATTTTTAGGAATTTAAATTTTTTAAAGAAAATATATAAATATTTTCTAACTTATAATATTATACAAATATATAATAAACATAATTTGGTTAAATATACATTATAATAATATTTTATTCCTTTAACCAAACACGGTAATCTTACATTCCTACTAAACCAACCAAACACAAAATACAACATTCTCAGTAATCCTATTTCCTGATAATCTTTTATTCTCACTGATAATCTTACATTCTGTGAATCAAACCCTAAAAGCAGAGTCTTCTCATTTCAAGGGTAAATAATTGCCATTTGACATCTTTTGCATTTCTTAAACACGTAGGATAAAAAATTATTATTTAGATTTGACGGTTGAATAGTTAATTTTAAGTATACTTTGGCAAGAACTAATTCACCTCACTGATTAAATGAATTGATGTTGTTCATAAATATCAAAGGTTCGAACACCAACGATTACACGCGGAATAATTGAGCGTTTATTGTCAAATGGTTGATTTAAATTATAAATTTATCCATTCAAATTCAATATGATTGGAATTATGGGTTTAGTCTCATTTTTATTTTCTTTTGAATCTGTTCTTTGGATGTGTTTTAATCTATTTCAATTAATATTAGATTTTATTAATGTGTATATATTATATATTGGCTCAAATTTAATTGATAATTAATGGTTAGAGATTATGTTTTGGGCTACACTGGATTCTAGGATATATATCGGGTTATGAGATATAAGTAGGGATGGCAACTTAACCCGAACTCGACGGATTCTGATCCGATCCTACCCGATCGGGTCGAATTTAAAAAAAAAACCTGGTTCTGGTCGGTTTTTTTAATGCATTGTTCGGGTCGGGCGGGTTTAGGGTGGAAAAAATCCGACCCGACCTGACCCTAAAAATATATATAATTTTATCTTATATATTTAAGGATAATTACAATAATACCCCTATATATATAATTTTTTCAATTAAGTCACTGTTTTTATTGAATAAAAATATATTTTTTATTATTTCTAGTCAGGTCGGGTCGGGTTTCTAAGTCATACATTCGGGTCGGGTGGTCGGGTGAAACCTTAATTTCGTCGGGTCAGGTTACGGGTGGAGGACCCTTTCTTCTCGGGTCGGGTGGCCCAAAAACCCGACCCGACCTATTGCCATCCCTAGATATAAGAGAATTCCACGTAACATTGTGTAGGATGGAGCGTGGGATGTTGTCGTACCTTAGAAATTTTAAATTTTTTTATATTTTATGTATTTTTTTATATTTTATGTATTTTTTTATATTTTATATGAATTATCTAATATCGAAGTCTTAAAATTTTATAATTTCACATCTTCTAAATTTTAATATAATTTCTTAAATTGACACGTCTAACATAAATTTTAATATAATTTATAAATGTATTTTAATGTTGTTTCCCATTTTTTCATAATATCTGGGGTGTTTCTCATTTTATCATTTTATCATTTTATCAGTACATATGCTTCGTTATCCATTTTATCAATTTATAAATGCATATTTATTATGAAATTATTCTCCAAGCGTCAAATTACTAATGATATTATGCATTGGATAATTCTCAATTTATCAGTAAAAAATTAAAATACATTTTAATGTTGTATTTCACTATTAGGGTTTTATCCCCGTTTTGGATTTTTTTTCTTTTGATCGTTGAGACCTGGGCTGTTTTCTTCTGAGTTTTGCTTTGTCGTGTTCTTTTGTTGTGATTATCCAATGAGTGAGATTGAATCGGAGTTGGTTGGATTGTCGTTGGAGGAGGAGGAGGAAGAGGAAGCTCTAGTTTTTGACAATGATACGGCTACCTCTCTGATTTCGTTTGAGAATTGTTTGGTGGGTCATTTCTTAGCGACAGAGAATATCAATTTCTCGTCCATGAAAACGATACTAACATCCAATTGAGAGTATCTCTATCACTGAACTATAAGGGGGTCGATATCTTTTCCAGCTTTATCATGAAGTGGACGTGGAGAGAATATGGAGTGGTAGTCCCTAGTATTTTAATTCTCATCTCTTATTGCTCCATAAGATGGTGAAAGACGAGGATCCATAGAAAGTGCCCTTGGATACGATTGATTTTTGGGTTCTAGTCAACGATTTACTGGTGGGATTCATCTCTGAACAGGTGGCTCGTCAATTTGGTAATTTTATTGGTACTTTTCTAGAATTTGATGCTTCTGCGTTATCTTTGGGTTACAAGGGCAGTATCCGCATCCATGTTTGACTGGATAGTCGGAAGGCGTTAAAATGTCGAAAAAAATTGTTTTGTCAAAAAGAGGTTTTGGTTATGCCAAGTTTCAATATGAAAAACTTCGGGTTTTTTGTTTCCTTTGTGAAAAATTGGGACACGGTGAGGCTTTCTGCCATTTGTGGATTCTCCAACCAAAACAGGAACTGGCTCCTCGATGGGACATCTCTTTGAAGGCACCGGTTCGGCGTCGACCATATGCTTAAAGCCCTTGGTTAAAGGAAGAGGGTAGTTCTGGGGATTCTAAGGAATCTGTAACCTCTACTCGATTTGATCATTCTTTAGATGTAGTTATGGTAACGGTCGAAGAGGAAAATCCTTTAGTAAAGAATGATGGTGCTAAACGTCAACATAGTAATCTTAATCACACGGATTTGGAAAAGGAGAACAGTGTTAGCAATCTTTCACCCACTATATCGGCGGGCCTGCGGCGTCAGGGTGGCCCGACACAATGAAACTTCTGAGCTGGAATGTTTGAGGGTTAGAGAACCCCGAACATTTTGTCGTCTCCAGAATATGCTGAGAGATATCAGTCCCAATGTGGTATTCTTTATGGAGACCAAATTACATAAGTCTAGAATGAAGAAGGTGTGTTTATCTTGTGGTTTCGAACATGGAATTGATGTTGATGCTTTTGGTACGTGTGGTGGTCCATGTCTAGCTTGGCGTTCCTCTTGTGTTATCACTTTGAGATCTTATTATTTTTCTCACATTGAAGCTCTTGTCTTTGACGGTGCGGCTAATACTAGTTATAGATTAATTGGATTCTACGGTTCTCCTGATGAATCACGTAAAGGAGAGTCTTGGAATTTGTTGTGCCAATTGAACGATATACCTGATGTCTTTTTTTTAGTTATCGGGGGCTTCAATGAGATCATTTTCTCTTATGAGAAAGAAGGGGTTTGCTGCGGAGTCAATGCTAAATGGATGCATTTCAAAAATGCTTTGTTGGATTGCGGGATATATGATGTGGGACTCAGTGGTTCGTGGTTTACGTGGGAAAGGGGGAGAAGAGCGAAGACTGTTATACGAGAGAGACTAGACCGTGGGGTTATTAATGATCGGTGGGGTTTATTATTCCTTAATTTCAAGCTGGCTCATTTTCATCACTATTTTTCAGACCATTGCCCATTATTAGTAGTGAATGCTCTAGATCAGGATAAAACCACCCATTTATATGTCAGGTTTGAGCCTTCTTGGTTGCTAGAGGATTCGTGTGAACACGAAGTAAAACGATTGTGGAAGGAGGCAGTAGGTACTATTCCGGTTAAATTAAAACATGTTTGTAATGGATTGGGCCGGTGGCACAAACAGATTCGCTCGCTTCATCGATCTTCTGAGCGAGCAATGAAAGACTGATTGAAGTCTCTCGTTGAGTTATTTTTGTCTGATAAGGTTATTGGAGATATTTTAGACACAAAGTTGCAGCTAAATTTTGAAATTGAGAACAATAATTATACTAGGAACAACGTGCAAGGACTAATTGGCTGAAAACAGAGATAATAATATCATCTTTTTTCACAAATTTGCCTCTCAATGTAAACAAAGAAACATGATTGATTATTTAGAAGATGAGATGGGAATTCATGTTGAGGATGTAGCGGGGATGAAATCGGTGAGGATGTGGCAAGGTTTAGTTCTATGAGTTCGAATCGAGCTTGTGGTGAGGATGGTGTAGGTGATTTGTTTTATCAAAGGTTATGGCACGTGTTTTGTGATGAAGTGGCCGATTATTGCCTTGGACTTATTCAGGGACGGTATGATCTTAGTGAGGTGAAACGCACGCATATAATGCTAATTCCCAAGGTAGATTCTCCGCACAAGATGAATCAGTTTAGGCCTCTAAGCCTTTGCAATGTAATATTCAAAATTGTATCGAAAATGTTGGTTCTTTTATTTCAAAATATTTTGGAAACTTGCATTGATGAAGCTCAGAGTGCCTTCGTTCCAGGTCGTGTCATCTCAGACAACATCATCATGACATATGAGCATTTACACTTTTTTATTTTTAAACGACAGAGGTGAACATGTTATTTTGCTTTTAAACTTGACACGAGCAAGGTCTATGACAGAGCGGAATGACAGTTCTTATGGGCGGTAATGGGCCATTTGGGATTATCAGACCATTGGATTGAAATTTGAAACCATCAGGCATTGTGTTAGTTCTGTTTCGTATTCTGTTGTGTTGAATGGTTCAATTGGCAGCACTTTTACTCCCATAGGGGCTTGCAACAAGGTGATCCCTTGAGTTCGTATCTCTTCCTATTGTGCAGCGAGGGGCTTTCATCTTTGTTTCGTAGGGCCGAAGACCAGGAAAGTTGAAAGAGGGTTCAAATCAATCATTATGCTCCTCGAGTTTCTCATTTTCTTTTTTCTGATGACAGTTTAATATTTGGTGAAGCTACTACTGCGGTTGCATCTACTCTAAAAAATCTCCTTAGAGCATACGGTGATAGTTCGGGGTAGGCTATTAATTTCGACAAATCAGGGCTATTCTTTAGCTCTAATGTGGTTGATAATACAAATAACCCAGAGAAATATATGGGTCTCCCGGATATTATTGACAGAAAGAAGAGAGGGGACTTTTTGCATATGAAGGATCGGTTAAAGACTCGATTCCAAAATTAGACTATTCGATCTTTGTCACAAGGGGGAGTAGGTTTTTATAAAATCTGTGTTGCAAGCTATTCACCTGTTTGTTATGTCATGCTTCTTATTTCCAAAGAGTTATGTACGAAGTTGGAGTTCATCTTGGCGAGATTTTGGTGGCAGAAGTAGGTAAGAAAAATAGGTATTCACTGGTGCACTTGGGTGACTTTATGTTCTCTTAAGAAGATGGGGGGGGGGGTCATGGTTTTAGGGATTTGGGTAAATTTAATATTGTTCTACTTGCTAAGCAGGGATGACAAATTCTTATTAATCCATCTTCGCTAGTTAGTAGATTGCTTCGTGAAAAGTACTTCCCTCAAGGAGATTTTTAGTCTTCCAAACTCGTTTCTCATCCCTCTTACATTTAGAGGAGTATTTGGGTATCACGAGGTCTTTTAGAGAAGGAAAATCGTTGGAAGGTGGGCTTGGGGACATCAGTCTCTGTCTAGAATGACTTCTGGCTACCAGATAGAATCCCTTATTGGATTTCATCTCCTCGGGTTGATGACATTGTATTGGTTTCAGACCTTATTTATTGGCCACCAGGGGTGAACTCGTATGATTATGTGGAGTGGTTATATTGACTCTTTTCAAATTTACACTGATCTTTAGCCTATTATTTTAGTTTGCATTTGGGCGTTATGGTATGCTAGAAATCTTCAATACCATGAAGGAAAAAAAGAAAGGAAGTGGTGAATTAGCTATCTTCATTCATACCCTTTGCCGTGAGTTTAATATTGCAAATCAGCGAACTAGGTCGTCTGTGTCCAGTGTTGAAGTCCCTTGGCGTCCTCCTCCCCCCGACTGGGTAAAGGTAAACTTTGACGCTAGTTTTGATCCAAAACAGAATAAGGGGTGGTGAGAGGTAATAGTGAGGAACTGTAAAGGGCAAATTATGGGAGTTAGCAAAAGGAATCTTCGTAACGTTTCCTCTGCCTTTGCGGCAGTGTATGCTTTATAACTGGTAATCGATCTGGGTTTTCAATGGGTAGTAATTGAAGGTGATTCTAGATCGGTAATCAGTAAGCTTAACTCTAATGATAGAGACTCGTCTGAGATTAGCACTTAAATTTGAGATGTAAAGGTTCGGGCTCGGGATCTACATGCACGCTCCTTTTCTTTCATCTACCGGTCGAGCAACCAAGTGGCGCATTTGCTGGCGTTGGAAGATGACAGGTCCTCTGGTGACAAGTTTTGGGTTGAAGAGACTCCTCGAGCTATGACGGTTCAGGTGGAAAGGGAAGCTCGGGTCTTGTACCCACCTTGATCTTTTCTTTCCTTCATCGTTTTGTTTACTCATGTCTCCATTCTTTCGTTTTCTTGGTCTCCCCTGCAGAATGCTTCAACATTTTTTTCTCTTCTGGTTTGTTCGTTTGGTGCAGTGGAGTTGAAATGGCCGACCTTGGCTTTTCATTTTTCTTGTCTTTATGTTTTATTTTTGTCGCGGCCATCTTTCGGTTGGATTCGAAATTGGATTTCGACTTGAAATAATTGGATTGGAGTCGCCACCGACTATTTTAAAAACATTTAGGTGGGTCGGACATTATCTTACCTGATCTACGTTGTACCAGAAACGTGCCGGGTTCGAGAGTCGGTTACAATCAAGGAATGATTAGCACCCTTAATTCCGCCCTTTTGGTACCAATTAATTTGTCGGTGTCTTTATTTGTGAAAATTAAAATATTTAAATTACTCGATTCGAATTGCTTACATGGATTTGTTGAAATTTTACTAAAACAAAGTCGAAAAGGTTAGGGAACAAAAAATACTAATAATAAAATAATAAAATAAAAATAAAAATAATGAAATAATAAATTTAAGGGAAACCAAATAAAAAATAAATAAAAGGAAAGAATAATAATGAAAAATATTTGATAAAATAAAAGCAATATGGAGAAAAAAGAAAATAAAAAATAATAATGATAATAATAAAAATAAAAATAAAAATGATAGGTAAATTAGGGACTGTAATGAAAATGTCAAAAACTAGGTGTTCAAATTGAAATGTCGAAAAGTTGTATTAATGATTAAACAACAGGATTATAGAATAGGGGGACCAAACCTGATATTTCCCTTTTTATCCAAAAAAACGTAGGTTAGAGTCCAAAACGACGTAGTTTTGGTTCGCCTATTTAAGCCTAAAACAAGGCTTTTTTCCTTCTATTTTCCCTCATTTGCATGTTTCCCTTCTCTCACTAAAAGGAGAGAATAAGCCATTCTCTCTGGCCTCTCTCTACAAGTCCTCCATCGGAGGAAAATCGATAATTGCCAGTCACCGTCAAACGTCGTTGTCGGCCACCGCCGACAGTGGCCGAAAAAAAAATGCCCCCACACGTTCCTTTCTGCCCTGCGAACTCAAATCTAGCCACAAAAACCCCAAAATCAACTCCTAAAACCGTAGATCTACAAAAGCCTTCTCGGTTATCTTACCCTTTTCCGGTGACCTTTCCACTTCTGATGGTTCTGGTTTTGTTGTTTGGTGATATTTTGCTTTTTTTGGTTCTGTTCTCACCGTTTTGTTCTCGGTTGTTGATGGTTCTCTTGTGTGATGTTGATGGGATTTTTGTGTACTGTTGTTTTCTATGTGGTTCTGTTTGTTCTCACTGTTATGGTATTTTTGTTGGTCGTGGCTCTCGATCGTGGTTCTAATACTATGTTGATGTTTTTTTTATGGTTTCATGTTGATACGATGGTGTTTTGTTTGGTTATTGTGTTGGTATGATGTCTCTCCGGTTCTCTGTTGGTCGATGATTATCTCGGTTTTTCTGTGTCCTCCCCCTTGGTCGTGTTGATGCTTGGTATTTATAGGCCTTCACCGGTCGTTGTGGTCCCAAAATAGGGGCGCTCGTGACCTGTCACCCCGGGATGGGTCAGTCCCGGGGATCTCGGCCATCGTTGGCACTATGACCATCTGTTTCGAGTGGCTCTTGGTTGCCCGGGTCGTGCGGCGCCTTGATTGAAACTGGATGTGAAACCCTAACATGCTACTGGGCTGGTTCAAGCCCAGTTTTCGGACTTGTTTAGACATCGTTTAAATGTTTTCAAAATTATATATTATATAAGTTTTCAAAAATATTTTAAAAATTATATAATATATAAATGTTTTCAAAAATATTTTCAAAACTATATAATATATATGTTTTCACAAATGTTTTCAAAAACTATATATTATATATATTTTAAAAATGTTTAAAAAAACTATATATTATATATTCTCAAAATGATTTTAAAAACTATATATTATATATTTTCAAAATATTTTTAAAAACTATATAATATATAAATGTTTTCAAAATATATTATATTTTGTCAAAACATTTTCAAAAGCTATATTATATATATATATATAAATAAAATATATATATATAAAAATAAAATAACTCCGGGCGAAAATGAGTGTCTACAATTTCTTTTGAGATTTGTATTTGGTTTTTTCTCTTTAATAAAGGGGATGATTTTAGTTTAAAAAAAATAGATAACAAGGTATTATGTATCTCAAATAACATTTAGGGTTTTAATCTTTACGTTATAAATGGAATAAATTTGAGGCTTAGAGAATAATTTCATAGTAAATATTACTATACTCAATCCATATTAATATATTTGAATTAATCACTAGTATCTGATCTATTAACCGACTAATCCAGATCGAGTACTGCAGAGACGAAGACGATCCTCCTAACCTAATTTACTCCGTATTAATATATTAATAATTAGAACACAAGTGAAATTCAACATTAAACTTACCTTTTTAAAATCTGTCGACCAACAGCTATCATATGAGGGAGGTCGGACTCTCAAATTACAGAGCTAAATCGACCAGTACTCACATGTAAAAGAAAGTTTTATTGTTCAAAATTGAAGTTGATAATTTACCTTAAATTATACCTAAAACTTCAACTTAATTATTATTTTTAAAATAATTTAGGATAAATACAAAATAATATTTACTGATAATTTTTTAACCACTAATAATGTATATATCATGCGAACACAACAGCTCAAATATGAAAACCTTCGAGAAGAACAACACTTCTTTTTATTTTTATTAAGCTCACTTAATGGATTTAACTTTAAACTTAATTATTTATTTAATCTTTGAATTAGATTTTAGAACATTGGACCTTAAACGATTTAAAGTTTAAAGAAACATTTTTTTAATTAATTGATACAAATAAGGATGGTAACTGGTAGAGTTTTGGTTCAATCCAACTCGACCTGAAAAATATATATCTTACATTCGAATTTGACTCGACCTAAAAAATATACATCTTCCACTCAACTTCGATTCGACCCAATCCAACCCGGTAAAAATAAGGACTTGCTTAAAAAGCAATAGAAAGATGACGCATTATAACAATTATCCATAAATTTATTTGAAAATATTATAATATTATCCTTAAATCGGATCAGATCGAAGATTTTTCATCTTCCATCCAAACTCAATACGACCTACCTCACTTCTTTATAAAACTCAACCCGTACCTACATTATTTTTAAAAAAAATTCAATCAAATCTAATCGACTTGAAATCAATTAATTTCGGATTAAATCGTCATCCCTATCTAAAAACCAATTCAACAACGTTGAACTGTTTGAAAAGAGAGGAATACTATGCAACATGCAAGAGAAAATCACCGACTTTGACAAGGCTGACGAAACCTTTTCCGACTGTCACACTCATGGCCCCATTAATACATCGAGGGTTTAGTTTCGTCCACGTGGCATAATCATAGAGGCTGTCATACTGCAAGAATGACAGGGAAGCTCGTGCGAGGGCTGAGTAGGCACAGTGGGGAATTGTGCTCAATCTTCGTGCACTGGCGACTGCCTGTGCTGACGTCAAATCCTTAATTTAATCTATTTAATTAATAAGATCAGTTTAAAAAGTATAACTAATTAATACAATGTTACACTTTTCTTTAACATTGTATTAAAACTCATGTTTTAAAAGTTTAGATTTTAAATATAAATTATAAAATAAATATAAAAACTTTATTTTAAACTTTATTTTATCGATTCACTCATAAAAAATATTATAAAAAATAAAAAAATGATATATATTAAGAGAAGATCGAAGATCCAACCAAGTAATATTCCTATAATAAATTGATGTTTTTGATTAATTGAAATGGTCTAATTCATTTTTTAGGTAAATCATGTACTATTAATAAGAAATCATATATTAGAAGTATCATACGTGTCCCGTTAAAAATCTTCCTACCTTAACGGAGGAAAGAGTACACACAATTTTTTTAGATTTAAATTGATTTGATTTTAAAACTTAAATCAACACACGTTTAGTAACACACAATTGATTAAATTTGAATCTTTTAAAAAATTAATTTTTACCATTAAGATCGACCCTCAATAATCGATGATGAAAAATCAAAATAATAAATGAAATGAAATTTAAAATGTGAAAGTTATCGAAAAAATAGTAAAATTTTCATTGCAGTACGTGAACTAAAATAAATATTAGTAATTTTTAAATTTAAGATATGATAAGGTTAGTTAATCAATTTTCACTATAGTTTTACACATTCATATTTTTAAACTCTAAGCCCTGAATTTATATGATCCGAACCACCTTTGAAACTTAATTATTGCCTTATAAAACCATTTCCATCACGTTATTTACAGAATTGTATTACGTAATCTCATCATACTTTTTTAATGTTTAATTTATCAAAATCTGAAACTCGTGCATACTTTTGTTGAGTTTGCGTGTGACGTCTCTCTCTATCTTGCTTATATTCCAATGACATGAAGTGGCTTTAACACTAAAATGTATACTTTGTGTGTGTATACTTCACTAAATATGTATGCAGTGACGGATCTAGAAATATTTTTTAAGATAGGCACATATATATATTAATAATAAAAAAATTCATATGAGATAAACACAAATAAAATTTCAAGGTGGGCACATTCAGTAAAATAAACAACTAACATAAAAAAATTTAAATTCTAGGATGGACACCTTTAGTAAAATGAACGAGTAGTATAAAGAAATTCGGATGACCCATCCTGTGGTGTACATGCATCCGCCAGTGTATATATATTCTTGTTGGGTATTAGGGTTCATATGAGGACTAACAATATCTGACTGTAGATTAGGGTTCATGCATATGGCTATGGACTGCCACATGATAACTTGTGAATATCTCCCCTTGGGGAAGCATGCACAGATGAATGGGTGCCCAAATCAAGTAATCTAAAGACTATTCAAGACAAAGACCCTATCCCCCATTATTAAAGGCTGATATTTTGCAGATTAATGTAGGATGTTTGCTGTTGAAAAAACATGGAAAACTCCAATATCAACAACTGTTTTTACTTGATTGTTTTAAGTGTTTGATGCAGCTTTTGGTTTACATGTTTAGTCTTTTCCTACATATTCATATATACCATGCATATACATACATACATACATACATACATACATACATACATACATACATACATACATACATACATACATACATACATACATACATACATACATACATACATACATACATACATACATACATACATACATACATACATACATACATACATACATACATACATAGAATAGAATAAAGCACAGAAAAGGCAAGCAAGAGATAAGATAAGAAAGAAGGAAGGAACATAAATGATACTAAAACAGGAATGTTTCTGTTTGCCCACCTGAACGCATGATTCCTTTAGGCCTTATCAGTACTTGATTGATTTGTCATATTTCCCATAGCTAAATATTCTATTAAGTGTTTGATTAGAATCCTGTTAACCACCTTTGTCGTAAAATGGGGTGTTGTTTCTGGCAACTGCTACGTCTGCGGTGTGTGTGCACGTTCATTTAAAATTAACTAAGAAAATTTTAAACAGATATTAGATTGTAATCATTATAGACTAATAATAATGATAATAAGTGTTGATTAGTAGCAGTAATTACCGTTAATTACTACAAATGGGACGTACACTGCAACAACTGCTGTTTTGATCATAGTAAATGAAATGAAGTCATTAAAATGTAGGGTAATATCCATTAATGAAGATGAAATGCAGAAGGGAAAGTTCTTTAAGACAGAACGACCCAATAATTGCAGATTAAAGTAATTACAAGATGACTGATCATTAAGAAAATAAACATTGGAGAAACCCTTTTGCCATGCAGATAGATGATAACGCCTTTTAATTTTTTTTAATTTTTTGTGTTTTTGCTTACTGGTTTTGGTTGGGATCTGGCGGAAGAGACGGTGGCTGTGGTGGTGGAGCTTTAGGTGGCCGCTTTCGTTTCTTCTTCTCATAGCTTATGCCTCTCGCTTTAGCCTGTGAATCACGAACCTCACGTAGGTAAAGCCTAATAGCTCTGGCACCGAAAGGGTTAGCTTCGGGTTTGCCGCCGTGTTCTTCGTAGGCGGCACGGAGGCGTCCGATGAGAGCATCGAGGCTTCCCCAAGCTTGCCGGAGAGGGCAAGGGCATGGAGCCGGAGGGTTAGGGTGACCGAAGAAAGGACAAAGCTGGGTGTGTACTTTGGTTTTCCCGAACTGGTCAAGGTACCGGAGGAACTCCAGGACGTGAGCGCCGCTGCAGCGGGAGAGCGAGAGCGGCGGTCGGTGGTTCCGGAGGTACTGCCCGAAAGTGTTCCAGTCACGCCGCTTTTGGTTCTCGTAGCGGCTGAGAGTCGAAGGAGGAGGAGAAGAGCTGGCAGCGGCTGGTAAAGGATTCGCTTTGGTGTTAGAGGTCATAGCGATGGTGGTGTTCACGGTAGTGCTTGCGGTGGCGATGGAGAGGTCTGCAGGGAAACATGGGTTCAAAATGGTGGCGGAAGAAGGGCTTGAATCCGAGGTTTTGAAACCCTGAAGAGAATCCATAAATATTTATCGAGATCGATGGATGATTGAAAACAGATAGAATTTCACATAGGAAACGAAGACTCAACAATGGCAGGAGAAAGAAGATGATGATGAGAAGGGTATATAGGGAGTTTTTTTTTTGTGAACAATAATTATTTATGAGAAATAAAATATATAGGGAATTTAGGGGAGAAAAGAGTAGTATGTAGTGAAAGGTAGGGTATAGTGAGAGTCCCCGTTGCTTTTCTTTGAGGTTTCTTTCAATCTTTTCTTTGATCAATCCTAGATAACTTGAAAGCTTCTCATCATGCATACACACATACATGTGAATATAAATAAAATATAATTTTTTATAATTAAGTGTAATTATTTATAATCAATAATTACAAATGAGTGATATATCTAAATAATTATTATAATAATCAAATGGTAATTATAGTTAAGTGTGTTTGTTTGATTGTCATGTGATATATTTGAATAATTTTGAACACCAGCCCCTAAACCCTTAAACCATGACCTGTAATTCTATATCTAAAATCTTAAACCCTAAACATAACATAAGAGATATCGATATTACTCCGGTTATAGAAAAGTTATTGACGATGTACACATTCTACAAACGCAACAATTTGAATAGGGGATATTTAGAGAGAAGTATCATTCTTTTTTTATCACTGATATCACTTAATGAATTTAATGATTAATATAGACATTTTATTAATCTATTTGACAATAAACATTCAAATATTCCTTATAGATGACGTGCTCAAACCTAAAACCTTCAGAGATAACAACCATTGTATTAATTATTGAGACGCTCAATAAAATTTGATAGACACATTAATTGATTAAAGGTGATTATACCGAAAAATCATCTTTTCAAACATTATATACCTGTCAGACACCATTTCATCTCTATTTATCGATCTAACACCCTTTACAGAAAGACACCCCCTAAAGCACGCCTTATGTTGATATGGCGTCACGTGGGGTAAGGCGCGCCCTCTGAAGCGCGCCCTCTGAAACGCGCATTATGCTGACATGGGTACACGCTGGCTAAGGTGCGGCCCCTAGGGGCCGCCTTATGCCACGTAGGGGTATAGCGCAGTACAGGGGTCGCGCCTTCCTGCAACTATGTTAAAGATAACTGTCTCATAGTTAAAGCAAAGGTGCGACCCCTGAACAGCGCCTTGCATAATTGTGTTAAAGTAAATGCGCGGCCTCTGCACCGCGTTATACCCCTACGTGGCATAAGACGTGCCCCGGGGCATGCGATTTAGCCAGCGTGTATCCATGTCAGCGTAAGACGCGTTTCAAGGGACGCGCCTTACCTCACGTGGCGCCAGATCAGCTTAAGGTACGCTTTAGGGGCGCGTCTTTTTACAAATGATGTTAGATCGATAATTAAAGATAGAAAGATGTTTGACAGGTATATAGTGTGAAAAGGTAATTTTTTGATATAATCACCTTGATTAAAAGTATTTTTCAAAATGAAACTACATATATTTTTTTATGAATATTTAGTCCCATGAAAATGGGTGAAGTAAGCTATCACTTCAGTGAGAAAGAGAAAGAGAGTGGGGGCTGTATTTGGAAATGGGGTGAGGCTTTCTACAGTTTAGGAAAGAGATGATGGAGACATGATAAAGCCATTTAGGGTGGAATAACATGATTTTGTTTCTCCCCCTCCCCTTTTTGATTGACATTTGACGTCTCCTTTTCCATTTCACTATTCTACCCTCCCAACCTTCACAATAATTAAGGATAAATATGTAATTTACATAGAAATCTTGTATTTGCTTTTTCAGTTTTATTATATATTTCAGCATGAACCAATAGTTTAAGTAGTAACTGAATTATTATTATTTTTTTGAGATTTTTAGTTCGAGCATCAAGAATATTAAGGTGACGTTTGGTTGGCATGAATCCTTTGAAATTGGTGAGAATTGGAATCCAATTCTATCACTTTCTCATGTTTGGTTCAAGGTTTTTAAGAAAATTAGAATACCTCATGGTTTCTACTTTTCATCAAATGAGGGAAAGTGAATTCTATTAATAAATGGATGGAATTCAATTCTCTTGATGGAGGAAATTGAAATTTGATCATACTACCCTCATCAATCTTTTGGTAACTTATTCATATATTGAATAAAAATATTTTTTTTATTATTTCGGGTCGGGTCGGGTTTCTAATTCATATATTCGGGTCGAGTCGTTTTTTTAAGTGTGATATTCGGGTCGGGTCGAGTTCGAGTTTAGAGTGAAAAATATCTGACCCGAAAATATATATAATTTTACCTTATATATTTAGAAATAATTACAGTAATACCCCTCTATATATATAATTTTTTTCAATTAAGTCACTATTTTTATTGAATAAAAATAATTTTTTATTATTTCGGGTCGGATTGGGTGAAACTTTATTTTGTTCGGGTCGGGTTTTTTAAGCATGATATTCGGGTCGAGTCGGGTCGGATTTTTTTAAGTGTGATATTCGGGTCGTGTCAGGTTTTTTTAAGTGTGATATTC
This sequence comes from Hibiscus syriacus, assembly GCF_006381635.1. Classification (NCBI taxonomy): domain Eukaryota; kingdom Viridiplantae; phylum Streptophyta; class Magnoliopsida; order Malvales; family Malvaceae; genus Hibiscus; species Hibiscus syriacus. Next base: position 79,357 of record NW_024062124.1, on the reverse strand, counting down.
AGGTCTGGTCGAATTCGGGTTTAGGATGAAAAAACCGGACCCGACCCGAAAAAATATAATATTACCTTATATATTTAGGAATAATTACAATAATACCCCTCTATATATAATTTTTTTTCAATTAAGTCAATGTTTTTATTGAATAAAAATACTTTTTTATTATTCCGTGTCGTCTCGGGTCGAGTTTCTAATTCATATATTGAATAAAAAATAGTTTTTGGTATATTTTTTGGTAACTAGTTAACATACTCTGATTGGAATGTATCGAAATATTGCTCTATCTTTTGGTAACTTATTAACATATTTTGATTGCGATGATTTTAACTTATTATATTTATTAGCATGATTTTTATAATTTATTGAAATGGATAATCAATTAATAAAATGAAAATTTAATATTTTTTAATTTTTTATAATATATTACTACATGTAAGTTGTAAAACAAACTAAAATAAAGCAAAAAACAAGAAGGGGAATTCTGTCATTTTACATTATTGAAATCAAATTCATCTGACATGTCTGCGAACCAAACAGAATATGAAATTTGATTTCAATTCCATTTCCTGCCAACCAAACAGAATATGGAATTGGATTCCAATTCCTGACAGATTCCAATTCCTTCATAAACATTCCAGCGAACCAAACGCCACCTAAGAGTATGAGTGTTTAATGTTAAATAGTTGAGAGTTATTTTTAAACATATATTATCATGTACTTACCCTATATTAATAAAAAAAAATAATTTTAAAGGCCCAAAGTAAATGATTTTATTGGCTTAAGCGATTGGTTGTTAATTTTAGAGAATTTAGATTCGAGCATGACATCTCTAAATATATTTAAATGTTTGTTATTAAATAATTGAGACTTGAAATTTTTTTAAACATATATTATTATATAATAATTTCATATCAACAAAAATATATGATTTTTAATCCATGAAATGAAATTCGAAAATAAACAATTTAATTATAATATTTAATTGTACTAATAATTCACGTACTCGTGTTTTTGTTTATGAATTTACGAAAGCAAAATTTTGAAGCAGAGGCGTAACTTGCATCACTCGGAAGTAGGGGTGTAAACGAGCCGAGTCGAGTTCGAGTATTGTTGAGCTCGACTCGACTCGAAAACTTTGAAATGGAGTTCGACTCGACTCGAAAATTCGTGAGTTTAAAATTTTAAAGCTCGATTTGAACTCGAAATTCTGAACTGAAGCTCGTGAGCAGCTCGAAATGAAAAAAATTCTTAAACTTAACTCGATTGAAGCCTCAAACTCAAACTCGAACATAAACCTTAAATACATGAAATCTTATTATATATATATTTTTTAAAAAAATCAATACATAAATATTAATATTATTATTAATTTATTTTTTTTAAAAATAAAATCTTAATATATTATATTTTCGAGCTGCTCACGAGTTTTTCGAGTCGAATATCGAGTAGCTGGTTTCAGCTCGTTAAGAACTCGAGCTCGAGTCGAGTTCATTCGATCCGAGTATTTATCGAGCCTTGATCGAGTCGATCTCGAATAACTCGCGATCTGTCTCGTCTCATTTACCGCCCTACCCGGAAGCATGAGTCAATCAAGCAAAGAGTTTATTAACAAACAGTTAATGTGACCTACAGTTTCAAACCCTATTTTTGGACCGATTCAGGAAAACTTTCAATTCGTCAAATAGATTCATCGGGTGACGGATGCGGTATTTAATGTTAGGGACAAATCTAAATTTTTAAAATTTTAGGAGTAAACTTAAATTTATAAGATTTTATAAGGACTAAGACAAATTTTCAATAAAAAACACATTAAAAATCTAAAATATATAATAATTTTAAAATTTTAAGAAGACGACTGTCCCCACTCGCTCTTTTTTTTATGAAAAGATTGGATCAAAATTTTGAAAGATTTTTTATCTTTTATATCCAATAATAATTGACGCGATACTCATATCAATAATAGTCGAGTTAATATATTTACATGTTATTTTTTAATAAATTAATATTATTCGTTAAGACAAAAACATATATATTATTGTCTTATTGGAAATAAAGTGGGACAAATATAAATATTTTGGATAAGATTCAAATACGAGACTTTTATAAATGGATTTAAGACCTAATTATTGAATTAAATTAAGGGTTTGTTACATTTTATCGAGCTTAAATTCAATTAATTTCTTTGTATAATGTTCGTTATCAAGTTAAGAAAAAATTAATATTTTATCTATTACGTATTACTTAAAATTCTATTTTTTTAACGATTTTATCATTTTTCTTTCGTTTTGATCAAACTTACCATAAATTATAACAAATAATATATTTCAGTTAAAACTGTATTTTCCTCTTTCTTTTTCCTCATTTTTGATAGAGAGAGGAGTCTAGTTGCTTATTCTTCTTCTTAAATTTAATTTATTTATTCGGAAAAAATATGAAATTAATGATTAAATCACTATAATAAAATCGATTATCGAACCCAAAATTTAATCATAATTAAGTTACATATTCTTTTAACAGGTTATATCTAATAGATTTTTAGAGTTCAAACTTTAATCTACATGCCCTTCAATCAAATAGTTATAGATATTCATGTACGTGAAAGGACACTTTCCTCTTAGTTTTGGTAAAATTCTTATTTGAATCCTCTAAAATTTCAAAATTTTAGTAAATAAAATTATAAAGTTTCCATTTGCACCCTTAATAAGATTCGTTTATTCTAAAAAATTGTAAATATTTTTAGTTAATAAAATAGTAAAATTATTACAGGATCCTCATAAAAAAATATAATTTAACCTTAGCCCTAATATCTATGTATCAATTAATGTTGAAAATACAATACCAAACAAGGTAAATTCAATATTATTAAGGGTAAATTACAAATTTGACAAATGAACTTTTCTCTCTTCCATTTCACTCAATGTACTTTAAATCTTTTTAATTTCCTCACTAAACTTAATACAATAAGTATTTTAGTCACTCGACTATTAAATAGTTAACGACGATAAATGGATTGTTATATAGATATAAAAGAACGTCGTTTTTTTATGAAAATTTTGTTCTTTTTAAAATAGTGTTATTTTTAACGATGGATTAACCAAAATAAGAGAGAGAGTAAAATTTAGTGACAAAAAAACCCTATATATTAAGTTTAATGAAGCAATTGAAAACTTTTAAAGTTTAGTGAGCAAAATAAGAGAGAGAATATTCAATGGTGAAATTTGTAATTTACCCTATTATTAAAAAAATCAAAACGTGGACAAAATATAAACTCCGACACCTCTGATATCTCATAATTTGACTAAAAAAACTAGAAATAAACAAAAAGAGATTGATTGAAAGAGATTATATTGGCATCTTTCCTTGTTCTGAAGACCAAAAAAATCATAATATTCCAAAAAAAAAAAACAAAAAACAAAAACAATATCTTAAATTAAATATATATTCTCTGTTCAAATTATATTTAATTAGTGGCTATTAATTAAGGCAAGGGGTATTAGATTAGCTAGGAATTCACTCATAGAATAGAGGATCAAAATCCATATCCAAAGCAAATACTACCCGAATTTGTCTCCCCACTTTGCCTTTTCACTTTAATTATCAAAAAGCAAAGTGGTAAACTAACATATTGTGTCTCTCAATCTTCCTTTTTTCGACCATTGGGATCTCTTTTTGAGATTTTATGTTCCTAAAATGAAACTTTACAACCAATCAAAATCTTAATTATTCTAATTACATTGATGCTAATCAGGTTTTATGAGTAAACTCACTGCTTGTCATTGAAGTCTAATAATACATCTCAGTGCATCATACACACAAAATAAAACCAAACTCAGAGCATTCACTTTGTTCGTCAATACGAGTCGAGTTTCAATTTAGAAAATCTTTCATTGGATCGTCGTGGTGTACCCTTTTCATTCGATATGCCTCCATTTCCTCGGCAGTAACATCATCGTTCCACTTGACGTTATACTTGCGTTTTCTTTCATCTTTCTCTTCTCTCCTCTCTCATCCTGCAAAGATTAAGCATGCATGATAGATAAGTACATGACCGTTTCGGTACACAACGGGATAGAAGTCATGTTGTACATCATGTTTACCTTCTTCAGAGCATTGGTGATGCGCTTTTCATCAAGAACAAGGTCCTCAGGTACATCAGAACCCCACGTAACATGTTTCTTCTCCTCTGCAGGAGGAGCATCATCTGTGCAGAGAATAGAGATGCAAGGATTAAAAACATGAAAGTATTAAACTCAGAGCCAAAATCATGGAACTAGAAACAGCAGAAGAATAAGCTAGCTCTCTACCTAGACTCCCATTAGATGAATTTATGTAAACCAAAATTACTCGCAACAAAAAATATAAACTTAGAAGAATGCATCCCGACTTAAAGAACTAATTTCATGTGTCTATGTAGGAACTCACCTTCAGACACTTTACGTTCAATATTTGCCTTCATCAAGTCTGCTGATGCTTCTGCAGCCTCAATTCCGGCGGCACCAGTACAGTAACTATTCCGTATTGTCTGTCTACAGCACTTGTAACCCCACTGGTGATCCTTCCACCATGAACCCCAAACAGTGGTGTGGTTATTAATGAAGACATCCTCTTCATACTTGCTTTTCGGAAGGGATGTTTCCTGCGGAAGAAAGTTCACAAACAAAATTAACCAGCTTAAATAATGAAAATGAAGGAAAAAAGAGAGAGCAAGATGACATGTGTTCCCAATATTATTCAGAAGTCTCGCTTTTAAAAGTCGATAACACTTACTATGATTTACATATATTGGCATGTATCTTAGTTTTACCAAAACCAAGATTCATGATGAAATCAGGCCACCTTTAGCAAAGGAAAGATGGAACAAGTATAGTAGCAGATTTGAAGAGACCGGAATTAAGTACAAAAACCCTTAAAAATAAATTGACGGAAGGGGCTAATCACAAATTAACTAGAATAAGCAGAAACTTAGTGTCATACGTACCATTCCCTTTATAACCCTTCCAGCACGATCATACTCCACTTGCCTCTCGCTTTGTCCCAATAGAAGCTCCACTGGGATCTCTTCTTCAGTTGCTGCATTACCATACTTCTCCTTAATTGTATCCTTGGTCTTTGATTTTAACTTCTCTTTAATGACGTTATAATTCCTGAAAAGAAGTTCAGCTTGCGATGGAGCAGCCTGCATATGAATATCTTGGCCTTTATCAAATGCTTCCCATGCATGGATATTGAGCTGCTTGAACTCCAATGCTTGGCCACTCTGTCTATATTGATTATCACCCTGCAAGGTAACACATAAACAAGTCAGAATTACATAATTGATTAAACTTTATGACATAAAAATATGAAGAAGAAGAAAATCTAACGGGAAAAAATTCTGCACGGCACTCACTCCATAGAACTTCTCATTTGGATCAGCATCAGGAAGCGGATCCTCGCGCATTGATCGCGTCTTGGGATCATAGTAGGCTGAATTCACGTCAAGATTCAAAAGATACTTGGCTGTGTCTTCCCGAATACGCAAATTCCTAAAAGAGAGAGGCAAATATGAAGTGAGAATACTTGTATTATTGCACAGAAGAAACACTGATATTTAAAGCCAAAATAAGAAAATAATGCATGAAAAAGGATACAACAATGAGTTATAATAGATGTACCTGACAGTTCCCGTGCTCCCTCCACCAGTTGTACGAACACGCTTCTCAACCTTAGCAAAGTCCATTTGTTTGCTCTCGTCAACCTTAGCTTCATCAACTTTCAGAGCATCATCATCATCTTCTTCTTCTTCCTCTTCACTAACCTCCCCACCCTCTCCATCATTTTTACTGTTTTTTTCCTCCAACTTTTTCAGCTGTTGTTCCTTCAAATACTTCCTTCTAGCCTCATCCCTCGCCTCATACCTTTCAATTACACGAGCATACGTAGATGCATCATAACCATTCCATCTATCCCTCTTCCCATCATAATCCAATTCAAATGTCTCTATCTTTTCGTCGGGTGCAATGTGCATGCTCGTCCATTTTGCTCCCTTTTTACGAGGCCTCTCCATGCATAACTTTGCATTATGCGTCATGGCTCCACAGCTACAACAAACAATAAAAGGAATTCAAAAAATTGTGAACTTCAACATAACTATAGATTTTGAAGCATAAAGGACACAAACATGTATTTTCAACTAAACTAAAACTCTTTATTCCCACACAAGTTTAGATCAGTGTTTTTGAATTTTCCAATTGATAAAGCTTCCTCCATGATGCATGGATAAATTTCTAGGCTTTTCTTTTTAAAAGAAAACATGAATTTCAATAGCTAACACAATCCAGCTACGTCTGATATGGCAGTAAAAATTCCTATCACTGGAGTCTTGCCCTATATCATTACCCACAAAATTGTCTAACCGAGTTCTATCTAACTCATACACGAGAAATTTCGTTTATTAGGACAACAAAATATCTCATACATCGCTTCCAAATCAATAGTTAGAAACGTAACAGCCTAACAGGTATGTGGCCCTATTCTTGTATAATAAACATGAAAGTTCAAAGAAAGAATAAAACGCACTGCAAGCACTAAATCATATTCCCTAGATTTGAACCCACAACTTAATGTTCAATTAGCAAATTATCCATCTATATCAATCAGAATTGTAGTTCCTCTTCCTATCCCAAATGATTAAAATTGATAAAATTTCCATGTATAATTCAACTTGAAATCTTAATGATCCCCATTAACACACAAAACAAGGCATTCCTAGAACCGCAGACAAATACGGATTAACATAATAGAAGAAGAAACAGACGTTTGACTTACTTTTCGCATGCTCCTTTTCGATATTTTTCAGCCTGAAATATCTTCGCACCCCTATCGTACCAGGACTTGGTGTAATTAGGATCCGATTTCCACTTCCTTTGATGCTTTAAACTTGGTCTTTCAGCGTTAAGATACCAAGGCGCCGATGACATATACTGAGAATATGAGGATTAATCTCTTTTCCATCTTCATCGACCTCCGCCGGCGCAAGCCCCGCTTTTCTAGCTTCCTCTAATTCAAGCTGTTTGCGGTGATCCTCCCTTGATTTAAACGCCACTGAAATTTCCCAAACAAACGATTATTAGATAAAATTTGAAAAGAATCCCTCTTTTGGCATCGAAAAGAAACGAAACAGATGCATCGAGTGAGAAGGAATAGAGAACGTACCTGATGCTGTAGCCATGGAGGAATCAAGAGAATTTTAGCAGAAATTAGGGTTTCGAAGATGAAGATTTCACCGATTTCAACAGGTCTGTTGATTGATTATTTTCCACTTGGGATAGTTTATCTGTGTATATATATATATATATTTTGGTTAATCAATTGAACCGAACTTTCAAAAATTTATTAATAAAAAGTTATTTTATTTTAACTTTTAATTAAATAAAAAGATTTCCGAAAATAATTAACCAAATAAAAAAAAGTTCGGTTAATCATTCAGTTAATCGAATTAATTAAATTTATAAATATTATATGTTATATATTAAAATATTTTATATTTGTAGTTAATTCATTTAATTCATTTGATTAATTGGATTAAAACCGAAATTTAAATATTCTTAAGGTTAAGTAATATATAAATAATATATATAATGTATTAAGTATTTGATAATTTAGATTAATTGACTGATTTCGAGTCGAATTAACCAATAACCTAAATTTGAAAAAAAATCTTAACAGCTGACTTCGATTCCATCAGTTAATCGGCTTTAGAAGTTTGAACACCCCAAGAAAATGGGCATACCTTTTTCTATTTAATTTATTAATTAGTCTAAAAATTAAACTAATTTTATCATTAGGTGTGTTTGAACACTGCTGCGTAATTGTACGAAAATATAATTACCATCATAATATATAATTGTTAAAAATTATTATAAGGGAAATGTTGAATATTACAACATAATGAAATGAAAATGAAATTGTTATCTTAATAACTATATTAATATATAATTAATATAAATTCAAATTAACTAGACATGTTTAACAATCAGATTGTATTAATATATTTTTAAATTAAAAGGAGGATTTTGGAGCACGAATCAACTTACTTCAGTGGTTAAAAAAATCATTGTTGTTCTCAAAGATCACGGGCTTGAGCACCAACAACTATAACCGGGTGATTTGACGTTTATTGTCAAATGGTTGAGAATACTTATAACAAATATTTTCATTTTTCATGTCATATCTAATTGTATAAAATATAATTTCACAATTTTTTAAAATATACATTTTAGATAATATTAATTATTATTAAAAATGAATTTTAAATCCTAAAAATATTTTTGAAAAATATTTTCGTAAATATGAAAAAATACTAGTAAGAATAAAAATTAGTAGGAATACAAAAATAGTATGAATATATAAAAGTATAATATATTATAAAACTTTAACATGAAGCGATGATGATGATGAAAATTATGGTTTGAAGGATGGAATATTGAATTTGGATCAATGTGAAAGGTTGAATTAGGTTGAGGATTAATTTGCAAGTATTGGGAAAGTTGGTGGTGAAGTGATAATTATGAAATGTAATGTATTAGTTTGGAAGTAATGTGAAATTGATTGAATATGATGATTGATATGGATTAAAGTAAATATTGAGACTATTTTGGATATTTTCGAAAATGTTGGGTTAAATTTTAAGGAAAAATTTATTGGAGGTTAAATGTGAAATGTTGAAAAGTTAAGGGAATGGTCGTGATAAATGACAATTTAAGGGACTTGAAAGGTTAATTATGAAGTTAAAGTTAGGGGCTGTTTATTTGCCTCTTAATGGAATCATTCAGCGCTGAATGCTGAATCGTTCAACATTCAGCGCTTTTATTTCGCACCTCTGAATGATTCAGTACTGACTGATTCAACAAAACAGTGCTAAATGATTCAACACAGAAGTACATTCTAAATGATTCAGAACCATTATAAAAAAACATGTCACATTCAGAGCTAATTCATACAGAGCATCTGAATCATTCAATATTTGAATCATTTAGCGTTTAATCATTATGAAGTAAACAAACAATCCCTTAGTTTTCGATTTAGTGATAGAAATTTGTATCGAACATACATTAATGTCGTTTTTAGATTTTATTTATGAATACGAGTCTATCATGTTGGTTAAAGTACTAATATATGTTTGAAATATGCATATGTGGAAAAAATGATCGTCGTATAGATCGTATTTTAAGTACACATTTTGTTATTATTTTATAGCATACAAATGTTTTGGGTATGAATTGTCCAATTAAGTGTTTATGAAATTTTTATTATATTCAAATATATGAATGCTTTTATATGCAAAATAATATGTGATTTTGAATAAAATATGTTAATATGAAACTTAAGAGTTACGGGTATAATTGATATTATATTTAAAAAGTTTAGGGACTAATGTAAAAGGAAGATAATAATTTAGGGATGAAAATGAAATGTTTAAAAGTTTGAAGACTAATTTAGAATGATAGTCATAATTAAAGGATGAAATTAAAATGTTTAAAAGCTTATGGACCAATACGAAATGAGGGTCATAGATGGGATATCAAATGTGATGATGTGATACATAACACGTTAACCATTAAACATATATATAAATTTTACGTCCATAATATATGTTGACCATTATTCAATAATGATTTTCATTCAATATAAATTATTTTAACAAAAATTGAAACATTAGGCTAAAATGATAGAAAAAAGAATGGGCTAAAATGGTAATTCGGCTAAATATTAAAGGGCTAATTTTGGTATTATATAATAGAGAAATATAAGTTATGAATTTTAGCAAAGTGGAGAGACTAAAACTGTAATTAGACCGTTGTTTTTTATCACCATTTCCCCCTCGGAAATATCATCTCTTGGCTTACAAAAAACGCTATTTCTTACGTTTTCTTCTCATCAATTGCCCCTCGGCGCAAAATCTGTCTCACTCTCTCTGCTAGACTTTTTCTAAACGACATCGTTCTTTGTTATCCTTCGATCTCCATCAATGGCGAAAGAACCAGTTCGTGTCCTCGTTACTGGAGCTGCAGGTACTGTTATGGTTCCATCAATCGGATCCTTTACTTAAACATTTCTCGTTCTAAATCTAATCTTCAGATCTAGTGATTTTTATTGGATGAATCTGATATCCGTTTTTCAGATCTAGCTAACCGTGATCTAAACTTCAACTGTTTGTAGATGCTTCGATTGCCCCGACTATTGTTCGATTTAGAGAAAAATGATATAGAATTAGGATTTTACTGAGAAGTATTTTGATTTTTTCATGGATCTTTGCTTAGTAGCTCAAAGTAGTGACTGTTGAAGTTTATATGGTGAATAATGGAAGAAGTGCTTTAAAAATTTGATTTTTTTTTTGAATTTCATGCTAGTGTGAAAAATAAATATGTTGACTTGCTAAGATCATAAGCAAACAAACAGACAAATAAAATAAACAAATAAATAGAAAGTGTATTGTACATGCTCCGTAATGAGCTATGCGTTTTATTCACGCTTGAAAGTAGAGGAATCTGCTATGTTTTGTAGCGACATTAAAAAGTTAGTTCCTGGGAGTTGAACTGGATTTGAACATATGGGAATATGACTCTTCAATGATTCTCCAGATGCATGAAAACTTAGAGAAAAAAATAGAACTGTGCTGGACACATACATGTATCGGTTTCTAACCCCCCAATCTGAGCTACTTATCTTGGACTTAACTTACTGTTCTTTTTTTATTTTATCCAAAACGATTTACTGAAAATTTGTTGTTATGTTGTGTTTGCAGGACAAATTGGGTATGCACTTGTACCCATGATCGCTAGGGGAATCATGTTGGGTGCCGACCAGCCTTTGATCCTTCACATGCTCGATATCCCACCTGCAGCAGAGGCTTTGAATGGTGTCAGAATGGAGTTGGCGGATGCTGCGTTTCCTCTTCTAAAAGGTATATTTGTTCATTATCATTGATCATGTTGTTTGAGTTTTGAATTTTTTTGTCGGTCTGTATTTAAAATTCTACTGAATTTGTATGAATGTACCTTTTGTTGTTTTGGTCAGGTGTTGTTGCTACAATCGATGTTGTCGAGGCATGCACTGGAGTTAATGTTGCTGTCATGGTTGGTGGTTTCCCAAGGAAGGAAGGAATGGAAAGGAAAGATGTTATGTCGAAGAATGTCTCTATTTACAAGTCTCAGGCGTCTGCCCTGGAACAGCATGCAGCTCCAAACTGCAAGGTGAGAGAAATAATGTTTCAAGGTTAAATTTCTAGTATTTTGGTCACATGTGAAATGAAAAATCCCAGTTTACGTTTTTAACTCTAGTTGCACAAAATGTTCGAAAAAAGTCTTAAATTTTCTTTTTCACTCCTATATAGATCGAGGCAATATAATTTGATGAAATTATGAAGCTGTGTTTTTAAACTTTCAAAGTGTCGACTGTATTTTTTGATTTGTTACTGATTTGGCTGGAATGGAAAACAATATTCTCTTATAAGTTCTTAAAATTGTAGTGAGTTAGCTACTTTGTTTCTATCAATTTATGCGACGGCATACACATCCTTTCATGGGACCTTGTAGGTTCTTTGATGGCATTGTAAAGTGGCAAAATTCGTGGAATAATATTTTCTTTTACTGTTTGACCTTAAATGTACTTCATGTTTGTTTCAGGTTCTTGTTGTTGCTAACCCTGCCAACACCAATGCCTTAATCCTGAAGGAATTCGCACCTTCAATTCCTGCAAAGAACATTACCTGTTTGACAAGGCTGGATCATAACAGGGCATTAGGTCAAATCTCAGAGAGACTAAATGTCCAAGTTTCTGATGTTAAGAATGTGATTATTTGGGGTAATCATTCATCAACTCAATATCCTGATGTCAATCATGCAACTGTTGGAGACAAGCCTGTTCGTGAGCTTGTTAAGGATGATGAATGGTGAGTAATACTAAAAGAGTCAGTTATCTGATGAAACAGATATTCGAACCGAGATTTTTGAGACCTCATTTTCAAATTACTAATTCATTGTAGGTTGAATGGAGAATTCATCACCACCGTCCAACAGCGTGGTGCTGCAATATAATTTGATGAAATTATGAAGCTGTGTTTTTAAACTTTCAAAGTGTCGACTGTATTTTTTGATTTGTTACTGATTTGGCTGGAATGGAAAACAATATTCTCTTATAAGTTCTTAAAATTGTAGTGAGTTAGCTACTTTGTTTCTATCAATTTATGCGACGGCATACACATCCTTTCATGGGACCTTGTAGGTTCTTTGATGGCATTGTAAAGTGGCAAAATTCGTGGAATAATATTTCTTTTACTGTTTGACCTTAAATGTACTTCATGTTTGTTTCAGGTTCTTGTTGTTGCTAACCCTGCCAACACCAATGCCTTAATCCTGAAGGAATTCGCACCTTCAATTCCTGCAAAGAACATTACCTGTTTGACAAGGCTGGATCATAACAGGGCATTAGGTCAAATCTCAGAGAGACTAAATGTCCAAGTTTCTGATGTTAAGAATGTGATTATTTGGGGTAATCATTCATCAACTCAATATCCTGATGTCAATCATGCAACTGTTGGAGACAAGCCTGTTCGTGAGCTTGTTAAGGATGATGAATGGTGAGTAATACTAAAAGAGTCAGTTATCTGATGAAACAGATATTCGAACCGAGATTTTTGAGACCTCATTTTCAAATTACTAATTCATTGTAGGTTGAATGGAGAATTCATCACCACCGTCCAACAGCGTGGTGCTGCAATCATCAAGGCTAGGAAACTCTCAAGTGCACTATCTGCTGCTAGTGCTGCTTGTGATCACATACGTGATTGGTCCCTTGGAACTCCTGAGGTTGGCAATGTTGGTTAATCGGTTCTTTTTCTAATGATATTAGATATGGTCACTGTCTGATTTTTTTTTCCCGGTTTATTTGGTTATACTGGTAGGGCACATTTGTTTCTATGGGGGTCTACTCTGATGGATCATACAATGTACCAGCTGGGGTCATTTATTCCTTCCCTGTTACTTGTAAGAATGGAGAATGGACAATTGTCCAAGGTAAGAATACAACAAAATATGATCCCAGTATCTCTGTGACTTGTGGCTAGTTTTATGCCGGGATGTGTTAAACTAATATGAATACGGATCCCATTTGCATCAGCAGCTTCTCTCTCTTGCTCAATTGCCAGTTTCTTTCCTCGTTTAACTTTTTTAACTTTGTCTTAGGGCTGGCTATTGATGAATTCTCGAGGAAGAAGTTGGACTTGACCGGAGTGGAGCTCGTCGAGGAGAAGGAATTGGCATACTCGTGCCTCTCATGAATTCATTCGTCATTTCTATAACGTGTTTGAAAGAAGAGTGTTCTTCTGCCTTGATAGGGTTTAGCTGCAGTTTTGAATAAAAAGCCATTCTATATGAACTGTTGATGATCGGTAAGCAACATCTCCGGGTCGATTTTCATCATGCATGTTACTTGATCATGAATATTTTGGATTTTTATTCGGTAATCCTTGATTTTAGCTTCGATTTTAAATGGCAATGAGTTGCACAGGTCGTGCTCGACTTGTCTTCCTGTCTATTTTGTCATGCATGTTAAAATTTGAAAATCACTGCCATCACCTTCACGGATGCTGAATGCATTAACGATTCTCTCTCTCTCTTTCTCTCTCTCTGATATTTATTAGTTATTTTTAATAATTTAGAAATAATTTTAAGTCTTCAAGGGTTGATTTTCCTATTATGGTCCAAATTCAACAATGTGTAATTAATTTGACCCTTGAAATTTTTGAATTACATTAATATCACTCTTTGGACTTCAGCAGCTGTTCATTAGTTTTAACTAGGCTAAGCATTCGATCGAATTGAGTTGTGTAAAAGAAATTTGAATTATTTGAGTTGATGAGTCATATTTTATATCGTAAATTTTTATTTGAAGTTTTTTTGAATCGAGTCCGGTGTATAAAATTTGAGTTGAATTATTTGAGTTCATATTTAAATTTAATTATAAATATTTGTAATGTTGTAGTATTATTTGATTATGATTTAAGTGGCTTTCTAAAATTATATATACTCATATTTCTTTTTATTATATATATATATATTGAGGGACTTGATTGAAATTTAAAATTAATCTACTTATTATAAAATTTGAGTGCAAAATTTACATAATTTGAATTCTATTTTATAACTCTAATTTTATTTAAAATATTTTTAAATTTATTCAAATCAACTTGTGTTTTTTTTTAGTGTTGAGTTATATATTTTAGTTTTGTGGAGTCAAACTTTTGTTGATTTTCTGCGCCAAAAACAACTTTTCCTCGTGAAATTCTACCTGAACTAGTTCATTGATTTGAGAAGTACGGAGTCGAATTAGGTGATCCGCTACTAAATTTTCACATCTTCTCTGTCTTTAATATGAAGATTAAACTCTTGTAAGAGTAAAATCAATAGGATTAAGCGTGATTTTGTCTCTTTCTTGATCATTAAATATTTCAAAGTTGCATGATCAGAGTAAACAACAATATTATTGCTGAGAAGATAATAACGAAATTTATCCAAAGCAAAAATAATAGCAAAGAATGCTTTTTCAGTGGTCAAATAATTCCATTGAGTTGGGTCTAGTGTTTTAGACGCATAGACAATGAAGTGGGGATCTTTGCCCATTTTTTGTTTGAGCATGACTCCTAAGCTTGAATCGCTCGTATCACACATGATCTCAAAGGGATAATCCTAGTTGGGCGGCTACACTATGGATGCCGAAATAAGTTCTTTCTTTAGGATGTCGTAAGCTTTTTTGCATTCGTTGTCGAATTCGAAAGATGTATCCTTTTGTAGAAGCTTGCAAAGCGACTGTGCTATATTGAAAAAATTCTTTATAAACCTGCGATAAAATTTTGCATGTTCAAGAAAAGAACGAACTTCTCTCATAGTTGTAGGGTATGGGAGTGAGCAGATAATATCAATTTTTGCCTTATCAATCGAAATCCCATTAGCAAAGGCAATGTGAACAATAATTAAACATTTATCAACCATAAAATGACATTTTTCATAATTAAGCACAACGTTATATTCAAGGCATCGTTTTAACACATTAGTTAAATTCAAGAGACACTCATCACAGTAATTACAATATATTGTAAAGTTGTCAATGAAAACTTCAATTCCTTTTTCTACATAATCGGAAAATATACCAAGCATACATCTCTGGAATGTACCTGGGCGTTATATAGTCCAAACGACATTCATCGATAAACGAAGGTACCGAAAGAACATTTAAACATTGTTTTCTCTTGATATTCTGGTGCGACTAGAATCTAAAAGAATCCTGAAAAATCATCTAGACAACAATAGTGAGATTTACCAGCTAATCGTTCAATCATTTAATCAATAAAAGGAAGCGGAAAGCGATCTTTTCGAGTAAGTGAATTCAATCGATGCAAACTCTCCATCTGTTTTGAACTTGTGTAGGAACTAGTTCACCTTTAGAATTTTCAATTACCATTACTATGGATTTCTTAGGAACCACAAGGAGTGGACTTACAAAATTACTAACGGATATTGGATAAATGATGTCAGTGTCTAAATTTTTTTTGAATTTCTTTCTTCACGACCTCCATCATTAGAGGATTTAAACCCCTTTTCCTTCTTGGGATGGTTTCACGCCTTCTTCGATTTTGATTTTATGCATGCATGTCGATGGACTAAGTCCTTTGATGTCGGCTATAAGCCAACCGATTGCTTCTTTATGTGCGCATAAAACAATCACTAAATCTTTTTTCTCCTCATTTGAAAGTTTATTTGAATTAATAATCGGGAGGGTGGTGTTTTCTCCAAGGAATGAATATTTGAGATGATCCGGTAATTGTTTAAGTTCAATCTGTGGTGCCTGAAAAATTGAGGGTAAAAGTTTAGATTTACTCTGAGTTAGGCGCAAATCAGATTGTATAGAAAATATATTTTCTAACTCCCTGATTTCTTCATCGTAGTTTTCTAATTCCCTGCACAAATCATCGGATAAGTCAGTCTCAATAAAATAATCCACCAAAGGTTCAATAATATCAATAAAATTAATGCTTGCAACATTATCTAAATGCTTCATCACTTTCTAAACATCAAATTTTACAACATCACCATCGAATTCCATAGTAAGAATTTTGTCTGTGCAGTGCTTAAGAATGGGTGGCCAAGAAGGGTTTCGGAAGAAGGATTGGTTTGATTGTTTTCCATGTCGATGACATAAAAATTATCCAAAAAAAGTAATTCATTTACCTTAACAAGAACATTTTTCAAGAAGTCATTCGGATAAATGACGGATCTATCAGCTAGCTGAATCGTTACTCTAGTTTTCTTTAAATGCTCAGCGGAAAGTGAATTGTAAACAGATAAGGGCATAACATTAATTAAAACACCAAGGTCACACATAGCAAGTTTAATTCTTACCTTGCCGATTTTACAAGGGATAGCAAAAATACCTTGGTCCTTTAATTTCGGTGGGAGCATGTGTTGAAAAACAACTAAGACATTTTCACCTAAATTTACCTTTTCAGTGTCGATAAGTCTTCTTTTATTCGTGCAAAGATCTTTTAGAAATATGGCATATCTTGGTACTTTTCAGATTATTTCAAAAAGCGGTATATTAATCTCTACCTTCCAAAAAACATCAAGAATTTCCTTTTCCCCAGCTTGTTTGTCGCGTTTTACAACCTGGAGGGAAATGGAGGTGGTTTGGCTTAAGGAGAGATTACATGAGGTGTCGGCTTTGAATCTTTCTTTTTTTGGGCATTAACATCCTCATTTTATTCTTGGGGTTTTTCTTTTTCTTATTCTTCTTCCGCTTCAACCCCTTCATGATCTTTCTGGGATCTCGATTTTTCCTTTTCTTTGGAATTTACAATAGATTTTTAAGGATTGGTGCAGTCACAATGTCACTTTGAAGAGTGATGACATTAACGTTTCTCATGGGTTGCCCCGGTTTGTGATGGTAGCTTTCCCTACGATTCCATACGTCACATGGTCTGAGCCAGTTGACTAATTTTATTATCTATTTCTTGTAGATGTGCTTCAGTTCAGTTTTGAAAACTTCTCTAGAGACAATGCCAAACTCTCTATGATAGACTATAGTGAAGACTTTGGTGGTTGGTACTACTGTTGTTGAGGTGGTCTCGGTTGATATGGTTATTGAGGAGGCTTTTGGTTCTGTGCATAGCTGAAATTCAGATGGTTTTACACCATATTATAGGTATTCGTGTTAGGGTTGTATTGTCTCTGGGGAGGTGCCAGAAAATTTCCAATTGCGTTGACTTGTGCAGTAGAATCTTTTTGTAACATCGGATAACATTCAGTGGGATGATATGACATTGTGCATATTCCACGAAGTCTAGCCGTAGTTGCTTTTCTTGCAACAAGAGTTTGAACAATATCATCTAATTTATCAATTTTATTTTCTAATGAAATTGTACTTATCTCGTGAATCCGTCGAGTGAGTTCACTCGCATAGCCAAATTATTGAGAGTTAGCAGCCTTAGTTGAAATCAGATTTCTAGACGCTTGTGGAGTCATATTAATGAGTGCTCATCTGCTAGTTGCGTCAATCATCTTCATCTCCAAAGGAAGTAATCCTTAGTAAAAATATTGAAGAAGTGTTTGATCCGGCAATCCATGTTGTGGGCAACTTGCACAGAGTTTCTTGAATCGTTCCCATTAGTCATATAACGATTCCCCATTTATTTTTTGTACTCCAAAGATTTTCCTTCTTAATTCACTTGCTTTCGCTGTAGGGAAAAGCATATCAAGAAAAATACGAGTCATATCAGCCAATGTATTAATAGAATTAGGATGTAAATAAAATAACCAATCTTTAGCCAAGTCGGATAAAGAAAAAGGGAAAGCACGAAGTTTAATTTGATCACCGGATACTCGGGGTTTCATGCTAGAACAAACTAGATGGAATTTGGTAAGATGCTTGTGAGGACTTTCGTTGGACAGTCAACGGTAAGTAGGTAGAAGATGGATCAAACCCGTTTTCAACTCAATCTGTGTTTCTCCATGAGGGAATGCGATGCATAATGGTCGTTGTTAGGTAGGTGCCGCTACTAATTATCTATTTGTTTGTCGGTCCATTGGAATCGATTTCTCAAAGTCTTCTTCGGCGTCAGAGACGGCTTCGACGTCCAAAGGCGTCTCCGAATTATATTCAAATTGTTGTGATTGTTGTTGTTATTGTTGTTGTTGTTGCCTTTCTTGTAGTGTCCATGAATGTATTCTTTGGGCTAGTGCTTCGATCTCAGGTACCTAATCTGTTAGTTCGCCTGGATTTCTCCTGGTCATAAATCAAAACAAATTTTAATCAGTAATTTTTCCGTAATCCCCGACAATGACACCAATTTGACAAGCATCGTAATTGTCAAATAATTAATCCTTTTTCTCGAATAATTATGCTAAGAACATAATATAGAGAAGAAAGGTGTCGATCCACAGGGATTTGAAATTTTTTAATATCAATCTGAATTGATCTTTAACCAATAAATATGTAAAACAATAAAATTAAAAGAAGGGTTTTTTTTGAATAATCAAGTAACTAAAATCAATAAAATAAAACTAAAGTAAAACCAAAAAAAAGTAAATTGTATAAAATTAAATAAGATGAGAGATAGCCTTCAGCTTCGCTTCACCTCAATCTGTCTCGATCATTGAAATAGATTTTACTTCAAAAATTTACCGGTTACAGTCTACAATGACCAACCCTTGTAACTTGCTTTTCTCTCTTGTGAAATGATTTCCAAAGCCAATCCTTGAAAATTAGACCTTGTTTGGATTAATATCGGATATCGATATTAACGCCAATGCTGGTTTGGAACTGGAAAAACATGTGCTCAGATTATGGTGTCTCGATGATAATCAAACCCGATCTTGATTTCCTTTAGTGGATCGTCGCTAAGTTTGTTCTTAGGGAATTGAACTTGCTACAAATCGATTCTCCTCCCCAACTGTAGATCTAAATGTCGATCAAACCAATGTGCTCTATACACTCCTTGGATTGAAGATATTGAGATGTTGAAGAAAGGCCGATTGCCTCTCCTTGTTTACAGAAAAATCAAGAAAGAAATCTGAAGTATTACATACATTTTCGATTCTCACGAGATTGGATTGAGTTGTCGCTCAACTATCAGCTAACGAAGAAGAAGAAGAAGAAGAAGAAGAAGGGATAAATGAAGAGGTCTCTAGAAGTTAGAGGCTATGATTAATGTTACAAAATTTTGTTCATTCTCGTTTTTTTAGCTTAATTATTGGGATTTGCGGAAGCTCGAATCGACAACCGAAATAGTTTGTAAAGAGGGGTCGATAAATCGTTGTGCAAATTTTCTATCTTTCAATCTCCTTACTCCCTAAACACAAGAACCGTCCCGACCCCTCTTGGCCAACTCTTTCGGTTGTTGATTTGAGCTTCCGCAAAATCCCAACATTAATGAACGAACACAAACAAACATAATATGAACGATTCACGAATAGTTCATGAGCAATTCATCGAACACTCTGTTCATTTATAGGTACGTATCTGGGCCTATAATTTTTATCATGTATTATACTTTTAAAACTAGTTTTATATTAATTTTTTTCTCAATATTTATTACTATGGTTCAATTTTTTTCTAATATTTATTATTAGGGCTCTACTCTTATAATTTACTTTTTTCTAATATGTATAAGTGTAAATTTTTTTGTTAATATTTTTTCTAACATTTGTTATTAAAGACCCAATTATTTTTAATACTTATTATATTGACCCTAATTTTTCAATATTTGTTATTAAGAACAAACTTTTAAAATTCAATTTATTTTCTAATATTTATTTGTTATTATGAATTCAATTTTTTTATTAGAAGTCCAATTTTTTTCAATATATGTTATTATGAGCATACTTTTAAAATTTATTTTTTAATATTTGTTATTAGAGACCTATTTCTTTCAATACTTGTTATTATGGAGTTGCCCTTGAAATTTATTTTTTCAACACTTGTTACTGGGACAATTACTTAAATAACGATCTGTAACCACAACAATGATCATTATGCAGTGATAGCAACATCGTCCGAAACTGTGATATCCACAATCGTTATGTCAATAATAGCATATGTTATTAAAAATTTACAATCACGATACTTGCATTGACCACAATATCATTTGTTATGTCCGCAATAACAATAAACACAATGCAATCGAAAACACAAATAACAACTATAGTTTAAATCCCTGATTAGGAGTCTAATTTTTTTATTCATCCGAAGGCCACCAAAATCTCAGAGACGGACCAATTTATTTATACCTATTTATAATATATTTAATTAAGTTGATGTCACCTGTTAATCAAGTGTTAATTTAATTGAGAATTGATTAAAATATATTCATTTTAAATAACAATTAATCTTATTTTAAAATATTTTTTATTTCTATTACACTTTTATATGAACTCTATATAAAAAAACAAAAAAAATCAAATAAACAAATAAACAAAAATCATTAATTAAGATTCAAACACATGTATATTCAAACCTAAACTTCTAAGAACACATTGAGTAATCTTAGTGATGCAAGGAAGTGTTATTCTTGCTAGAAATTTTAAATTCGAGCAACTACTTCTGTAGGGTGTATGCGCGTTATTAATGACTAAAAAAGATTATGAACATATATTATCTTATAATCACTCCAAACAATAAAGTACACAAATAGTCCATCAACTATATTATTGCTTTATTAAGTCCCTTGACTATTAAAAGTTACAAAATTATCCTCCAACTATTGAATGTTATTTTATTAAGTCCCTCAACTATTAAAAGTTACAAAATGATCACTCGACTATTTATTATGTTTCAAACTCGTCATTTTCCCTTAAAAATTGGCGGCTGTTTAAGCTTAATGTTACCATGATGATTAGGTCGTTTGAGATTCTAGGATCATATTTTATAATATCACAGTCAACATGTTAACGTTCAACTTAGAATATCATTCATTTTTAACGAAAAAGGACGAGTTTGGAACATAATGAATAGTCAGGTGACCATTTCATAATTTTTAATAGTTAAGGGACTTAACAAAGCAATATTCTATAGTCAGAGATTCATTTCATAATTTTTAATAGTCGAGAGACTTAACAAAGCAATATTATATAGTTAGGGGACTATTTGTATACTTTACCCTTAAAATAAAAACTAAAATTCTAAAACCATTAAAACAAAAGGCCTCAGTGGCTCTTTATAAGCCCAACTGTCGACTTTTTTTCGAAGCTCAAATAAACCGGAAGTTGAATTAAAGACCCACGATATCCGAGGCCTTGTATCATGCCCAAAATTTCAACTGCTGGACCTAAACGGGCACTAATTCATTTAAGAAAAGAAGACGATTGTTGGACACATGGGTTGACAATAAGATTGCACCACGCAAAGCAAAAGAGCTCAATGATGTCCACTACACAATTGCTAGTTGTGCTACTTGGAATGGTGGCTCTCACCACTCCCTCTTTTGGTGCCTACGGCTCACCCCAAGTCTCCCGTCTATGAACCACCAAAGAAAGAGAAGCCCGAGCCTAAGCCTCCGGTTTATACACCGCCAAAGAAAGAGAAGCCGAACTCAAACCAAAAGTGTATGAACCTCCCAGGAAACCACCAGTATATGAGCCTAAGCCACCAAAGCCACCGGTTTATGCACCTCCAAATAAAGAGAAGCATGAGCCTAAGCCACCAATCTATGAACGTCAACAGGTTCTCCCAGGCTCCCACCTAGAGGGCTCCCACCTAGAGGGCGTCCTCCACTGGGGAAGCCTTAATAGAAATCTCGCACCAGCTGAACTACCATGTCTATATAAATAAATCTCTCAATACAATAAGAGTTGCTTGTATGTCGTTTAGTAATGTTTTCTTTTATGTAGCAAGAACTCGTTGGAATACCCTAGCTTCTACTATATCTTCATGTCTCTCAATCAGACTCTCCTGATTTCAACATATATTCCAAATCCCAACTTTTGGGTTCTGTCATATATTTTACTTGATCAAATAATTAGATGAGAATGAGGTCGGTCGCTTTGCATTGTTATCAATGACATACGTAGAATTTTATGTTAGGGGACGAACTTGAACTTATAAAATTTTAGAGAGTGAAAATAGATTTTCAATAAAAAATATATAAAAAATCTAAAATATATGATAATTTTAAATTTTAGGAGGGCGACCGCCCCCTCCCTTGCCTCCGTCTAGGTCCATTCCTGATTGTCATCATTCGATTAAAAGTGGTTCTTCTTTTAACATCATTCGATTTATAGATGGAAAGATATTTAGGTAGTATATAGATTATATCACAAGGTTAAAAAATGGATGGAAATGAGAGTGGTGGTTCAAGTTTATCCGATTCGATTTGATGATCCGAATATTTTATCGAAATTTATCGTTTAAAAACTCGTTACACAAATTCTGGATCGAAATGTGAATTCCATAGAGAATCCATTTTTAAAGATGAACTTTTTATTTATTGAGTAGAATTTTTATTTGGGAAAAATACCACTTTGGTACTTGAATTTTTCCCAAATTTCTACTTTGGTTATCAAACTTTCTAAATTTACATTTTAGTCACTTGTCAAAATTTTAAGGTATTACAAAACGAATGTTCAGATACCTTACCATCTACGGTGTTCGAACCGAAACCTTTAATTAAGAAAATATTTCCTTTAATCACTGATAATTTGAAAGAGATTTAGTTGGTGGAAACTATTTTATTTGGATCAACCCTTGAGCCGCCTGAATCCACGTGAGTTGAGTAAAAAGCCCGCATTTACTCCTATAATTAGTTATACCAAATCCAATAATAATTAGTTAAAAAAGTAAAAAGATTATACCTCCCATTAGTCATTACCGACAAATAAGTTTATTGGGTAAATTACTCATTTAGTACCTACACTATCAGTTTTATTCTGTTTAGTACCAAAACTTATAATCTTTTCAAAACCATACATATAGTTTAGTTTTTGTTTCTTTTAGTACTCCATTCAAAATTTAACGTCAAGTTTTGAAAAAAATGAAAGTTTAGGTAATAAAACGAATCAAAACTAATAGTTTAGGTAATAAACGTGTTATGTTTTTACGGCGGGGTACTAAAATGAAACAAAAAATAAATGTGTTAAGTTTATGTTATATGACGAATTTAAATTTATAAAATTCCAAGGGAGGACAACTTGAACTTATAAAATTTTAGGGGATAAAAATATATTTTTAATAGAAAATACATAAACAAAATCTTAAATATATGATAATTTTAAATTTTAGGAGTACGACTGCCCCACCCGCCTCCATCTAAGTCCATTCCTGATTGTCATGGAAGTCAAGGAGAATGTGCTCAAACCCAAAT
Source organism: Hibiscus syriacus (assembly GCF_006381635.1). NCBI lineage: Eukaryota > Viridiplantae > Streptophyta > Magnoliopsida > Malvales > Malvaceae > Hibiscus > Hibiscus syriacus. The sequence goes on along the minus strand of NW_024062124.1, from coordinate 55,974 downwards.
TCGATAGAGATGAATATGAAAAATGTGATGGAGTTCAGCCCTGAGATCGTCTTATTTGGATATGGGTGTGTATGATCTAGGTTTCCTTATTTGGAACTATATAAATCACTTTTAAGTGGTTCTTATTATTAATAAAATTTTCCTTTGCAAAAAAAAAATTAACATTATTCGATCTATAAATGGAAAGAAATATAGGTAGTATATAGATAATTATACCATAAGGTTAAAAAATGGGTGGAAATGAGAATGGTTATTCAAGCTTATGCCTCCAATATTGACAATTATGTTCCCCCACATTCATTTCAAGAAGTAACCCAAAGCTTTTGTCTTCCGTAAAGAAAACTATGACATTCTAGAAGTGTTAGGCATGCACTTAAATACGTGGAATGTGTAATATTTCTTAAAAATTCATATGATTTAACCATTGACATAGCTTGATTCATGTTAAACAACGATGATGATGATAATAGTAATAATTAAATTTACATGACAGATAAATTGGCTTACCATAACAGAAAATAATCTACGGCAATGGCTTTTCATTCAGGTCTAAGGATCTAGATACAGAAAACGATCTTCTATATTTAATACATAAATGTATTAGACAAATTATACACAAATTCGAATTAGGTAGATGATGAGCGTGGAAGTTGAAGTTTACACCTCCATTTTGACAAATTTGACCCACATATTCATCTCAACACTCAACTTAAAGCTATTGTCCCTCGTAAGAAAACATATCCCATAAGCTACGAAGATTTTGACAATTTTGTACCTACAAATGTTGAAAAACAAATCGATAATTTTGGATAATAAATTGATCCAAACGTTGTTGAGGAAAATGTGAAACTAATTGTTGGTTCGTAAATGTGCAGATGTGCACGATGTGGGTAACGTTAATGTCCGAACCGGTCAGACCTTTTGTGGGCTTGCGGATCCCAAAGATGAAATAATTTTTCCTCAAATAGAGCATATCTTTTCAAAATTTGCTTTGGAATAAAATGATACATATTAAAAAGTTCCTTTAACAAAAATAGTAATTTTGGAAATTGCTTAATTGCTTGATTCTCATTAATGCTTCATTAGGTCAAAAATTTCCAAATGTTCACACAGTGAACTCTCTATAAATACCGTGTTAACCTACTAGGTTAAAAACAATTCAAAAACAACTCAAAAACCAATTCAAAGGAATTCTTTTATCTTGTTTCTGGTGATAGACGAAGACAAGGAATAGTTCGTGATCTCGACAGTTGTGTTACTGTGTGCTGATCATCTCGTTGTTGTATCCTGGGAGACAAACGACCAAATTTCTCAAACACCAAGGAGTGGCTGAAAATCTGTCTTAAGGAAACTGCGTAATTACATGCCTCAACTTATTTCTATTCATATATTTATTTTTCTATTCAGGTTATTTAATCGAATATTTTCTATGTTATTAATTGTGTTTATTTTATTCTTGATTCATGTACACGAATTTTACGACGAGATCCTATCGAGGAATTGAATGTCATTTACCGCGACTTGTATGAATCAACATGGAAGCAAATTGAATGGCGCTAAGTTTAAAAATGATTGAATGCTCAAGTGATGAGTTCCATTCCTTTGAGGCTTACCCCAATGGGGTATTTATAGTCTTTAAAAACCCTAGAAAATAACATTCAAAACAAAAGATAATTCCTAAAGATAATTCCTAAATATAAAAATAAGATAAATCCTAATTTCCAATAAAAAATTCGGCTAAGTCTCATTCTCCACGCCAGTGCTGATTGGATCTTCTAGAAGTTGCGTACTGGGCCTTCTAGAAGCTTTTGAATGGATGCCACATCAGCTGCCATGTCATCGCCACGTCAACTGCCACATTAGTCGCTAACTAGATACCATGTCGGGTGTGTCATGTCCCAAGTCGTGACGCCTAATCCGGCCATGAATCTAGAAAAATAAAAAATTGTACGATTTTGTTGTTCTTAGCATAATTTCTGGAATTCAATGTCATGCATAGAAAATGAATGAAAAGGTCCACGTTAGCTACTAAAATTATCTAATCAAGGAGTAATAAATCATAAAATAATGCATAATTTAAACACTAATAAAAGGTTGAAACAAAGATATTGTCATTATGACAAACCTCTAAAAAGCAATTATGAGATAACTAAGATATCTCAGATATGCTCAAGAGTATGTATTGTATTATCCCAAGATCATGTTTCCTTAGAAGGATACTCTGATGCTAGTTGAATATATGATATTCAAGATATCAAAGGCACAAGTGAATATATTTCACATTGGGAAGAGGAGTCATGTCATAGAAATTGTAACATCCTCCATACCGGGTTAGTGATTAAATTATGAGATTTAAAAATTCAGTGACCAAATTGGATAAATTGAAAAGTTCAAAGAATTGATTGAAATGTTTAGTGTAGGATCAATTAGCAAAGAAGGTGGAATTAAAGGGGAAAATGAGTCTTTTCACAAGGAAAATAATTAAATTTTAGTTGATGATATTTATAACCACGTGGAAGCTAGTGAGAAAGACCAAAGTTTTCAGATTTCTCTTCTTCTTCTTCTTTCTTCTTCTTCACCGTGAAGACAAAGTTAAAGGTGAGTTTTCTTGTTAATTAAATTCTTGATGAATTTAATGTTGCTTATTGATCATTAGATGATAACTAAGCTTAAGGAAAGCTTAGGTTATCTTAAAATCAAAATATGATGGAGTTAGGAAGGATTAAAGAAAGGAAGTAGAAAAGTGAAATCTTGGAATAGAGTTCATAATAAGAATTAGAAGTGGGATTTGACTTGTCATCAAGCTAATTAAGGAATAGAAAGTGTTAAAATTAAATTTAGAACATGTTGGAAATTGAGTGAGATTCTTGAATTCTATATGGAAGATTGAATTTTTAAGTTTAAGAGGTATTAATTAGTTTAAGTAAGTGTATAAGAGTTAAGGATGTAAAAAGAGGTGAATTATATAGTGTTGAGAGGATTATGAAGAGATTTTCGTGCTAAAATGACATTTCTGGGCTATGTGCATCGATGCACATTCAATGTGCACCGATGCATCAAGGATAAATCCTAGAAATTGTTCAAGGTGTATCGATGCACATGAAGTGCATCGATGCACTCCTTTAAAATAAAAACATCGAATATCATTAGTGTATCGATGCACAAGTAGTGCATCAATGCACCCTATTAAATACAAACATCGAATGAGATTTATACACCGATGCATAGATAGTGCATCGATGCACCCGTTAAGGGATGCATCGATACATGGTGTAGTGCATCGATGCATACCTCTATTAAAAGATGAAAATGGCTTTTCTTTTAACCTAAGAAATGATAGTTTAGAATATATTAATTAGTATACTGATAAGTATCAATGAATTACTATGTAGATACAGAGCCTAAACAGGTTCCAGAACAATTGCACAGTAAGATCGATCGAGGGAAAGGCAAAGAAATATAGGTGAGTGCATATGCATAGCATGAATATAGTGGTATATTCAGTTCTAGACTTGTGAAAAGTATAGATTCAATACATTGATGCATGATTCATTTCATATTGTGAAGCATGATATGAATTCATACTATGTGCATTGAGTAACATGTTTTAAATGAATATGTACACAAAGTTATATAAGCCATGTGATGAAGGTAAGGAAATGATATGACTATGCGATATATTATGTAATTTGGGAAAAGCCCATGTTATATAGATGAGAACTATAGGTATAGTTGGTATGCCAAGAGTAGAGGGTCTACGCGGTCCTTCGGGATATATATGTATTCTTTGGAACATGTGTGAGGTTTTTAAGACACATACTTGATCCTTGGCATATGTATATGATTCTTAAGGAATTATCTACGTGGTCCTTAGGGACAATCTTATATGGCACTACGGTGCAATTCTACGTGGCACTTCGGTGCAACTCTACGTGGCACTTCGGTGCATTTATACGAGCTATGGTGACAGCATCGTGCACAACCTCATAGTACTCACATACCTTAGGTTCTCAGTATGGTATCATGGGCTAGTGAACTGATTAATATGAACTTATGAGTGTTAACGTGATGAGTCTATGTGTAGGAAACATGGTTATGGACATTATACGGATTAAATGCATATGTTATTGCATTTCATTTCATTTTGGGCATTCTCATGATATTTCCTTATTATTATTATATTGCCTCACTAAGTCGATGACTTAGCGTGTGAGTGTTTCACACGTAGGATCTGAGAAAGTAGACGAGACATGTTAAGCAGCTGGGCAACACTACTCCTGCAACTATCAGATCAAAGGCAACTTAATCAGTAGGTCCTTTTGTTATGTAAATAAATGTTGGCATGTAATCAAAGGGTTGAGTTGTGTATGCTCTGAGTATTTTGATAAACTTGTATTAACATATGTATATTATTGTATTTTAATAATATAAGTTCAAATGTTTTATCGGTTTTTTAAAGAGTATTGTTTTGTTTAGTCAATGTGACATCCTGGACTCGTATCCAGGTCGGGTATGGGTTGATGGTGTTACATAAATCTTCAAGAAAACTGTTATAACCAAATCCAAAATGGAATAAGCATTTGTAGCTCTAGACGAGTCTAGAGAATAAGATGAATGACTTTAGAATTTCTTGGAGGATATTCTTGAATGATCAAAGTTTGTGCCCACAATATTCATATATTGGTAGAGAACAAAACTTTATGTATAATGGTAAGTTGTGATATATACATCATTAACACAATACCATTAGACAACTGACCTCAAATAGAGTTATCACTGTTAACTTTATAGGATTAAAGGGTAACATCGTAGATTCACTGACCGAAGGGTTAATATTGAGATCAAGTTAAGAAAACATTGAAAGGAATGAGACTAAAACCCATGAAATGAAAGGCTTTATGTGAAGGAAAACCCTACCTTGTTTACTGGCGATCCCAAGATCTAGGTTCAAAGGAATAACTTAATTGCGTAAACCGTGTGCAATCACTGTGGGGGTTTCTTATCCCAAGTTCATTATTATGATATAAACATTGATTAAATTGGTATAGGTTAAGAAAAGCTTTTAATGACCATTGTGTGCTTCGATGAGTCGAGCAACATAAGTCACCTATGTAAGAGTGAAATGAGGCCACTTCAAGGAGACTATTTGGCATAGTTCTTTCAAACTCTTGCAGAACCAGGCGATGTCCATGGCTTTAAAGACACCCATGAGAACTAAAATTCTTATCATAGGGTAATTGTGTAAAGTATATCGTCGTTTACACAAATGGAAGAAAAATTCAAGGACATCACGTCTACTGGTCAGATAATAAATTAAATATGCTATCATAAGGAAAGGTTCAAATGAGGACACCTACCTATCATGTGCATTTATCGTTGTAGAGTCTATCACCACATCGAGTCAAAATAGTTTTGATAAAATGATCAATTTCATTCATATGGGGATTGTTGAAAAAAGTTCGATAATTTTGGAGCTTTGAATGAGAAATTGATCCAAATGTTGTTGATGAAAATGTGGAACTAATTGTTGGTTCGTAAATGTTCAGACGTGCATGATGTGGGTAACGTTAATGTCCGAACCGGTCAGGTCTTTTGTGGGCTTACGGATATTTTAACCCAAAGGTGAAATAATTTTTCCTCAAATAGAGCATATCTTTTCAAAATTTGTTTTGGATTAAAAAGATAAATATTTAAAAGTTCCTTTAATCAAAACAGTAAATTTGGAAATTGATTGATTCTCACTAATGCTTCATTAGGTCAAAAATTTTCAATTGTTCATAATGTGAACTATCTATAAATATCGTGTTAACCTACTAGGTTAAAAACAATTAAAAAACAACTTAATAACCAATTCAAATGAATTCTTTTCTCTAGTTTTTGGAGATAGGCGAAGACAATGAATAGTTCATGATCTCGGTAGTTGTGCTACTGTGCGCTGATCATCTCGTTGTTGTATCCTGAGAGACAGGCTACCAAAGATCTTAAGCACCAAGGAGTGGCCGAAAATTTGTTTTAAGGAAACTGCGTAATTGCATGCATCAACTTATTTCTATTTGTAACAACCCGATTTTCAAAATAATATTTAATTGAAATTGGAGGTAAATTGTGAAAATGGGTGAAATTAAGTGACTAAAGTATAATTTATGAAAACTTGTATGCCATTTTCAAAGTAAAGGAAATTCAGGGATCAAGCCCTGAATTTCCCCTAAAAGTGTCGGCAAGTTTATTATAACTAACGTGTTTTCTGATTTCAATCAGAAAACACAAAAGCTTTTCTTCAATTTTCTTCCTCTCACACCTCCATTTTCAAGTCTGATCCAAACGCCGTCCGAATTCCGATCGTTGTTTTGAAACCACCGTTGTGTTCATCATCGAGCGAGGAACAAACCCTTCAAATTAATTGAAGCGAAACGCGGCCAAACGTCGGGAATTTCCAGTCAAAGTAGCGACGGTTTTGTTAGCTCTATCACCGAGGGAAATCTTAAATTCACCGCTGATCGTTGCTCCGTTTACGACACCTCCCGCACCATCGTGTTCCTTGTGCCGTTCTGAGTTCACCGGTGTCAACCTTGTCCGCCGTAGACGGCGGCGCGTGAGGAGGTGGTGCAGTCAAAGATTCGGCCGATTTGAAATCGAGCTCTCCGCCGTTCAAAAATTTGAACCGATCGTTGTAAGTATCTTGAAATCGCTCAAAATAATTTTTAGAAATTTTTCTGGGATTTTTAGGGCCCCGGAGGACGCCTCACGCGCCACACGCGCCGCCGCAGGGCGAGTGGCTGCTGGAAACCGGTTTAACCGGTTTTCAACCGGTTCTGACCGGTTTGACCGATTTCAACCGGTTCGAACCAGTTTGACCGATCTGAAACGGTTTGACCGGTCTGAACCGGTTTGACCGGTCTGACCCGACCCGACCGTTGACCCGACCCGACCCGACCCGACCGTTGACCGTTGACCGTTGACTTTCTTTGACCAAAACTTAGAATGGCTTTGACCGAGCATTAAACGACCGTTAATCTTTTCCGAGTATACCTATCCTGATAGTTTTCGACGTGCCGAATCCGTTTCCGTGGTACGTTTTGTCAAATTCGAATCCGAAGGTCTCCAAATCTACGGTCAAAGTGGTTGACTTTGACTTTGACCAAGAATTTGAATTTTCGAAAAGTCATACTTTATGTTTTTCGACACCCTGATTCCGATTCCGCAATCCGTTTAGCCAAATTCAGACTCGAAATACCTCAAATTGATAGTCAAACCTGAAAAATGCGTATATACTTAAGAAGTTTAGCTTTGAACAATTAAATAGGATTTGAGACTGATAAATATTATTTGAAGGTACAAGAGACTCTCCGGATCGTTGACAGCTCGACCCAGCTCTTCTAGATCAGTTAAACCACGTGTGCCAGTATTCACCCGTTCGAAAACTGTAGCAGAGCGTGGTGAAACCAGCAATCAGTAGATTTGTTATTTGAATCTATTGTCGAGGTGTGTTCCCTAATTATTATTGAACTGTTTTATTGGTTTTAATATGTGGTACACCGAATTCATTGGTTATTGTTTTATGGATGCACCAATTTAATGTGACAATTTATGGAATATGGCTGCTATCAAATTTTTGTTTTGAAATGGTATATGATTACCATGTTTTTGGATTTATGGAATTTATGTCACGGTGTAATTGAATTTTGGAATTGAATTACGATGGAATAGCTCTGATCAAGCTAATTGGGCCTAATGTGACTCTTGAGGGCCCCAAGATGTTTCATTAGGTCGGCTTTCCTTTGCTGTGTGCTTAGGGTAAGCTATATGGACTTATTGACTTGGGCTTAAGGATACAAGCTTCAGAGCCTATCCTTAAGTCGGCTTTCTTTTTGCTATGTGCATAAAGTAAGCTATATGGAAAATAATTTTGGGAACTACTGATGGTGTACCAGAAAAGGGTTTAAACTATGATTTTCAAAAAGTTAAACTCTTTTACGAATTTGTGAGATTACTGGACTATGATTTGTACCTATTGTGATTTTATGGAAATGTTGGGACACACTGAGCCTAGCTCACCTTTTGAAAATGTTTCCCCCTTTCAGATACTGTCGGTTAGATACCTTGGTTCGAGCACTTGGAGGATCAACATATCTCTTGAAGTAAATCAGATTGTAATGTTCTTATCTGGCAAGTTGATTTTATTTTGGTGACATGGACCTTATTTTAAAATATCGGATTTTATAATGATAACTCTTTTGCTAATACTGCTCGGTTTATTGTGATTTTGAATTTGAAGACATGTTTTAAATTAAATTATTATTTATTTGTACTATATTTAAGAGTTGGATTTTGATAGTATAATTTGTTTATAATTTCATGTTATTTATAATGTGATTTTATATTGATGGAATAACGGTTGCGAAAAATGTCTTTAATAATCATAATGTGATCCACTAGACTTAGTCGAAACGCATAGGTCGGGTCTAGGGGGTTATACTATTCATATATTTATGTTTTTCTATTCAGATTATTTAATCGAATATTTTCCATGTTATTAATTGTGTTTATTTTATTCTTGATTCATGTACACGAATTTTACGACGAGGTCATGTCCAGAAATAAAATGTCGTTTGCCGCAACTTGTATGAATCGCTGAGAAAACAAATTGTGGATCTATAAAATATTTGATTTTTTTTATTTTTGTCTCAAATGGTTATACCTCTAACAACAAATTCATTTCAAAATTTAATCCAAAGCTATTGTCTCTCACGAAGAAAACATATCTCATACACCATGTTTTTTTTCTTCTTTTGATTGATGTGTTCCCTACTCGTCCGCATATCCAAAGCTATTGTCATGTTTATTGTTTATACACATGTCTTTTAGTGCATGCAGATTTGGTTGGTGGAAACTATTTTATTTGGATTAACCCTAGTTGATTTTTCCAAAGGTGTGAAAACAAGAAAATTAATTGTTGGACACTTGGGCTAACCCATAAGGCTCCTTTAGCACTATAAAAAGGGCACTCCTGATTGCACCATGCAAAGCAAAGAGCTCCACAATGTCTACTACATACTTGCTGGTTTTACTACTTGGAGTGGTGGCTCTCGCCACTCCTTCTTTTGGTACCTACGAATCACCCAACTATGGCAAATCACCTCCAACTTATCAACATAAGCCCCCTGTCTATGAACCACCAAAGAAAGAGAAACCAGAGCCTAAGCCGCCTGTCTATGAACCTCCAAAGAAAGAGAAGCCTGAACCCAAACCACCGGTCTATGAACCACCAAAGAAAGAGAAACCTGAGCCTAAACCACCGGTCTATGAGCCCCCAAAGAAGGAGAAACCCGAGCATAAGCCACCGGTCTATGAACCACCAAAGAAGGAGAAACCCGAGCATAAGCCACTAGTCTATGAACCACCAAAGAAGGAGAAACCCGAGCCTAAGCCCCCAGTTTATGAACCACCAAAGAAGGAGAAACCCGAGCCTAAGCCCCCAGTTTATGAACCACCAAAGAAAGAGAAACCTAAGCCTAAGCCCCCGGTCTATGAACCACCAAAGAAAGAGAAACCTGAACCCAAACCACCAGTCTATGAACATCCAAAGAAGCCACCAGTCTATGAACATCCAAAGAAGCCACCAGTACACGAGACTCCAAAGAAGCCACCGGTGTATGAACCACCTTACGGTCACTATCCAGGACACCCTCCATTGGGGAAGCCTTGATTTAATGGTCCCATCAGCTGGCAGCTATTATGGCTATTTAGATAGATTAGTAACCACAATAAAGAGTTGCTACCGAGTCATGTTATGTTTCCTCGTTATTCATGTAGTCATGTTTTCTTCCATGTCATGTCAGCGTGATTGCTGATGGATGTACTTGATGGATTTCCATACTGTTTCTTCTTGTTTTCCAATAAGAGTGTTTTTAACACATGATGATAGCACAACAATACAACAATACTCAAATTTGGAATAAGAAAGAACAACTCGCTAATACTTACTTTAGTCAAACACATCGGCGATTTCAGAAAAAAATTTATAGGTTAGGTCAATATAAACATAATAAAATTTTATCTAAAAAACTAATATATATTTTGATAACCTATTATTGAAAAAATAACAATATGTTAGTATGACATTTTTTAATTGTTTTTCAATCATGACATGGTATTATCTTATGCTGATACATCAACATCTTTTTAAAGACGAGAGACCAAAGTGTCGAAACGATCCTTAAGCTTTTTGGGCTATTGCGGGGAGCGATCCAACTTAATTTTAGGAAATATTGGGTTTTAAAATAAATGCATAAATAAATAAATTTGGAGTCGCCATTGACCTTTGGATTAGGTAGGTCGAATACCCAAAAATATCTTTTAAAATAATTTTAAGAAAAATAATCTTAAAAGATAAAAAGTGATATGCGTTTAACCAGAAATTTATTTTGAAAAGGGTTCGGGAGTCGGTTACGCGTGGGAAATGATGAACACTCCCACAACGCCCAAAATCGGTACCTAAGCGATTATACGTCATCTAAATGCTGAAATTTACAAATTTGATTATACATTTAAATTATAATCCTAAAAAAAAGGTTTTGAAAAGGGCATTATTTCATACGGACAATTCTTAAAAATACGCTCCTTGTTAGTTAAGGCATGTTTTTATGGATTCTCTATTCAAAAAATCATTACCATATTTTTCGTCAAATTATATATTTAATATATAACAAAAAAGTAAATAAAATGAAATAAAGAAAACAGTTGAGTATATAAAAAAGGGGTTATTTTGCATGGGTGATTATTGAAAACACATTCTTTGTTAGTCAAGCACGTTTACATAAACTTCCCATACAAGATAATATTCACTTAATTTTTCTAGTGAGAATACACGTATTTAATATACAAAAATCATTTGAATGTAAAAAATGTATTACTCTATACGAACAATTCTAAAAAGCACACTCCTTGTCAGTTAAGACACGTTTCCATAAATTCCTCATATAAAATAATACTACTTTAGTAAATGGAAGCAAACTATACGAAAACATATATACATATATATATAATAATATAAACTATATTATATACATGTTGATATATATGATGTCAATATATTAGAGATAAACCCAAGGAGGATTTAAAAAGAACAACACAAACACATCAAGCTCGAATGCAAATAAAAGAAGGTTAAACAACTATGTAAATGGATGATCGAAGTAAAAAGATGATAACTTTAAAGGTTAAACTATAAAACCAGCAAGGACTAGGGAAATCATTGTAAATATCATACAAACTAAGCACTGAAATCGTAATAAAACCATCGTCAACGTTCATGACTAAAATGGAAATTATTAAAATTTGAGGATTGAGTCAAGCATTCGGCTAGGGCTGTAAACGAGCCGAGTAAAGCTCAAGTATTGCTGAGCTCGACTCGAACTCAAAAAGTTTAAAATTAGGCTCGACTCGAAAATCAGCGAGCTAAAAATTATCAAGCTCGGCTCGAACTCAAAATATAATATTGAAACTCGACTCGAACTCGAAAAGGCTCAGAAGCTCGAACTCAAACTCGAATTTGAACCTACAAAAATCTTATATTACATTTAAAAATATATTTTTAAAAATTTATAATTATCAATAATGTATTTTTAATATATTTTTAATAATGTAATTTTAAAAAAAATCTAAAATTATAATATAATATTTTTTTCGAGTAGCTCGTTTTAGCTCGTTAAGAATTCGAGTCGTTTGAGCTCGAGTCGAGTTCATTCGATTCAAGTGTTGATCGAGCTTTGACTGAGTCGATCTCGAGTAGCTCGCGATATGTCTCGTCTTATTTACAACCCTACATTCGGCCAAAGCATATAAATGTGGACAATGACTGAAACAAAAACATAATGAAACTTAAAACGCAAATTAAAATAAATGAAAATTCATTTCAGTGACCAAAATGTAAAGTTACAGGACTCTAGGGCTACAACGTGACGGATTGAAATTATGGGGGATCTCACGTGATTTATCCCTGCCCACAAAATCGCGTCCCCCACAGCTAAAACGACGCCGTTTCTAATTGGGTATATATACCCAAGCCCAAAACCAAAAATGATTAAACAAACTCATTTTAACAAAACCCTTTCTCTTTATAAAGAGAGAAATCTCTTTTCTATCTGCCTTCTCTCCTCTCCAATCCTTGTCGGAGGAGGCCGAAAGCCTCCGGCCACCGCTCACAGGAGCACTCCTTCGCCACGGCGGTCGGAGATCTATAAAACCCACTCAAAATGACGCTTGACCTTCCTTAAACCCAAAAACAAACACCACTCCACCTAGAAATACCCCTATCATCCTAGATCTAAAAGAAACGAATGGATTACCTTAATTTTTGACGGCCCCTCCTTTCTCCGGTGGTTAGAAGTTCAGCTTCGGGTGGTAAGTCTCTCTCCCTTCTCTTTTTGTTTTCTTTTTTGTTCTTCTCCCCCCCCCCCAAAGTCCCATCTCTCTCTCCTTTTTTGCTCGTCTGATTGTTGATGGTTGTTTTCCCTTTGGTTCGGTTTTGGCTCCATTATATATTAAAAACCCCCTTTTTCTTTCATATTTAGTGTTGCATGCTTCTGGTAAGGGTTTGACCCTTTGTTCTTTTTTGTTGTTTTGCTATTTTCGTGCTAGGGGTTCTGACCAATGATGGTAGTTCAGCGGGGATAATGCCCTATCCCAAACGGAGGTGACGTGGGTTAAATAGGGGGTAAAAAAATCACCCCGATGCCTTTTGTCTTCTTCCGATGACCAGTGTAAAATCTGGCGACGGTGACAAGTCTCGGGAACCGGTGAGTCACGGACAAGCATCTTGGACGGGTGCGTGTAGGGATGATTGACGTGTGGCGGTGGCAGGCTTGGTGTGTGGTGGCAGATTGGTTTAGGTCAAACCCCTAATATTAGGTTAATCCAGACCGTTAGATCAAATATGATCCAACGACTGAGATGCAGCTGCTGTGTATCCAAAATGGTGAAAACCCTAGCCCTCTCCTGAACCATACCTAGATTCGGCTCCCTGTTTTGGGCCCCGTACAAAATGGGCATCTACACAAAGCATAACCAAAATGTAATATTTGTGTGATTTAAAATAAATAATAATTGAGTGACCAAAATAAAAACTAAATAATAAATGAGTGAATTAATAAGTAATTTACCCTTTTTTGGGCATAAGGGGCAATGTCTTAGGTAGGCCTAGGCCTAGATACGTCCTAGTCAAACAAAAATCGCATTCGAAACATCCTCATTGTACACAACTCTCAATCTCCAAAATATGACTATTCATCATCTTCTTCAACCCGTCTATAAATTTTACAATAAGGGATAAACTATCATATATCACTACAATTCCATTTATCCCATAAATCATTTTAAAGGAAATAAACTAAAATTGTAATATTTCAGGGAGAAATATATAATTTTACCATTATAAACGGGAGTTCACCTCTCAAGATTACGTTCAAACTTCAAACCACAAGATTAGCAATATGATGTGAAAGTTTGCATAAATTATAAAATATAAAGGGATTAAAACCTGAATTCATCATTTTCCACCCTGCAAACACAAGTTTCTTTAGTGGATGAAGACGAGCCCCATGCAAAGGGTGTTTAGTGGACAATATTTCTAAGACTTTTCTCCCAAACAAATCTGTTGAATTTTTGTTAATAAATTTTCGACTCATTTAAAAGAAGTTCTGTAAAATTATTGTCTATGTTATTATTTTTCTAAAAAAAATCTAAATTTAGTAATATTTATTTATAAAAACTTATTTGAATTCAAAATATTAAAAAAAATAAAATTACAATGTAACAAGCAACCCTAGTGATTAAATGAATGATTATTATTCTTAGATGTCCTGAGTTTGAGTATATGTCATTATAGCGTATTTAATCGTTCATTATCAGATGGTTGAGAGATTTTAGAACATATACTACTACTTATAATAATCCTAAACTAGTAAAAATCAAAATAATTTTTTTATAGCTAGAATCATTCCTTAAATCATTATTTATGATATAATCATGTTATATTATATGATTATTAAAATTATATATATATTAATAATGCATAATTATACAAATTTCCACGTCATTAAATATGCTATATATTTATATATCGTATCAAATCATATTTATGTTGTGTCGGAAAATTTCAATTCCCATATTGACTATGAAATCGTGTTTACCTAACTATCGGCACCTAGTCCATGCAAGGTTCTCGACGTCCCCACCATCCTGTTCGAGAATATGCTTGAAAAATTCCATCTCAGTAAATAACTGGAGGTTTGACAAACAAGATTGATGTCAATGTGACACTACTACTGTCAAATCTTTGAAATAATTTGTCTTTTACTTTTACCGTCTTGTTTTGTTCTGTTCTCGTGTTCGAAAGCTAAGCAATATTATCTGCTCAAGATAATAAATAAAGTTATATTCGAGTTTGTTTATTTATTTTTAAGTTAATTATATTTGATTTGTATTGATTTAAATTTTTAATATTATATATTTGTTTAGCGTTCGCTTACATATTCATTTAACGCTCATTTAATGTTGGGCAATCAACACTATCTTTTTACTTTTTATTTGTAAGCGGAAGGAAAATGGTGGAATTACACCATAATTTCATCTAATATATTATTATTTTTCTCGTCCGTGGAGATATGCAAGACTGGGTCACATTAAATCTTTTGCCTCTTGTGCATGTCTTATTTTATATTGATATAACTTTGGTTATTTTTACTTACGAAATTTTAACAAAAATCATATAAATATATAAAAATAATAATAAATTATTTTTAATGGTAAAATGGATTATTCAAATCCACCTAAACTTTATCTAGTTTTAGCTCATTCAAATTATAAAATTTAATTACGAACCGACGGACACATCTAGACATGCATGTCATGGTGAAATACAAGGTGACGAGGAAATTAGCCTTTTGATATTTTAAAGTTGGATTTTGGTGAGAGTAAAGCCAAGGAAATTCAATGCTTTCTAACAACTTATTTTATCTTCTTCACTAGTGTATACCTAACCTGACCTTATGTTGCTAATTAAGTTTATTTATGTCTACTTTGACCTTTAAGTACAACTTCCATCCACTACGAAAATGAAAGAGAGTTATCAGAAGGCAGCGTTACCACTATTTCGCTTGCGCTATCGTGGTCTCGGACCGCTATTTGAAACCCTTCTCATACATCTTTGTTTATACTCAAGTTATGCGCTTATATTTATGAACCGTGTAAAGTATAGTAGAGTAAAAGTGTGTTGTTGATCTTTTAAAATTTTACGTTCGAATATTTTTATGTACATGTTACAAGTTATATAATTCGCGATGGGACGACGATATTATTAAAAGAGTCTCAGTGATATTACCCGAATTTGAGTCAAAATGTTGGCACATGGAAATGAGAGTGGTAGTTGAAGTTTACACCTCCATTTTTGACAATTTTGTACCTACAAAAAAACAATTCATCCAAACCTGTTGTCTTCCGAAATAATTTTTTTTTTCAAATTCAATATTAATTATCGTTTATTTCACATCGTATTATTACATAATACACATTAATGTTTACATGAGAGTCAACAAATTTTATAACGATTTTACTAATATGTGATGTGATTAACATATATTGATAATTTAAGAATAAAATTAGAATATTTAAAAATTTAAAAATAAATTTAAAAATGAGAATTATAATTATTATTCTATTAATAGTTTAGACCGAAGAGTGGATTAAGTTATGTAATTGTGAAATTTTTGAAAAAATGTCGAAATTTTGTTCAATGCTTTCCAATAGTTATATCAGTAATTTGATCTTTGAAAAGTTATAATAGAAGAAAAATAAGTGTGTGAAAAGTCACACATGTGGTAAAGTTAAAATGTAATATTCATAATTGATTTCTAGGCCGCTTATGAGCTATCTACTTTTTTCACCTATGGTATTATTTTAGGCATAATGTCAAAAGTAGCCCTTAATGTTTACCAAAATGATCATTTTGATCCTTTTTGTTTGAAGCATTTTACCCCAACGTTTCACTTTATGGCAAAAAGCTCTATTTATAGATGAAAACTATTACTCCATCCGTCTCATAAAAAATGTCTTTTATTGACTTTTTAAAAGTCAATGTTTTTTAAAAATTGACATGATTATTTTAAATAATCAAATTTTTTAAAATATATATCTGAAAATTACTTGATTGGAGGTTTATAAAATATATTTTTACATATTTTTATCAATAATAAATTTTTAATAATAATTGGTCAATGTTTAGAAAAAAATGCCCAAAAAAAGTCTATAACTGACATATTTTATGGGACAAAAGGAGTAGCTAACACACAATTAAAGATTTAAAATAGGTGTCTTTTTTAACCTAAAATGAAATATTGAGGGTTAAAATGCCTCATAAAAAAAGAATAAGGGACAAAGCGATAATTATATCAAATATTAAAGACCTTTTTACCATAAAATGAAACGCCTCATAAAAAAAGAATAAGGGACAAAGCGATAATTATATCAAATATTAAAGACCTTTTTACCATAAAATGAAACACTGAGGGTCAAAATGCAACAGAAAATAGAATAAGGGGTAAAATGAATATTTTAGTAGTACTAAATGTCAATAATGATCATTAGGTGAAAAAATCAGCTTCATGTACCAAGTACCAACCGGACAGAATTAGGTAACGATAAGCAAATTGGGAGAAAAAAAAGTATTCGGACACATCTCATTAGTTATTACCGACAAATATATTAGAGATTAAAATTTTGAAAATAAAATTAAATAAACTTAAATTGGAGTAATATTTTTATAATAAAGTTTAAAAATATTTTATTTAAATTAATGTATCATACACATACATTTTCAAATTGTATACCATGCCAATATTTTCTTTTATATATATATATATATATATATATTTTTCATGTCTTAGCGTTGTAAAGCAATTGTATCCGCATGGTTCAAAATTTCAACTAAGTGGGATCGGAATGGACCAAATTATATTTATGAATTACTCAAAGGCTTTAATAACACTTAGCTGGTTATTTCCAAAGGTGAAAAAACTAACACTTGGGCTAACCCATAAGGCTCCTTTAGCACTATAAAAAGGGGCACTTCTGATTGCACCATGCAAAGCAAAGAGCTCCACAATGTCGACTACATACTTGCTGGTTTTACTACTTGGAGTGTTGGCTCTCACCACTCCTTCTTTTGGTACCTACGAATCACCCAACTATGGCAAATTACCTAAGCCCCCTGTCTATGAACCTCCAAAGAAAGAGAAACCCGAGCCTAAGCCACCGGTGTATGAACCACCAAAGAAAAAGAAACTTGAGCCTAAGCCCCCGGTCTATGAACCACCGAAGAAAGAGAAGCCACAACCCAAACCACCGGTCTATGAGCCCCCGAAGAAGGAAAAACCCGAGCCTAAGCCACCGGTCTATGAACCACCAAAGAAAGAGAAACCCGAGCCTAAGCCCCCAGTTTATGAACCACCAAAGAAAGAGAAACCTAAGCCTAAGCCCCCGGTCTATGAACCACCAAAGAAAGAGAAGCCTGAACCCAAACCACCAGTCTATGAACATCCAAAGAAGCCACCAGTACACGAGACTCCAAAGAAGCCACCGGTGTATGAACCACCTTACGGTCACTATCCAGGACACCCTCCATTGGGGAAGCCTTGATTTAATGGTCCCATCAGCTGGCAGCTATTATGGCTATTTAGATAGATTAGTAACCACAATAAAGAGTTGCTACTATGTTTCCTCGTTATTCATGTAGTCATGTTTTCTTCCATGTCATGTCAGCGTGATTGCTGATGGATGTACTTGATGGATTTCCTATACTGTTTCTTCTTGTTTTCCAATAAGAGTGTTTTTAACAAGTTGTATAAAATTATTGCCTATGTTATAATCACGTTAAATTATATAATTATTAAAAATTTAAATTAATGAGGTGAGATCTAGTTACACATTATAAAATTAAAAGATTTTACATTAATTTAAGATCATTAAATAAGTAAAAATAAATTATTAATACTAACAGAAGAAATGAGAAAATATTCAAAATGGTTTCAACTATTTATTTTTATTCATCTCACAATCTTAAATTAATGTTATATATTTTAGTTATGAAATGACCATCCAGTTCAGTTGGTATAGCACAAGGTTCTTAACCTTGGGGTCGTGAGATCGAGTCCTATGAAGGGCATTTCATAATTCAGAGGTCTCCTACGGAAGCTGCTCTCAACTTGGTGTTGGGACAGCCTACTATCCTACCTCCCCTACCCCATTACATATGGGAATAAGGGTCAGCTAATTAATTTTAGTTAATTGTATCACATGCCCTTCAATTATGACTCTTATTTTAAATTGGGTCTCTAAACTTTTAAACATGTCAATTTCATCCCCAAACTATGATTTAAATACTAAACTGGACCTCAAATTTTTAACTATTTCAATTTCATCTCAAATTATACGTATATACTAATCAGTGGCGGGTGTACATTGTTTCCAGGGTGGTGAATTTTCTTCGGTTACTTATTGATTTTATTGTTTGTGCCCACCCTGAAATTTTATTTGTGTCCACTCTATATAAAAATTCTCTAGTATTAATATATGTGTGCCCACCTTGAAAAATATTTATAGATCCGTCACTATACTAATCATATCCCTTGCTGATAAAATTTTTAGGCCAAGTTATTTATTATATGTTTGAAAAGAATAAAATTTAGGTTAAATTATGATTGAAAGTGATTATATAATTGGATGAATTTAGGGATGAAATTAGAAGATTCAAAAGTTTGGAGAATAATTTAGAATGAGAGTCATAGTTTGGGAATGAAATTGAAATATTTAAAAGTTTAAGAATAAATTTAGAATAAAATTCATAATTCAATAATGAAATTAAAATATTTAAAAGTTTAAGGATAAATTTAGAATAAAAATAATAATTCAATTATGAAATTAAAATATTTAAAAATTTAAATACTAATTTAAAATAAAACTCAATATCTTTATATATAGTATCAAATCGTATTTACGTTGTGTCGGAAATATTCAATTCCATCTGGACCATGAAATAGTTATTACCTGCCTATGGGCACCTAATCCATGCCAGGTTCTCCACGTACGTCCCCACCAACCTGTTCGAGAATATGCTTGAAAAATTCCATCTCAGTAAATAATTAGAGGTTTAAAGTGACAAACAAGATAGATGTCAATGTCACACTACTACTGTCAAATCTTTGAAGTAATTTGTCTTTTACTTTTACCGTCTTGTAATGTGTTTTGTCTTGTTCTTGTGTTCAAAAGCTAACCAATATTGTCTATCTGCTCAAGTTCGTTTAAACGAATATGAATAAGATTTTAAGTTCGTTTAATTAAATGAACGAACATGAACAAAGGTCTCGTTCGTTTATTTACGTTCGTGAACGTTCGATTATATGTTCGTTTATGTTCGTTCATTTATGTTCATTTATGTTCGAACAGAGGGCAAGTTGAATATGTTACGAAGATTATTGAAGTTGTTTCGATTTCAAGAAGATTGTTTTGTTGAATAAATTAACTTTAAGACTTTATTATGTTCATATAGCTTATTTATGATTTATGTATATTTTTGTCGTATTCGAACAAATTAACTCTAAAGTTACAAGTTATATTAATGAATTTTAAGTTGTTATTCTTGTTGTTTACTTTTTTTTTACATTCATTTGCTGTGTTCGAATAAGTTTTTGTGTGGGTTTGTGTTGTTCATTTATGTTTGTTTATTATGTTCGTTTATGTTCGTTCGTTCGTGTTCGTTTATTAATTAAATGAACGAACATGAACAAGTTATATTACTTAATGAACGAACATGAAAAAAAAATTGTTCGTTTATATTCGTATTCGTTTATGTTCGTTTATTTATTAAATGAACGAACATGAACATACTTCCGTTCGTGTGCGTTTCTGTTCGTTTACAGGCCTAATTTTGATAGTGTATTTAGGGGCGTAAATCAATAGAAATTAAATCAATAGAATCGTATTCGTATTTATTTATTTATTTATAAAGTAATTGTATTCTATTCGTATTTATTTAAATTTTTAATACTATGTTTGTATTTGTTTTAGCATTCACATACATATTTGTAAACCAAAGAAAAATAGTGAAATTATACCATATTTTTATTTAATGGATAATTATTTTTCTCATCCGTAGAGATAAGTAATGCTAAATCACATCAAATCTTTTAACTTTTGTGTATGTCTTATTTTAAGTTGATATCACTTTGTTTATTTTTACTTATAAATTTTTAACAAAAATCATATAAATGTACACATATATTAAACTAATAAATTATTTTTAATGGTAAAATGGATTATTCAAATCCACCTAAACTTGATCTAGTTTAGCTCATCCAAATTATAAAATATAAGGACGAGATTCAACTACTTTTTTCCTTGGCACCGACAGACACATCAAGACATGCATGCATGTCAATGTCATGGTGAGATATAAGGTGACGAGGAAATTCGCATTTGATATTTCAAAAGTTGGAATTTGGTGAGAGTAAAGCCATAGAAATTCAATGCTTTCTAACAACTTATTTTATCTTCTTCACTAGTGTATACCTAACTTGACCATATGTTGCCAAGTTTATTTATGAATGCTTTGACCTTTAACCACTACTTCCACCCGACACGAAAACGAAAGAGATATATTAAGAACGATATAAGTTCAAATAATTGTAATGTTTTAGGTATATAATTTATGATAAAGGTAGTGAGGAAGTAATTACATCGTCAAAGTGTAAAACCAGAATGCATATTGTTTATTGAACTATAACACTACTTATATACAAGTGTTTACAGCCAGCCTTTATAACTGCTCAACAGCTAACAACTAACATTTAACAATTGTCCCTAACAGCTTTCCTAACTGTACACATCAGCTAACAACTTCATCATTCAACATTCTCCATACTTCTTCTTTCTCCCAAAGAAAAGATTGCACATTCACACTGGCTTTAAACACTTCAAACCGAGTAGCAGCTAATGGCTTTGTGAATCCATCAGCAACCTGATGACTTCATGGCACATAGTTCATCAACACTTGCTTCAATGCCATCTTCTCAGGAACAAAGTGAACATCAAGCTCAACATGTTTATTCTTTGCATTATAGACATGATTAGTTGTCATGGCTACAACACTGCTGTTATCGCACCAAACTATTGGAATTTTCTGCCTTGTAACACCCAAATCAATTAAAAGAGCATACACCCATGTTGTTTCAGCAGTAACATCTGTTACACTTCTATACTCAGCCTCCATAGTCAACCTGGAAACTGACTTTTGTTTCCTCGAGTTCCACATTACAAGATTATCACCTATAAACACACAATAGCCAGAGACAGACTTGCGATCATCAGTGTTTGTAGCCCAATCAGCATCAGCAAAGGCTACTACATTGAATCCTGCCACTGCAGGTTCTATGACCAATCCATGATTAATTGTTCCCACCAAATACCTCAAAATCCTCTTAACTGCAACAAGTTGTTCTTATCTTGGAGCATGCATGTATTGTGCTGCCTTATTAACACTGAAGGTAATGTTTAGACGAGTGTGACAAGCATATAATAATGCACCTACAATGCTTCGATACTCATAGGCATCCTGAAGCAACACCCCCGCATCTTGACCCAACTTAGCAGACTCAAGCATGGGTGTAGATGCAGGATTAGCAGTGCTCATTTTGTCTTCATCAACAGCTCTAGGATAAACTTCCTTTGGCTAAGAATTAATGAGCTACCACAACAATTAACTTTTATGCCCATAAAATAATGTAGATCACCAAGGTTCTTCAGGGCAAATTCACTTCCAATCAATTTTACTACTTCTTCAATCTTCTTGTTGAAACTTCCAGTCAACACTATATCATCAACATACATGAGTATGTAAACACATTGACCATCTTCCCAACAAACAAACAACGATGCATCTGCTAAAGACTCTTTAAACCCAATCTTAACTAGGCAGTTCTTCAGTTTGTCATGCCAGTTTCGAGGGGCTTGGCGTAAACCATACAATGCCTTTTTTAACCTGCACACCAAGGGACTACCATCAGCAACTACTTGCTCAAAACCAGGTGGCTGCTGCATGAACACCTCTTCATGCAGATCACCCTGCAGAAACGCATTGTTCACATCCACCTGGCGTAATTGCCAGTCATTCGTAACAGCTAATGAAAGAATTACATTAAACGTTGCAAATCTGACAACTGGACTGAATATTTCACCAAATCATGTCCTGGCACTTGAGAAAAACCTTTAGCTACTAATCTAGCTTTATACTTGCTAATAGAACCATCAGAGTTCTTTTTCAATTTGAACAACCACTTACACCCCATCACTGACCGTCCTTCAGGTAGTTTCACTAGGGTCTACATACCATTCCTCCTTAAAGCTTTAACCTCTGCATGACCTGCTGCTCTCCAATGAGGTGACTGAATTGCTTCATGAATATTAAGAGGTTCCATGTCATCATAGCTAGCCACATACAACTTAGGCTTAAATATCCCACAATTACTCATTGTCAGCATCGAATGTCAATTCAACGAACTAGCATCATTTCCATCTCTTAAAGGGGCAACATTGTCAAATAAATCAGGTACTGCCACATGATGTCTTTGATTTGCTGATTCAACAGCTTCAGCTGCACCAACTTCACCACCTTCATTTTGTTGAGTTGCAGCTTCTAGGGAAGTTTCACCCATGTCAACTATGACCTGACCCATATGACCAGAGTTTCCATCCATATTGTCTTCACATGCACTAATTACTTTATGTGGAACAACTTCAGTCAAGCCAGCCAGATTCATATCATCAGAAGCCGTTCCTTGACCTGCACCAGCCGTGTTGACTCGAAATTGCCTTATATCAGTAACAACCTCAAGTTCTGTAGAGCTTCATTTATTATATACAAATGTATTACTCGATCCTTCAAACCCTATAAATGGAAAGGTAAACTCATCAAAAATGACATGTCTGAAACCATTTATCCTACCACTAGCTGCTAAACACATGTAGCCTTTGTGCTGAGGGTTGTAACCAAGGAATGTACATGGATGAGAATGAAATTCAAGTTTGTGCTGCTGAAACAACCTCAAGTGAGGAAAACATTTACATCCAAAGACTCTCATGAAATCATAATTTGGCTTCTTTCCCAACAATTCTCATAAGGTGACAGCCCATCCAAAACCTTAATAGGAAATCGATTGATAAGAAATACTGCAATAAAAGCTGCATAATACAAATAACGCAAGGGCATAACAACTTGTGCTAGCAAAACCAAGGCAAGCTCAATGATGTGTCGATGCTTTCTTTCTACCACACCATTCTGCTTAGACGTATGGGGGCAAGCAACACGATGTACAATCCCTTCTTTTAATAACACAGATGACAGACTGCGATACTCTCCACCCCAGTCACTTTGTACAACCTTCACAGACAGCCCAAACTGAGTTGCAACCATTTGCTGAAACACCTTGAACGTGTTTACTGCCTGCGATCGTTCTTTCAAAAAATAAACCCAAGTGTGTCTTGAATAAGCATTAACAAATGACAAATAATAGTAATAACCATTTGAAGCTACATGAGTTGGTCCCCATATATCAGTGTACACAAGTTGAAAGGGTTCAATATAGACAGTCTTGGAATGACAGAAGGGTAACTTATGGCTTTTGCCAATGCAACACGCTTTACAAATTTTATTCACATATTTATTAACTTGTACAGCAATAGCTTTGAATACACTAGCAACTATATCATATGTTGCATGCCCTAACCTTCTATGCTAAAGGCTGTAAACATCACCAACTGTAGCAACATTTACAAAGGCATTTTTACAAACACTCGACATAGTAGTATTAGGAAACACATAAAGTCCCTCTCGCACTCTTCCTTGAAGAAACACCTATCCATTAACTGCATCACGAACACCCATTGTTTTCCTTAACAAACTTGAACACATATAACAAATTTTGTGTTATGCCAGGTACATGAAGTAAATCATTAACTAGCATCACTCTAGAAGCAGACTTCATGACCGTACTGCCAAACAAATTGACAGGTATTGAAGCACCATCACCCACAACTAGCTTACATGGACCACTGCAACCAGTTTTACGAGTTATAATATCTGCATCTGGAGTGACATGGTGGGTAGCTCCATAGTCAATAACCCACTGATCCTGCTCAGCCACTGATGCATCAGCACTGGTTGAAGCATGAAGTCGAGACCCTTCAAAGAACACATATGTGCACACTTATCATACGCAGCAGTATGAGCCTGAGCAGGTTCTTCATCATATCTGGGTTGATTGTTACTAACAACCTGAAACGATTCATCATAATTGTACCAACAACGATCAACTAAGTGACCAATTTTACGACAAAAGTAACACTGAACACGCGACATGCCTCATCCTCGACCTGCTCGACCACCAGACCTGCCACCTAACCGAGCAGCAGTCATATGATCTCTATCATAGCTTGAATAAGACCGTTTGGAGTAACCACCTGAACCAGCCCCACGAGCAATATGAGCCACAAACATCACCGTTTCTTCTTGAGCTGCAAAACCAGTGATCTGTATCTCTGCATCCATCAGCATAGTACAAACCTTATCTAAGGGCAACATGTCACTGCTCGACGTAATAACATCCATAAACGGCTGATATTCACTCGGTAACCCTTTCAAAATGCTGGCAATATGTCCTACAAGACGAATCGGGCTTCCACATAAAGCCAAAACATCACAAATTTCTTTGACTTTAGCAATGTAAACCCACATATTGTCTTCTGTTTTCTTAAGAGATTGAAGTTTACAATGTAAACTCATCACCGAGGTTGAAGACCTAGTTGCAAAGTATTGCAACACCGTAGCCCATATCGATGCAGCTGTCTCAACTCCCACAAACTGAGATAGAAGATTTGGACTAATGGTAGATAGTAACCATAACGTTAACGCACTGTCTTGGGTTACAAAATCATCGTAAGCTTCATTGGGAACCAAGCTGCCATTTTTATCAACAACCATCTCCGGTGGAGATTGCATAGCACCGGTGAGAAGATGCTCAAGTCAATGACTGCGAACAGTAAATAAAACTTGTTGTTTCCACAACAAGAAATTTGTTTCATCCAATACCATATTGATTTTCTTGTTAGTGAACATCGAATCACAACATTCAATAGAAAAAAAGCAAGAATCACATAAAGATTCGTTAATCAACCAAGAACACCATACCGAACTTATTGAGCAACCACCTTTCACGCTTAACAAGAACGCTATGAGTTACGCAACAAGAAACACGAGGCTCCAGGAACTTATGGCGATTGATACCAAGTGAGGAAGTAACTACAACGTCAAAGTGTAAAACCAGAATGCATATCGTTTATTCAACTATAACACTACTTATATACAAGTGTTTACAGCCAGCCCTTATAACTGCTCAACAGCTAACAGCTAACATTTAACAACCGTGCCTAACAGCTTCCCTAACTACACAACTAAATGTACACATTAGCTGACAACTTCATCATTCAACAGAGGTTAGTGCAAATTAAAGTGGGAGTTAAAGTGAACGAAGTGGGTGTGTTAGTGGAACTTCAGGATCCGATGGATGTTGATTCTGAATAGGATTCCTTCAAAGGATCTCCTTGTGTCTCGGGGTTTGAATAGAGAAGGATTTGACTGTATGTGTTGCTGGTGTGGGTCAAAGGTTGAGGAGATTAATCATGTGTTTCTAAAATGTTTTGTGATGTCAAATTTTTTGTGGGAGCTAGCTGATTGGTGGAACTTGAGTTGGCAGGAGTTTAATTGTATGGTGGAGATGTTAAATTTCTGTTTTGCAGTAAATCTAATTGCAAGTTTGAAAGGTGTATGGTTGGTTTGTATTGTTGTAGCGTTGTGGAGTGTATGGTTAACGCGTTCTTAATCTTGGAAGTATACACCTCCATTTTTGACAATTTTGTACCTACAAACAATTCATCCTAACCTATTGTCTTCTAAAAGTAAAATGTACTATGAAATAGGGACAGTAATAATATATTGCAATCACCATTAAAATCGTATTATTTTATTTACTTATAGAGAACCGACAATTTAAAAGAGGTTATGATGTCTTTTCATTTATGCACTTTGAATTAACCTTAGGCCCGAACTAATTTACATTAAAAAAATCGTTGTTGTTTTTAAATATTACTTCGAGCAATAGCGATTGTAATTAAGTGATTGAGTATTCACTATTAAATGGTTAAGGGTATTTAGAATAAATATTATTTTATAATTATCTTAGTTTAATAAAAAATAATATCTAATCCAATAAGAGTTTATTGTATCATACATAATTAAAATTAATCTTCAAATTTTTAAATATTTCAATTTTATCCTTAAATTATAATCTATAATTGATTTATATTTTTTCACCTATTATACTATTTTATTATTACTAAATGTCAATAATGACCAGTAGGTGAAAAATCAGCTTTATGTCCCAAGTTCCAACCAGACAGAATTAAATAATATAAGCAAATTGAAAGGGAAAAAAAAAGTATTCAGCCACCTCTCATTTGTCATTACCGACAAATAAGCACAAGGGAAATGTGGGTTCTAAAAGAGTTGTACTGCATCAACATCATTTAAAATTGTATATTATATTTATTATCAACTGATTTAATAAGATGAAATATTAAAAATTTTAAATATATTAAATCAAACGACCATATTAGTTAAAGAATCGTTGTTGTTCATTGAGTCTCGAGTTTGAGCACGCAAAATGTTCCAACAAATAAAAATTGTAGCTAAAGTTTTTTATATTATGCCCTTATTTCCGAATGTGTGAAAACCAACACTTGGGCTGACTATAAGGCTCCTTGACCACTATAAAAAGGGCACTTCTGATTGCACCATGAAAAGCAAAAACCTCCATGATGTCCACTACATACTTGCTGGTTTTGCTACTAGGAGTGGTGGCTCTCACCACTCCCTCTTTTGGTACCTACGAGTCACCCGACTATGGCAAACCACCTTCTCCTGTTTACAAGCCACCCTATGGCAAATCACCTCCAAATTATGAACCACCAAAGAAAGAGAAACCTGAGCCTAAGCCACCGGTCCATGAGCCACCAAAGAAAGAGAAGCTTGAACCCAAACCACCGGTCTATGAACCCCCAAAGAAAGAGAAACCCGAGCCTAAGCCACCGGTTTATACACCTCCAAAGAAAGAGAAGCCTGAACCCAAACCACCGGTCTATGAGCCCCCAAAGAAAGAGAAACCCGAGCCTAAGCCACCGGTTTATACACCTCCAAAGAAAGAGAAGCCTGAACCCAAACCACCGGTCTATGAACCCCCAAAGAAAGAGAAACCCGAGCCTAAGCCACCGGTTTATACTCCTCCAAAGAAAGAGAAGCCTGAACCCAAACCACCGGTCTATGAGCCCCCAAAGAAAGAGAAACCCGAGCCTAAGCCACCGGTTTATACACCTCCAAAGAAAGAGAAGCCTGAACCCAAACCACCGGTCTATGAGCCCCCAAAGAAAGAGAAACCCGAGCCTAAGCCACCGGTTTATACACCTCCAAAGAAAGAGAAGCCTGAACCCAAACCACCGGTCTATGAGCCGCCAAAGAAACCACCAACGTATGAGCCTAAGCCCCCAAAGCCACCGGTTTATGCACCACCAAAGAAAGAGAAGCCTGAACCCAAACCACCAGTCTATGAGCCTCCAAAGAAACCTCCGACGTATGAACCTAAACCACCAAAGCCACCGGTCTATACACCACCGAAGAAAGAGAAGCCTGAACCCAAACCACCAGTCTATGAACATCCAAAGAAGCCTCCAACGTATGAGCCTAAGCCACCAAAGCCACCGGTTTATACACCACCAAAGAAGCCTCCAGTGTATGAGCCACCTTATGGTCACTATCCAGGACACCCTCCAATGGGGAAGCCCTAATTGAATGGTCCCATCAGCTGGCAGCTATTATGGCTATTTAGATAGATGAGTAACCATAATACAATAAGAGTTGCTACCTAATCATGTTTAGTTTCCTTGTTCGTCATGTAGGCATGTTTTCTTCCATGTCATGTCAGCGAGATTGCTGATGGATGTACTAGTTGGATTTCCTATTCTGCATCTTCTTGTTTTTCAATAAGAATATATCCTGACTTCTAAATATATTTCAAATATGCCAACTAAATTATTTTCCTGTATTCTCATGCACGTGCATACCTTTTTGGTCATCCAAAATAGCTCCATACCAACTCAATTATCTTAACACAAATGTTATAAAAATGAGTAAACTATACGTTTAATACCTAAACTATCAATTTTGATTCATTTTAATATCGAAACTTTCAAAAAATTTAAAATCATACATAAAGTTTAGTTTTTGTTTTATTTTAGTATCGTCGTTCAAAATTGAAAATGTAGGTATTAAAACGGATAAAAATTGATAGTTTAGGTACTAAACGCGTTAAATTTTTTATGATGAAGGTACTAAAATGAAATAAAAACTAAACGTTAGGGATGATTTTGAAAAAATTAAAATTTAGGTACTAAAACAAACCAAAATTAATAGTTTAAGTATTAAATGTGTAGTTTACCTTATATAAATTGATCATTCCGCTGAACAATGTGAATATTTTTCTGCATTATTTTAGCAAAAATCTTATGTTTTGTTTATATGATGCAGTTGATGAATGATTAATAATCTTGCTAATCATTTTAACACAAAGAAATGGAATAATGATAATTCAAATAATGAGAATAATTATATCATGCTAATCTTATATTTATATATTTTTTTGCAAATAAAAACAGTTAGTTTATTCAAATTGATGAAATATCTAATAATTAAGGTTTATAACCATCGTTGTAAACTAAACACATAATTATGACATATTCATATTACAATTGAATTAAGAAATTAGCCACTTGATATCATAAGGACCATATAAAGAAAAAGTTAAAAATACATAAAAGAAAACTTGAACAAAAGATATATATACGAACAAATATAACTACATCAGTAAAAGAGCCACAATATGAGATCAAACTATTGAAAGATCACCGACCAGTGGGCTATCCATAAATTTAAAAATGGGGGTCCAAAATTTTAATTTTCGTTTCTTAAAAATAATGGGTATGCAAAAATTGTAATTTTTTTTTCTTTTTTCCTTAACATATTAAGCTAAATTTAACCACTTTTTAAAAATAATAGGGATGCACTTAGCCCCTATGGGGGCTTAGTGCATCCGCCACTGCCACCGACAATTGCAAATCAGTGTCGAACGTTGTGAGAGAACTCTCTCTAAACGCAAGCTACGTATCCAAATTTAATCTGAGGATCTAAATAAGAGAATATCAATAGGATAATAAATAAACGTCATCTTGATCAGTCAAGTGTCATCAAATCCAACTTTAAAAAAATTTAAAAATATAGCAAAATAATCGAAAATATACCAACAAATGGAAATAAATATATCATAAATATAGAGAAAAACATGTTATAGAAAGATAATCATATTTAAATATATTATATATTTATATATTCAAATACATTATATATTTATATATAGTATCAAATCATATTTATTTTTAAGGTAAACTACGCCAATGGTCACTGTTGTTTGGGTAAGTTTTTATTTTCACCACCAATGTTTAAAAGTTACAAATAGGTCACTAACGTTATCGTTTGTGACAAAATGGTCACTGGCCGTTAAGAGGTGTGACGAAAAATATAGCTGGACCGTTTTCTGCTGATGTGGATCATTGACCGCCATTTTGACTGGCTTTCTTATTCTTCAACCCAATCCTCATATTTTTCTTCACTTTTCTTCTTCTTTCTTTCTCTTCACTTTTCTTCACTTTCTTTCTCTTCACTTTTCTTCACGTATCTGAATTCCGAGGCCCTGTGTTACGGTTCAGGGAATATTTGTAAGCAATGTGAGGCTGAGCTCCCACTTGCACTGCCATTGACCCCATTGCTACCACAATTTCTGTCACGAAAAATGAAGCCATTTTCACCACCAAGGAAGTGCATTAGCAAGCTTTCCTTGGCTTTTTTTTATAGTTGGATCAATCGGAGCTTTGGCAGGGGTTTGCACTGTTTTTTATTGCTTATGGGTCGGAATGTGTGGGTTCTTGCTTCGCAAGACACATAACTCCGTGCAACCCACGGTTACAGATGCCAATATAATTATGACCGTTGTGGACAATAATGACACCATTGCCCCACCCGTAAGATCATTTTCCATCAGACGCAACAGCTCACGAAGATTAGGACGTGAAAGAAGTGGATCATCATCATCAAAACGTGCAGACAAAACCCAGCATTTTACGCTCTCAGAGCTTGCTGATGCCACCAACAACTTTTCAATGGAAAACAAGATTGGTGCCGGAAGCTTCGGGGTTATTTACAAAGGCAAACTTCCCGACGGTCGCGAAGTCTCCATTAAAAGAGGGGAGCCTTCAGCAAAGGTAAAGAAGTTCCAAGAGAAGGAAACCGCTTTTGAATCAGAATTAGCATTGTTATCACGGCTTCACCACAAGCACTTGGTGGGGTTATTTGGATTATGAGCAATGGATCACTTTATGATCATCTGCATAACAAAGATAACATTGAGAAGAGTGAGCATTTTAAATTCATGGAAAACGAGGATAAAAATTTCACTAGATGCAGCAAGAGGGATTGAATACCTCCATAACTATGCAGTGTCACCTATAATTCATCGAGACATTAAGTCGACGAACATACGATCGGATGCAGTTTTTGGGGTTGTATTGTTAAAGCTCTTGACAGGAAGAAAAACTGCTTTTAGAAATGAAGAAGATGGGCCTGGGACAATAGGAGTGGTTGAGTATGCAATCCCGAGGTTATCGGCAGGGGATCTTCGGACAGTGGTAGATCGAAGAGTTGGGGTGCCGGAGATTCACGAGGCTGAGGCAGTGGAGCTGATGGCCTATACAGCTATGCAATGTGTG
The DNA here is from genome assembly GCF_006381635.1 of Hibiscus syriacus. Taxonomy (NCBI): domain Eukaryota; kingdom Viridiplantae; phylum Streptophyta; class Magnoliopsida; order Malvales; family Malvaceae; genus Hibiscus; species Hibiscus syriacus. The sequence goes on along the minus strand of NW_024062124.1, from coordinate 24,945 downwards.
AATTTGGAAAGAAAAGAGAGGCCTAATATGATTGACATTGTCGCACAATTGGAGAAATCATTATCATTTTACCGGGACAGCCCTGCTAGTGTCTCTCTTCTAGAACAATTTTCATTCCTTCAGAATGAGCTTCTGGAAGAGTTTGTTCTTTTTTATTAAATTTTTAAATCTAAATAAAAGATTAAAAGTGGAAAATGAGTTGTTATATCGAAAACAAGCGTATCTCACGAGCAGCAATAGCCTGGAATGTCTCCACTCAACAATGAGAATTATGTCATGTGTGTGATAAGAGGAGAAGAAGAAAAGTGAAGAGAAAGAAAGAAGAATAAAAGTGAAGAAAAAGAAGCTGGAGAATGGGGTGAAGGAGAAGAAGAGCCGGTCAAAATGACGGTCAACGATCAACGTCAGTTGATAACGGTCCAGCTGTATTTTTCATCAAGCCTCTTAACGGCTGTTAACGGCCAATGACCATTTTGTCACAAACGATAACGTTAGTGACCTATTTCTAATTTTTGAAACATTAGTGATGAAAACAAAAATTTACCTAAACATTAGTTCCCGCTGCCGTAGTTTACCCTTATTTTTATGTAGGAAATTTTCAAATCCTATCTCGACCATGAAATCGTGTTTACTACCTATGGGCACCTAATCCATGTAAGGTTCATTAAATTATTATTAGTTTTTTGCACCGACAGACACACGTAGACAGGCATGTCATGATGAGATACGTGGTGATGTGGAAATCCGACATTTGTTATTTTTCAGTCGGAATTTGGTGGAAAGTAAATCCGTAGAAATTCAATGATTTCTAACAACTTATTTTATATTTACACAAATCTATACCTAATTTTAGCATATAAGCATAGGGATTATTCTTCTACGGTGGACAAGCAATGATGAGAATTATTAAAGACGAATATTATTAATTTAATTTATAAAATATAAATTTTAAAACACTTAATTTATATTTATAAATTAGTTAAAAATTTAAAGATAAATTGTTTAAAATAAAATATAAACTATACTAGTGACCACTTAATTATTGTCCCTTTTCATTTTCATCAATATTTTTGAGATTTTGTCAATCATGTCTCTCAACTATTTAAATGCATTCAATTAAGTCATTTGCCGTTAATAATTAATGAAGAAGATGCTGTGATAATTAAAATATTTAGTATAATTACACATTTGATCATTGTTACTTATATATTCTATCAATTTGGTCCTAATTTTAATAAATTAAAATAAACTTAACCCTCAAATTAAATGACACCATGTATAATGACCCATAATTTAACTTTTTATTTTAATTTATTTTAATTTTAAAAGTTACGACATATTCTATATTTATAAAAAAAACAAAATTTATAACAAAATCTTTTTCTAAAAAAATTGAAAAACTCAAGCAATAATTTATGATATTAAATTTAAAGCAAACTAAATTTATCGCCATTTTGATGTAGGTCAATCTCTTAGTGCAAAATTTTCCATGCTAAGTCTACCGAGAATCTTATCAGTATAAACTTTTATTAAAGATGGACATAAAATTTTATGGTAGGAGATGAATGTTTAAAATTTGAAAGGAAGACTGTATCAAACGTGAAAGAAATATATGTCACATTTTTCTATTAGAAATTTATTGGATACAAATTTCTTAGTTTTACAGGTTAGATTATGTCACATTTTTTCTAGTAGAATGTCATTTACAAATAGTAGTAGGATACAAATTTTGTCCAACGAACTTTATATGCATGGGCTCGTCAACTATATTTTCATTAAAATCAAAAGAGCTTATGGTACCATTGACGGGATGCTTTTGAGAACCATAAATAGAATTTCTAGTAAAAAATTTATTTTGTTATAAATATATAATATGTCGTAACTTTTAAAATTTTAATTTATTAAAATTAGGACCAAATTGATAGAATATATGAGTAACAATGGCCAAATGTGCAATTACACCAAATATTTTAACTGCCACATCAACTTCTCCGTTAAATATTAACGGCAAGTGACTTAATTGAATGCATTTAAATAATTGAGAGACTTGATTGACAAAATTTGAAAAATATTGATGAAAATGAAAAAGGACAATAGTTAGATGATCACTAGTATAATTTACCCTTTCTTTTATATACTTTATCTTTAAATTTTTAACTAATTTATAATTATAAGTTGAGTCCTTTAGAATTTAATTTTTTTATAAATTAAATTAATTGTGCTCGTCATTACTGGTGCTTATCGCTGATATCTTTAATTTATAAATTATTTAATCCATAAATTAATTTAAGATTTGAAATTATCTTTCATTTGTAAATTACGTGTTAGATCAACTAAATCCAATAATAATAATAACAACTAAATTTCTACAATTTTATTGTTAGATCAATTTTCGTATCGGTGTATACCGAGTTGTATTGAAGAGTGGATTGAATTGTGTAATTGTAAAAATATATAAAACTAGATAAATAAAAGGAGATGTAATAATTTGTGTTACAGAAAGTTATATACTCCATATATTTATTTAAATTTTAATCGATAATTAAGCTAAATTTTTATTATAATATTTATCTTAATATAATTTTAATCGATAATCAAGTTTATTTTCTATGTAAATATAGAGTATGTAAATAAGGATTAAGCTTAGTGATGCAAGAAGAGCAATCATTCATCAAAGTTGAAATGATGTAGCGGTGTTGGCACTTGAAAATGAGAGTGGTAGTTGAAGTTACACCTCCATTTTTTACAATTTTGTACCTACAAACAAACAATTCATCCAAACCTATTGTCTTCCAAAAACAAAAAATATACTAAAAAATAAGGACAATAGTATATATATATATATATATTGCTCGGCAAAAAATGTTTTATTAAGGATTTAAAGGTACAAATCTATGATTTAAGTTGTATGTCTCGTTAAAAATATTCTTATATTTAATTAGAGAAAAAGAGTAATAATAATAATATATTGCCATCACCATTTAAATCATTTTGTTTTATTTACTTCCAGAGAACCGACAAGTTAAAAGAGATTATGTTGTCATTTCATGCATGGAGTACATGTGAATCAAGTTTAAGGGCTCATTTTTCCTCATAATTAGTTCTACCAAATCCAACAATAATAACCGTTAATTTTTTACAATTCTATTGTCGGTCAATTTTGTGATCGGTCTATAACGGATTGTATTGAATACTGAATTGAACTGTTGTTGATGGAGATATGAGATTATAGTAGTTGTCGACACCATTTTTTGTTCGGGTAAGATAAAAATAGTACGGTTAAAATAAATGAAGGGGTTTCTTTTCAAAAGGTTTTATAAAATGTTGGAGTCTCCACCAAACATCTTAAGGTGCGATTGAAATACTTAAAATCGAGTAATTTTAATAAAATATTTTATTTTATCAAAAATACCAAACTTTGTCTGCAAAAACTAGAAATTGGGTTCGAGAGTCATTTATGCATGGAGAAAAATTATCATCCCCACAGTGCTTAACATTGGAACCAAATCAATTACCCTATATTTAAAAATGGAAATTTTGTCCATGAAAAAATCTTTGAAATTCTATCTAACCCAACAAAAGACATTGTTGTAGGCATTGTTTTTCAAGAACCTTCTAAATGACCAGTTATTTCAGGGATCAATATCTTTGAATGATATGTCATGTTCATGCAATGATAATGAAGCATGTAAGACAAACAAGAAAACAAGAAATCAAGTTAGAATAAAGAATAATAAAAGGAAAGCAAGAAAAATTTATCAATAAATAAACAGTAAAGACGGTAAGTGAAACACGCAAAACACACTAATAATTCAAATTCCTAATTGCATGCGTTCTAATTCTCTTAGGTTATATACATGGCTAGCTCTAGAGAGGTGGGCTTGCTAAATTCTATATATGATGGTTTGGTTCTAAAAAGGGTTCCCAAACAGTCCTTACAACTTGTTAAGGTCAATAAAGTCTTCGATTCTTGCCCATTACAGACTTTCGAATCGAATTCAATCTAGGGGATCATATCGCTAACTATGTATCTCGGAATTAATATTCGGACAGGCAACCTAGGATGCTTTCCATAGGTCATTTGTCAGACCCATACGAGAAAGCACAATGCTCCCCATGACGTGTGATGTTTCCCCCTACTTAGGTAAACCGGGATTGAGCTCGGGGTTTAGAGCTATGATATGCAACAATTCTAAATAAATTCACAAAAGCGTAAGCATTAACTAGAGAAAAAATCTTTCTTGAATTTTTTTGAAAGAAACACAATGAAATGTAAATTACATAAGATCAAACTCGTAATTTCCAAAATTCTAAATATAGGGTAACCAACTTGTGGCTCGACTTTCAAGTTATTTTGGAAAACAAAATGTCCCTAGTGGGGTTGCCAAGTTATCTTCACCGTTTTTTGCCCGGGTGGGGAAAACTTGTATGACTTAGGGGTTTTCTTTGACAAGATTTTGAAATGTGAGGAGTCGCCACCAACCATTTAAGGTGCGATTGGAACACCATAAAATCGGGTAATCTTAATAAAACATTTTTATTTTATAAAAATATTGAGTTTAGGTCTGCGAAAACTAGAAATCAGGTTCGAGAGTCGATTACGCGTAGGGAAGGATTATTACTCCCACAACTCCCAAAAATTGGTACCTAGTTGATTACCCTATATTTAAAAAAATTGAAAATCTTGAGTTTAAACTTTATTTAATCAAAAATTCACTATGGATGCACAACTGAAAATGATGTTCGTTTATTTAAGCTAATAGTGTTCGCCCCTAGCATGAATACGGGAGATCAACTATTATGCCCAATAACCGGACATTGCCTTGATTTTAAGAAATCATGGTGCAGTCTTGAAAAGGATGTCGACCTACTTCGGGAATCACTCGTAGTTACCCCCTGAGCATACTTGCAGGAGATATACCATTGACTCCCTAATAAGTGAACATTGCCTTAGGTTTTTTTAAAAATGTAATCAAACAATCGATTTAAAAGCCTAATTTTACTAGATGAGTAATTTAAGGGATTTCCTACCTAAAGTTGTCAAATTATGTAATTAAAGAATCTAGAGAACTAAACCTAAAACGAGTCTCTAATATTAACCCTAGCTGATTTTATCAACCAATTATTGAATCAGATAATTGATTTGAGAAAAAAATGCATTTTCTTTCGAAAACTCAAATCAAATCACCCCCTAAGTAAATGACTAAGATGAAATTAAACTTAAGGTGTAGGCTCTAATTGTTACCCTAATCGATTATGTTAATTTAAAATTCTAATTAAAAGTTTAAAGACTAAAATGTGAGAACTCTAAAGTCTAGGGACTAAAGTATAAAAAATTAAATTATAAGTACCTAAGTGTAAAAAACTAAAGTATAGGGACTATGTGTAAAAATATAAAGTATAGGGACCTAAGTGTAAAAAATCTAATCCTAGAGGGCTAAGATTGAAAATGCAACTAGTTTAGGAAATAAAATAAAAAAACAAAACAACTCAAGGATAAAATTGTAATTAAAATAAATTAATTCGAAATTAGGGACTAAATTACAAATTGATATGATATTTAGGGCTTAAATAACAATTAATTAAATAAATAAAACATGTGACTAAATTGAAATAAATATAAAAAATTCGACATGAAATTAAATAATTAAAACAGGGACCTTAATGCAAAAATATGGGTAATGTAGAGAGAACTGAAAGAAATTAAACCAAAAATTAATGTTAGAAAATAAAAGTGGTAAATAGTCGAATAAGGACAAAAATCAGAATCATTAAATGAAATAATAAATAATAATAAAAATGACCAAAATGAACACAGAGGAACCCAAGGGAGCTGCTAATTAGCCCCCCGATTTCCAAAACGCACATCAATAAGGAAGGGTGCAAAACGACATCGTTTAGCTAGGTGCTAAAACGACATCGTTTTGTAATGCTTATAAATTGGATGATTTTTTTTTTCATTTTGCACATAACTCTCTTTCTCTCCTCACTCTCATTTCTCTGCCATCTTTCTAGCTGGAAGTGCCCAGTGACCGCGTCGACCACTTTCGTCAATGGCCGTTAACCACCAAACTTTTAAGGGAGCTTCGTCTCGACACGGGGAGCACAGATCCGTCGTCCGTTTCACGAGATTCAGCCTCATCCGCCATAAAATAAGCCAAAACCCTTCGACTTTCAAGGCTTTGATCCGCCTCTAACCGTCGTTGGATCGAGATGATTTTTCAGTATGTGGTTCACCAGTGTCTTCTCTCCCTTCACAACGGTTGGATCGATGAACGGACCTCCCAAACGCCGACGAAGTCTCCTACCGAGAGTTAAAGTCCCCTCCTCTCTCTCTTCAATTTTTTCATTCCTTTGCAGTTGTTTTTGCTTGGTTCGAATGGATATGAGGATAAAAAATGTGTTTGGTTTCTTTGTATTTGTAGACACCCATTTTTTTTTTGTCAGAGTTAAAAAATATTATTAAATTATTATTATTATTATTATTATTATTAGTATTATTAAGTGTTTTATATTTTTGTGCAGCCAAATGTGGTCCAATTATAGCACCCAACAGACCCAGATCAATAACAGTACCAAGCCTCTCCACCGACGAGTCACTAAGGCTAGTCACCTCTGAGCAAGTTGAAACATCATCTTCACCATGTCGGCCACTGAATAGCAAAAACAAACAAACAATATCAGCAAAGTCAAGAGCGTATCACCTAAATCATACCTAACCTGTCAATATTTCACCAAATAACAAAGAAAAATGAAGAAGATGACAAGGGGATTCGGTGAATACAATGGAGATAAAAACGAAGGGAATTTCAACGATAAAAGGGGGTTCATTAGCAACCATTCGAGAGGAAGAAAGGATTCAAAAAAAAAATAGAGAGTATTCGAAAGGGGGCTTTGGAACGAAACAAAAAAGAAAAGAAGAAGAGAGAGCATCAATCATTAGCAAGCAAAAAAGCCAAAGGAAAAAACACGAAAGGAAAACATGGTTCTTGTAATCGGTATTCTAAAAACCCACAAAAACAGTTTGTATTAGGGTCATTTCTCCATCTTTCGAAAAGCAATACACAGAATCAAAAGGGTATCTATTTTTTTAGTTTTCATTCTCTTTTGTTTTCATAATTTTATTGTGTGTGTATGTTTTGAATCGAAACCAAATTAAAGGCGTAATAGAGATATTATAAACATTTACCTTAGTTGTCTTGATTTGCTCCATAACCGTTCAAATTTACACTAAAAAAAAGCTGTGTTAATTAGAAATAATTTCATTATAAAATAAGAAGAGGGGTCTTGATAGCTAACCGGCCGTTGCTAGAGGTGGTTGGAATGCTTGATACCGAATTTTTGTGGCGGTTTGCAAGAGGGTAGAGCTTTGAAGCTCTCGTGCGAAGAAAATAGGGGGGAGAGAAGTGGAGAAGAAGAACGTCGCATGGGAGTTTAGGTTAAGCAGGTGGTGTTTTGTTTGTTTTTAGGTTAAATATTAACTCAAGTTTTTTTTAGTTAATTTGTACAAACTGACAGTGTTTAGTCGGGTTCAATGTAACTTATTTGTGGGTGAGTGGGTTTATTGCTTAGGAAGCTATGCATGTTTTAAGTTTAGTGCTTTCTAGTCCTTAATTCATATTTCCTGCATTTTTTAATTTCACCATTATATTTTATGTGCATTATAACTTGGTCTGTAAATCAATGTTTGCATGTTAATAATTTGGTCTCTTTATTTTATGCATATTTGATTTTAGTCCTAACTGTTTATTTATTTAATTTATGTTGTTTAGACATTTGACTTTTAATTTTATGCATGTTTCTTTTTAGTCATACGCATATTTATGGTTTATTTCGATGTTAGTCCTTTAGAATGATATTTTGTTTTGTTTCAGTTCCATTATTTTTTAGTCTAATACTTATATTTTATCTTAATTATTATTTTGTTTTTAGTCACCTAGTCATTTAGTTCGTTAGTCTATATTACTTCATAAATTAGTATTTAAGTTGTGTTAATCTATATATTAATTCGAATATATATATATATATATATATATATATATATATATATATATAATTAATTTAAATTTACTTGATTTTGTTATAAGTATGAAAAGTAATTTCAATTGTATTAATGTTATTATATAGATTGGTCTATTTATTTATTTATGCTTTGTTATATATGTAAATATAGTATGTTGGTAAAATATTCTTTTTTTATTTATTTTAATATTTATATTACTTGTTTTATTTGGATTTTTTAATATTTTTTATATGTGAACTTTATAAATAATATTAATATATTTGAAATAATTATAGTTCATTTCAGATGTTTTATTAATACCTATTGTTTATTTATTAGTTATATATTATTAAATATCTATTATTATTTTATTTGATATTTGTATATATATATTTATGATTCAGTTTTTAAAATGTTTGTTATTTTATTTTAGTTATTTAATTTTCTATTTTTACTATTTCAATCTTTTAAATATTTGTTTTTATTATTTTAATACTTAAGTTTTTGCTTGTGATATTTTGATAATTTAAATTTATACTTTTGTTATTTAATCAGTTTCTATTTTTACTATATTGGTTTTTTAAGTTTATTAAGGTCAATTAAAAAAATTCTTTAAATTACTAATTCGAAACAAACTAATTAAATTTGAATAAATGAATCATAATTTAACTTTGTATTCGATTTATAATTTCCACCATTTACGACAACGTGTAAGCGACACAGTACCAATTTTGGGCGCTGTGGGGTGCTAATCCTTCCTCACGCGTAACCGACTCCCGAACCCGTTTTAATCGAATCTTTGGTAAACGCAGACCAGCTTTTGTCTTAAAAATTATTTTTCTTAAAATTATTTTTAGGTATTCGACCTACCTAACCCAAAGGTTGATGGCGACTCTATCCGATAATCCAAATTAATTCAAAATCAGCCATTTTTCAAAATTAAAGTCGTAACTGTTTTTAAAACAATTAAACGATTGTCCCCGCCGGAAAACGGTTACGACAGCTTGGCGACTCCGCTGGGGACCTTTTTTAGAGAGTCAGTCTGTAAGTCGCTTACACATTGTTGTTTGGTAGAAATTATGAGTTCGAGTCTTTAGTTAACTTATGATCCTTTTATTTAAGTTTTTAATTGCTTCATTTTATTATTGTCTTACTAACATTTTTATCTTTGTTTTCAGATTTGTCCGAAGTTTTGTCGAATGGTGTCATTTTCCTTTTGAGTCAAAGGGTTGAATGTTCCTCCTCACACACGTCACGAGCATTTGCATAACATAAGCTCTATACCCGAGCTCCGAACCTTTCTAAGTGGGGGCGAAAGCGACGCCTTCGTGAGAATTTATTCTCCGTGCAGGCCTAGCAAGTAACCTTCGGGATTCATATACCTTATGTTTTCGTGAGAATTTATTCTCCGCATAGACATAAGGGAATGTATCCTCTCGAATTGAACTCGATCCGTTTAAGTCTATAATGGGTGAGGATTGAGGGTTTGGCAGGCCAAGGGGGCACTAACATCAAGGACAATTCGAGTACCTTTTTCTGTTAGAAACGCAACCACGCATATAGTGAACCGTAGAACGATCACCTGAGGTATAGATATATCGAACCTATGTCTGTCAGTAGGTACCCAAAATAGGTGTACACAAAGGAGGAACGTTTCTGAACTTTTTCTTTTTTGCTTTAAATATTATTTAATAACAGCATGCGAACTAGATACCATGTGGTTAGGATTAATTTCTTGAAAAATCATTGTGGGTATATAACATGTTTGGGTAGATATCATGCGGGGTAGGTGTTATATTCATCTTTAAATGACATTTTTATTTGTATTCAATTTTCTTACTTGTACTAATTGATTTTCATTTTTTGTGTGTTTTTTTTGTTATCTGCATTGCATCATTCAAGATTAAGGGTGTTGATCTTTAGTTAATCGTCAAATTGGAAAGCTTTCAATAATGGACGAAAGTATTTAAATCAAGTAGTTCAAAACTCTGAGGTACGACAGTGGCTGAAGCATTGCAAAGATTGGAAGGGGACAGTTTGCTAGCTGATCACATGTCAGATTTAGTGGTTTATGCTTCCGTTTCTCTTAAAAGAAATGACATCCAGGACTTACGAGACATTTGGGAAAAATGGGAGTCGAGTAAGAAGTGGCAGTTTTACCAGTGTTATGGGGATATTTCCTATCTGTTATATATTGATATAGATGATGAGTTGATCCGAGCCTTGATTCAATTTTGGAATCCAGGGTACAATTGTTTCACTTTCAATAAAGAAGACATGGTTCCTACCATCGAAGAATATATTGCCTTGTTGCGCATAGAGGATGCTCAAGAGAATCGGATTATTCCAAGTCCATCAAAACTCAACCCTTCAGAATCAAATTAGCCAAAATCGCAGGAGTGCGTGAGGAATGGGTGGTTGCTCGTACCAAACAAAAAGGTGAAAGTGAAGGCATTTCTTGGATTGCTATTAAAGGAATCATTCAAAGTCATCCTGACGAGAAGGTGCGATTTGACCTCTTTGCACTGGGTATTTATGGCTTAGTCATTTTCCCGAAGGCCTTGGGATTTATTGAGGCTGCAGTTGTGGATTTATTCGAGCAATTACAAAAAAAGGTCAACCCTGCTCCTGTAATTTTAGCAGAGACTTTTCGATCCTTGAATGCTTGTCGAAGGCTTGGAGGTGGTCGATTTTCAGGATGCGCGCAATTACTATATGTCTGGATCCGTAGCCACTTCTGGAAAATTCAAAAAATTTCATATCATCGGTTTAGTACAAGTTACTCGCCTTTGAGAGAATTTATAGAAAGATTGGCCAAAAGGAGTCACTAAAGACATGTGGATAGATGCCCTTAAGAATATACAAGACAAGGATATCGTTTGGCGTGCCCCTTGGCAAATACAAAGTGAGTTCCTATATAAGTGTGGTGACTATAATTGGGTGATGTTGCTCGGTTTATGGGGAGCAATTGGGTACGCACCACTTTTGGTTATGAGGCAATATGGTGGCCATCAATTTATCCCAGTCACTGCTGGATTGCACTCATCTGAGTTTGTATTCTACGGGAACAATTACAAGAAAAACATCTCGAATGCAGTTAGAGGATGGAAGAAACTTTCTGTACTAGAGCCGATGCAGCCAAGGTAATGTTGACGCCAAATTATGAGGAATGGAGGTCTATAAGAAAGAATGAAAATATTCCTCTACCTGACCAAAGTAAGGATATAACTATGGAGGAACGAATTCAGATAGTCCCATCGGAGATAGAGATCTTAAGAGCAGAATTCGAAGCTGAGAAAGAAGGTTGGTCGAAAGAACTAGAAGAGATTCGACAAGACAAATTCATGTTGAGTATTGATGTTGACTTTCATGCCGCACAATTTGCAATGCTAAGAAAGAGAAAAGAAAAAGTAGATTCGAGTTGAAAAATCTGAAGAAGGGTTACTACAAGCTGCAAAAATCTAGGATAACAATTGGGTCAAGTAGAGCATCAGCCCAGTTAACCAAAAAGTTAAACGCAGAGAAACATCGAAATAGAGATCTGAAGGAAAAACGATCGTCTACTCAAGAGCTTGGAGAAAGGGAAAGAAAAATAGAAGAGCTTGAGCTTGATAAGAGGGAGCGGATCATAAGATACAAGGCCGAGAGTCGCAAAGCTATGGAAGAACTAAAAAGGGAGAAAGATCGAGTCAAAGAGCTAGAAGCTAAGAAGACTATCACGATCAGGGGATTTGAAACTGAAATAAATAATATGCTTGTCGAACTTGATATTAGAGGACAAAAAATCGAAGAATTTGATATTAAAAGAAATAGGTGGGAACTACAAAAGAAACACTTCAATACTAGGCTCGAAGCAAGACAAGACAATCAACAGCTGGATAAAAAGGTGTGGAGATAAAAATTACAAATACAGAGTCTTAATCGAAGGATGCAGGAAACAAAAACAAGACTTGAAGAGGATCTGGCTCAATGTCGGGCTAAAATCACAAAATTCAGTGATTATATCCTGCAACTCGAAGAATCCTTGTTCCGAGGAAGGATTATCATTGGACCAAGTAACCTTTAGGAAAGTTATGAAGAGAATGCCTTACTGCGAAATCGAATTCGAAGCCTGGAAAGCACACTGCAGAGTTGTCAAGTACGAATCACTGAGCTAGAAAGAATCTCCAAGGAACTATTGAACAGTGGCAAACATCGAATGATTTCTATGAAGAACAGAGTGCAGATAGAAGCAACATGGTAGTCGAGGCTATAATACAGATGAGTGAAGTTGCCAGATACATTGGGGAATTAGCTGTCGAAGCAAAGGTCATCGAGCATCACATCAATCCGGTTTCTGAGTTTGGGAAGAAGATGTCTTGGTGATTAAAGAAGTTGTCGAACTTAATCGGATGGCTAGGCCATATCTGTAGAAGTGAACTATTGTGTAATAAAAACTTTGTGTTCCAATGGAAGTTGTTCTATGATAATTAACTTTTTGAGATCAATACCTTTTACATACATTCATTCTGCATTGCATTTATTTTAAATATTTTGCATTAATACATGCATTCATTCATTAAAACACCCAAAATAATGTAAAATATAATTTTCAATCATTGTAGTTATTCTGGCACTCAACTCACACCCGTACGGTACTCGGAATACAACTAAGAAAATGGAAGCTAGAATGATTCAACTTGAGCAAGAACAAAAACAAGCTCAAGAAGAGATGAGAGAGAGATTAAATAAGATGGAAGCAGAGATAACAAATTCGCAAACTGGTCTACTACAAAGGATGGAAGAAATTTTTAAGAAACATGCTATAGGTAGAAGGATCACGGATGACCAAATAACGTCATCCGAGCAAGATTTATCATATCCTCCAGGGTTTGAACCAGGGGCATCACATCCTGCGGGGTTTACTTCTAATCCCCAACACCTACCAAGGTTTACACCAGAATCTGGTCCTCCTCCTGGTTTCACACCTGTACACATCTCTGCTCACCCTTCGGTACCTCAAGAAGCACGACCTCATGTATATGTCAGCAATGAGAATCAGCAACACCACATGGGATCTGCATTCCCAAACAATTATCAGCCTGTTACTGAACACTTAACTCCAGATCTAAATGAGTTAGTTGAAAAGGAAAAAGCCAATGAACAAATAACTCAACAGTTGAAGAAATTGGAAGAAATGGTAAAATCAGTAGAAATGATTGAACCGTTCTATGGGTCTGACGCCAGAGAGCTGAGTTTGGTCCCAGACTTGATCATCCCTATAAAGTTCAAGGTTCCTGAATTCGAAAAATACAATGGATCCACTTGCCCTTCCTCTCATATTACTATGTTTTGCCGGAGGATGGCTGGCCATGTGAATGATGAAAAATTATTGATTCACTGTTTTCAAGACAGTTTAACAGGTTCTGCCGCCAAGTGGTATAACCAATTAACTAGAGCTCACATCAAATCATGGAAGGACTTGGAAAAAGCATTCCTAGAACAGTATCACCATGTTACAGATATAGCTCCTGATCGGTGGACTCTTCAGAATATGGAAAAAAGAAGTAATGAGACTTTCCGACAATATGCCCAAAGGTGGCGTGATATTGCTGCCCAGGTCCAACCCCCTTTACTCGAAAAGGAAGCTACTGTAATTTTTGTCAACACTTTGAAAGCTCCATACTTGGGGCACTTGCTTGGAAATGCCACCAAAAATTTTGCTGATTTGATCATCTCTGGTGAGCTCATCGAAAATGCTATAAAAAGTGGCAAGATTGAAGTAGCTGAAGGGTCTAGCTCCAAAAAACCGTATACCGGAAAAAGGAGAATGAAGTTGCAAGTGTATACCACAAGAATACTGCAAATAGTGTCACAATAACACAATCAAAGGCGGAGAAGAATGACATGAACACCGTCAGAAATGATTTCAAGGGACCTCGCAAGAGAGAGAAAAGTATCATTCACACCACTACCCGTACCCTATTCAGAGATATACGCTTCATTATTAAAAGCAGATGTGGTACGCCCCTACCGTTTGACTCCTCTTCAACCACCGTACCCTCATTGGTATGACGTAAATGCACATTGTGATTTCCACGATGGAATTACTGGCCATTCTATTGAGAATTGTTTTGCCTTCAAAAAGATAGTGCAAAATCTGATTAACACAGGAGGATTACAGTTTGACTCAACAGATGTAAAAAAACACCCATTACCGAATCATGGAGGCAAAGGGATAAATGCAATCCAGAAGGAGAATAGGAGGAAGGCAAAGAAAGACGTTCATGAAATTAAATCTCCCTTCAGTTGGGTATTCCAACAACTCTGTCAGGCTGGCATAATTCGACAAGATCCTAAGCCGAAGACCAATGAGTGTGGACACTATTGCAAATATCACCAAGAAGAAGGACATGAATTCAGCTTTGCCCTGAATTCAGGGGGTTATTACAAAGATTGATGGATCATAAGGAGGTAGAGTTCTTTGAGGAAGATAAGGAAAAAAGAGAAGAAGATGTCTTCATGACAGAAAATTCTGAGCCCGTTCACAGAACAAGTAAGCCAGTGGTCATTACTGTGAAACCATCAGCAATGAATTCTGGGTCGTCAACACCAAAAGTTATAATCACAGCTCCTTCACCATTCCCATTTAAAGACACCCGCAAGGTGCCTTGGAACTACACTGCCAATGTTTCATTAATAAGGGAATCTGGTTCGCTAGAGAAAAAAGGTAGTTGAAGGTGAAGCACCAGGAGGCAACTTGATAACTGAAATAGTGAATGAAGTTGGTCACTTCACAAGAAGTGGGAGGTGCTATCTCCCGAGGTATCGAAAGAAGTAGACAAAGTGAAAGCAAAAGGAAAAGTTGTAGTGGTACCACAGAAGATATTCAACGATGAACTCCCACCAATGATCAATAAGCCGGTAACAGAAACACAAGCTCAAGAATTCTTGAAGTTTCTAAAACATAGTGAGTATAGTGTAGTTGAGCAGCTACACAAGCAACAAGCACGGATTTCGATTCTGGATTTGTTAATAAATTCAGAGGTACATCGGAATGCTTTACTGAGAGTGCTAAATCAAACGTTTGTGCCTGAGGATATACCAGTGAACAAGTTGGATCGAATTGTAGGGCACATAGCTGCTGACAACTACATAACTTTCACTGATGATGAAATTCCTGATGGAGGAATGGGATCGGTAAAAGCCCTCAATATCACAACTCACTGTCATGGTCATGTCTTACCAGGTGTTTTGATTGACAATGGGTCTGCACTTAATGTTATGCCTATGGCCACATTACGAAGGTTACCGGTGGACAACTCACATATGAGGGCCTACCAAAACATTGTTAGAGCCTTTGATGGAACTCAGCGGGATGTGCTTGGAAAGATAGAGGTACCACTGTTGATTGGACCAACTATCTACAATATTGATTTTGTGGTGATGGACATCAACCCTTCATATAATTGCTTGCTTGGGAGGCCATGGATTCATTCTGCAGGGGCAGTCCCTTCATCCTTACACCAAAATTGAAATTAGTGTCAGATGGTCAGTTGATTAGTATTGGGGCAGAGGAAGAAATTATTGCTTCTGTGACGACTGACGCCCCATATTGAGACGGATGAGAATGCTCTAGAGTGTTCCTTCAGAGCCTTAGAATTTGTCAATGCTACTTTTGTTGCTGAAGGAAACAAGATTCCTCGCCCACGTTATCTGATTGTACTAAGATGATTGTGCGAGAGACTCTAGGAAAAGGAGCCAAGATAGGAAGGGTCTTGGTAGATGCCTGCAAGGGACTTTATATCCCAAATTTGTCATGATGAAGAGCGATCTCTTTGGGCTGGGATTTAAGCCTGATTTTCAGCAAAGAAAGAAGAAATGAAAAGAGAGGTGAATAAGAAGAGCTAGACTAAAAGGAGAGGACATTCCATGGGAGCATATGTCTTTTCCTCCTCTAATGAGCTCTTTCAAGTTTGGAGGAGTGTTTGATATAGAGCAACAGTTAACCAGAGCAATTGACGAAGAAGAGCAGATGAAAGACAGAAACTTGTTCAATGAAGCTATGGAGGGTTTGGTCATTAACATGATAACTGGGGATGATAAAGCAGGAAGATATTTGGCTGGAATCCGTCCTTGCTTCCCAGGGGAAACACTGAAAAATTGGACTGCAGAGGATCTCCCTATAGTTTTTAAGATTAATTCAGAGTAATACCCAATACTAATCCTTATACTTGTGCCCGCAAGTATTAAGGAATTTTCATAAGGGCAGCTATGTTAACTCTACTTGCTTTCAATAAAAGACAATCTTTTGTTTCTTAAATGACCATCATTATTTTATATTTTCATTCTTTATTCTTTATTCTTTACATTCATTTCATAAATTTTGGTCTCCTTCCAAATATATATTCGATTCAATTTTCCCTTTGCAGGTGTCACCATATCAATAGCATGAATGTTCATGAATTTAATACTGAGATAAACTTTGAGCAGCCCATATGTCTGGAAGAAATCAATGAGTGTCAAGATGAGGTAGAATGTGATGTTCCTAACGAACTATTAAGACTGGTAGAAAATGAGGACAAACAGATTTTACCTCACCAGGAAGAAACTGAGGTTATAAACTTGGGAATTAATGATGATAAGAGAGAAGTGAAAATCGGCAGCACACTTTCTGCTGAGATAAGGCAAGACTTGATAGATCTTCTTCGAGAATTCAAGGACATCTTTGCATGGTCTTACCAAGATATGCCAGGGTTGAGTACAGATAGTAGTGCACAAGCTTCCGATAAAGCCTGAGTGTAAGCCAGTTCAGCAAAAGCTCAATGAATGAAGCCAGAAATGTTGTTAAAATTAAGAGGAAGTGATGAAACAGATTGATGCATGGTTTCTTCAAGCGGCAAAGTATCCAGAATGGGTTGCCAACATAGTCTCTGTGCCAAAGAAAAATGGTAAAGTTCGCATGTGTGTGGATTACAGAGATCTTAATAAAGCAAGCCCGAAGGACAATTTTC
Organism: Hibiscus syriacus; assembly: GCF_006381635.1. NCBI lineage: Eukaryota > Viridiplantae > Streptophyta > Magnoliopsida > Malvales > Malvaceae > Hibiscus > Hibiscus syriacus. Next base: position 7,950 of record NW_024062124.1, on the reverse strand, counting down.
CATTGCCTCATATAGATACTTTAGTGGATAACACTGCTGGTCATTCGTGGTTTTCTTTTATGGATGGCTTCTCGGGGTATAACCAAATAAAAATGAACATTGAAGACATGGAAAAAACCACATTTGTGACTATGTGGGAAATATTTTGTTATAAAGTGATGCCATTTGGTTTGAAAAATGCTGGGGCAACTTACCAAAGAGCTATGGTAACTCTTTTCCATGACATGATGCACAAAGAAATTGAAGTGTATGTGGATGACATGATTGCCAAGTCCAGGACTGAAGGTGAACACATTCAAAACTTGAGGAAGCTTTTCCAAAGGTTAAGGAAATATCAATTGAAACTCAATCCAACTAAATGCACATTCGGGGTAACGTCAGGGAAACTCTTGGGTTTCGTGGTTAGTCAAAAAGGAATTGAGATTGATCCAGATAAAGTAAAGGCCATTCAAGATCTTCCACCGCCTCGTACACAGAAAGAAGTTCGAGGATTCTTAGGAAGGTTAAATTATATATCTCGATTCATTTCACAATTAACTGAAAAATGTGACCCAGTTTTCAAATTGCTTCGAAAGAACAACCCCGAAGTTTGGAACAACGAGTGCCAAAAGGCTTTGGAGATATCAAGGGATATTTGTCTAAAACTCCAATTCTGGTATCACCAGTCCCTGGTAAACCATTGATCCTTTATCTAACGGTCTTTGAAAATTCAATGGGATGTGTATTGGGGCAACATGACGAATCTGGAAAGAAAGAGAGAGCTATCTATTATCTAAGCAAAAAGTTCACTGATTGTGAGAGTCGATACCCGCCAATTCAAAAGCTATGTTGTGCTTTGATATGGACTACTCGAAGGCTCAGGCAATACATGTTATACCATACTACTTGGTTGATATCTAAGCTTGACCCTTTGAAATTTTTAATGGAATCACCAGCTTTAGCTGGTAGATTGGCTAGATGGCAGATGTTGTTATCAGAATTTGACATTGTATATGTGAACCAAAAAGCAATCAAAGGGAGTGCCATAACAGATTTCCTTGCAAGTCGTGCCTCAAATGATTATGAGTCCTTAAATTTTAATTTTCCAGACGAGGATCTGATGTGCATCACAACCAAGGAGGAAACAAATTCAGATGATAAATCTTGGAGGTTGTATTTTGATGGAGCATATAATGCTTTAGGACAAGGAATTGGAGCAGTACTGATTTCCCCAGAAAATGTCTATTATCCTTTTACAAGCAGATTGGAGTTCTTTTGCACCAATAATATGGCAGAGTATGAGGCTTGTGTCATGGGGTTAAGAGCAGCTATAGAAAGAAAAATCAAAGTGCTCCAAGTATGGAGACTCCTCACTAGTGGTGTATCAATTGCGAGGAGAATGGGAGACGAAGGATCTAAAGTTAGTGGAATACCGAAGATTGATCCTTGAATTGGTAAAAGAATTTGAAGATGTCACTTTCAATTATCTCCCTCGAGAAGATAATCAAATGGCTGATGCTTTGGCCACACTTGCTGCAATGTTCCAAGCAAATAGAAGAGTTGACATAATGCCAATTAATATGCAAATGTATAATACCCCGGCACACTGTTATGATATCGAAGAAGAGGTAGATGGTCGTCCATGGTATTATGATATTTTGCAATACATCAAGCATCAAACTTACCCACAATGTGCGTCTGAGATCGATAAAAAGACAATAAGGAGAATGGCTGCCGGATATGTATTAGATGGGGAAGTTCTGTACAAAAAAGGTAGTGATCAAGTTTTGATGAATGTGTGGATGCCCGAGAAGCAAAAGGTATACTTGAAGAAGTGCATGAAGGGATATGTGGAACACATGCAAATGGGCTTTCTATGGCCAGGAAGATCATGAGATATGGATACTATTGGGCCACTATGCATTCAGACTGTGTTCATTATGCAAGAAAATGTCACAAATGTCAAATCTATGGGGATAAGATCCATACATCTCCGTCACCTTTGCAAGTGATGACCACACCATGGCCGTTTTCTATGTGGGGCATGGATGTCATTGGGACAATTACACCAAAGGCTTCGAATGGACATCGTTCATATTTGTGGCAATTGATTACTTTACTAAGTGGGTTGAGGCTGCTCGTATGCAAATATCACGAGATCTACAGTTTGCAAATTCATAAAGAAAGAGATAATTTGTCGGTATGGATTGCCAGAAAGAATTGTCACAGATAATGCCACTAATTTGAATAACAAGATGATGGTAGAACTTTGTACTCAGTTCAAGATAAAACATTCTAATTCAGTGACCTACCGTCCAATGATGAATGGAGCAGTGGAAGCAGCAAATAAAAATATTAAAAGGATTATCACAAAGACCACTGATACTTACAGAGATTGGCATGATAAATTACCTTTTGCCTTGTATGCATATCGAACTACAGTGCGGACTTCGACAGGGGCAACACCTTTCTCTTTAGTATATGGGATGGAAGCAGTCTTGCCAGTGGAAGTAGAAATCCCATCACTTCGAATTTTGAAAGAGGTGAAATTGGATGAAGCTGAATGGGTTCAGGCTCGGTTTGACCAATTGAATCTCATTGAAGAAAAGAGTTAAAAGCTATTTGCCATGGTCAGATGTATCAGAAACGGATGATGAGAGCTCATGATAAGAAGTTCATCCAAGAGAATTTCGAGAGGGTGATCTAGTGCTAAAAAGATCCTGCCAATTCATAAGATTTCCGAGGGAATGGATGCCTAATTGGGAAGGTCCATATGTTGTCAATAAGGCCTTCTCTGGGGGAGCGTTGATCTTGGCAGAGATGGATGGAGAAAAATTGAGAATCCAGTAAACTCAGACTCTGTCAAGAAGTACTATGCTTGAAGAAAAAAAAAGGAACAAATAAAAAGATGAAAAATGAAAAAAAATGAAAATGAAAAATGAAAAAAAAAAAGAAATGAAAAAATAAAAAGAGAAAAAGGAGGGTTTGAGATGAAAATCCGCAAGGACATTTTGAAACCAAAGGAAGACTTTGAGTTGAAAACCTGAAAATGCGGCTCAAAAGCATTTTGAGATTAGGCATCAGACGACTAAATCTTCTTGAGTCTGATATTTTGAGAGAAGCTTCACATCTATAGACATTTTGGCAATTCTCGAAGTCCTCCAAACAAAGCTCAACTCAATAGTTATATCAAGTGGATTGATTCAGGAACATTCGTTCTAATGATCCATAAGGACATTTGACTTATGGTTTTAAATTTCCATTATTAATGTGATTGCCATAACTTTGTAAATTCAATTTCTTGTCAGTAAATTCGAAGTTTGTTATTTCAAGTCTCAATTTTATTCATTCTTCTTATAAGTAAATTGACATGGCATTAAAAAAATAAAAGATTTTGGTATTACTCTGAATTAATACTTCCATATTAGAGATTCTAGCCCTAATGATCGAAAAGATTAGGGTATGACATGGCCAAAGAAAATGCATGTGAGTTGAGAAAAGAAAGCATATTGAAAACACTGATATTTTGATACGCTGACAAAGATGAGCATTTCAAAAGAAACAGAAAAGGATTTGCATGGGAACAAGAGAAATGAGAATTCGCAAAATGGCCCAAGCAAAATGTGGAGTGCAAACGACCAATGATGCATTTAAAATGAAAATTTGCAGGACCACAAAGTTCATAATATTAAAATGCCATCATGCATACATCAGTAAGCATCTATAAATAGGAACATGCTCATTCATTCATATTCATTGAAATGCTTTGACAGAAATTCAGAGAGAGTCAATAACAATTAAGATTCACCGCAGAAGGAGGTGAACCAACATTTCCAATGGAGAGTTCATATGAGAAGAACTCATCGACAGAGGGAGAAGAAGTTCATAATGAGAAGAGCTTGTTCGACTTATCACTCGATTTATGACATTTTTAATCAGTGACACCTCGCTTGAGGATTGATTTTTCAGGAGAGTTCATAATGAGAAGAACTCATCCAACGAGGAAAAGAAGTTCATAATGAGAAGAACTTGTTCAACTTCGCATCAACATTTTCATGGAGAGTTCATAATGAAAAGAACTCATCCAATAGAGGGAGAAGAAGTTCATAATGAGAAGAGCTTTTTTGACCTATCACTTGATTCACGACATTTCGAATCAGTGACGCCTCGCTTGAGGGATCGACATTTCCAATGAAGAGTTCATAATGAGAACTCATCATAAAGGAGAAAGTTCATAATGAGAAGAACTTGTTCCTTTCAAATTCACCACAGATGGAGGTGAACCAACATTTCCTGAAGAGTTCATAATGAGAAGAACTCGTCCTAAAGGAGAAAGTTCATAATGAGAAAAACATGTTCTTTCTAAGTCCATCGCAAAAGATTTGGATCAACATTTCCAAAAGAGTTCATAATGAGAAAGAACTCATCCACGAGAAAAAAGAAGTTCATAATGAGAAGAACTTTCAATCTAACGACGAAGGAAGATAAAAAAAAATGGTTGTATGTTTCGTCTTTGCCCTATTCTTGTTAACACAATAATGTGCAAAGAGGGCAGCTGTAACACCCATTTTTTTTTGTCAGAGTTAAAAATATTATTAAATTATTATTATTATTATTATTATTATTAGTATTATTAAGTGTATTTATATTTTTGTGCAGGCCAAATGTGGTCCAATTATAAGCAACCCAACAGACCCAGATCAATAACAGTACCAAGCCTCTCCACCGATGAGTCACTAAGGCTAGTCACCTCTGAGCAAGTTGAAACATCATCTTCACCATGTCGGCCACTGAATAGCAAAAAAACAAACAACAATATCAGCAAAGTCAAGAGCGTATCACCTAAATCATACCTAACCTGTCAATATTTCACCAAATAACAAGAAAAATGAAGAAGATGACAAGGGGATTCGGTGATACAATGGAGATAAAACGAAGGGAATTTCAACGATAAAAGGGGGTTCATTAGCAACCATTCGAGAGGAAGAAAGGATTCAAAAAAAATAGAGAGTATTCGAAAGGGGGCTCTGGAACGAAACAAAAAAGAAGAAAAGAGAGCATCAATCATTAGCAAGCAAAAAAGCCAAAGGAAAAACACGAAAGGAAAACATGGTTCTTGTAATCGGGGTATTCTAAAACCCACAAAAACAGTTTGTATTAGGGGTCATTTCTCCATCTTTCGAAAAGCAATACACAGAATCAAAGGGTATCTATTTTTTTAGTTTTCATTCTCTTTTGTTTTCATAATTTTATTGTGTGTGTATGTTTTGAATCGAAACCAAATTAAAGGCGTAATAGAGATAGTATAACATTTACCTTAGTTGTCTTGATTTGCTCCATACCGTTCAATTTACACTAAAAAAAGCTGTGTTAATTAGAAATAATTTCATTATAAAATAAGAAGGGGTCTTGATAGCTAACCGGCCGTTGCTAGAGGTGGTTGGAATGCTTGATACCGATTTTTGTGGCGGTTTGCAAGAGGGTAGAGCTTTGAAGCTCTCGTGCGAAGAATAGGGGGAGAGAAGTGGAAGAAGAACGGCGCATGGAGTTTAGGTTAAGCAGGTGTGTTTTGTTTGTTTTTAGGTTAAATATTAACTCAAGTTTTTTTTAGTTAATTTGTACAAACTGACAGTGTTTAGTCGGGTTCAATGTAACTTTTGTGGGTGATGGGTTTATTGCTTAGGAAGCTATGCATGTTTTAAGTTTAGTGCTTTCTAGTCCTTAATTCATATTTCCTGCATTTTTTAATTTCACCATTATATTTATGTGCATTATAACTTGGTCTGTAAATCAATGTTTGCATGTTAATAATTTGGTCTCTTTATTTTATGCATATTTGATTTTAGTCCTAACTGTCTATTATTTAATTTATGTTGTTTAGACATTTGACTTTTAATTTTATGCATGTTTCTTTTTAGTCATACGCATATTTATGGTTTATTTCGATGTTAGTCCTTTAGAATGATATTTTGTTTTGTTTCAGTTCCATTATTTTTTAGTCTAATACTTATATTTTTATCTTAATTTATTTTGTTTTTAGTCACCTAGTCATTTAGTTCGTTAGTCTATTACTTCATAAATTAGTATTTAAGTTGTGTTAATCTATATATTAATTCGAATATATATATATATATATATATATATATATATATAATTAATTTAAATTTACTTGATTTGTTATAGTATGAAAAGTAATTTCAATTGTATTAATGTTATTATATAGATTGGTCTATTTATTTATTTATGCTTTGTTATATATGTAATATAGTATGTTGTAAAATTCTTTTTTTTATTTATTTTAATATTTATATTACTTGTTTTATTTGGATTTTTTAATATTTTTATATGTGAACTTTATAATAAATTAATATATTTGAAATAATTATAGTTCATTTCAGATGTTTTATTAATACCTATTGTTTATTTATTAGTTATATTATTAAATATCTATTATTATTTTATTTGATATTTGTATATATATTTATGATCATTTTTAAAATGTTTGTTATTTTATTTTAGTTATTTAATTTTCTATTTTTACTATTTCAATCTTTTAAATATTTGTTTTTATTATTTTAATACTTAAGTTTTTGCTTGTGATATTTTGATAATTTAAATTTATACTTTTGTTATTTAATCAGTTTCTATTTTTACTATATTGGTATTTTAAGTTTATTAAGGTCAATTAAAAAAAAATTCTTTAAATTACTAATTCGAAACAAACTAATTAAATTTGAATAAATGAATCATAATTTAACTTTGTATTCGATTTATAATTTCCACCATTTACGACAACGTGTAAGCGACACAGTACCAATTTTGGGCGCTGTGGGGTGCTAATCCTTCCTCACGCGTAACCGACTCCCGAACCCGTTTTAATCGAATCTTTGGTAAACGCAGACCAGCTTTTGTCTTAAAAATTATTTTTCTTAAAATTATTTTTAGGTATTCGACCTACCTAACCCAAAGGTTGATGGCGACTCTATCCGATAATCCAAATTAATTCAAAATCAGCCATTTTTCAAAATTAAAGTCGTAACTGTTTTTAAAACAATTAAACGATTGTCCCCGTCGGAAAACGGTTACGACAGTATTTTTTTCTAGTTTTCGAATGGAATGAAAATAAATAAATTGAAGAAAAATAGATGCAGGAAATGAAGTTGTATTGCTTCTTTGAAATTGAATCGGAAGAGCCCTCTAATACAAATGTGATGATTTTTTTTCAAGAGCCCCTTTTACAAATGTGTTGTTGGAGTTTTTTTTATAACTCAATTATATTTGTTTTTGTTTTTTTGCAGGCTGCTTATGGGAGCTTGGTACAGGTACCGGCAGGTTAGACACCGGCGCAGATAACGGTGACAGGCGACCGACGTATCAGGCGTTGGTGCAGGCAGGGTGGCAGCAATGGAAGCAAAATTTACGGGATTATTCCCTTTTTTGGTTTTTTATGTATTTTTGTTATATAACAACAATAATAATATTATAATAATAAAAATAACAATAACAATAAAAAAATAAAAATAAAAAAATGGTAATTTCAAACCCGAAGGCCGCTACCGTCCTAATCATGGGAGATGCCAACCATCTTTTTTTCCCCCTACGAACACGAAAATAAACATGTCTGAATTCGTTAAAAAATATGTAATTAAAGTTCGGTGTTGAGGATCAAGCAACCTCGATCCTCAAACTTACATATTTAGAAATGGAAGTGCATTGATGATTTGTACATTTCGAATTATTTAAATTTAATTTCGCTTTTATTTATAAATAATCTGATAATTACTAGTTCATATTTAAATTAAATATCATTATTTATTAGATATTTGAACCTATAAAAAATTAAATTTTCAATCATGGGTTGAATATTTGAATCAAATTTAGATGATCAAAATTCGAGTTCCCTTAAAATTAAAAAAAAATTCTATTTTATAATTCAAAGTCGAATTCAAATATTTGAATCTATAATATGCA